>NC_051404.1:45384745-45385141 GCF_015228065.2 Penaeus monodon
CCGAGTGTGCAAATATTTTAATAAAACCTCTCAAGCGTGGTTGAAGATAAATAAACTACTTAGATATACAGTAAAATGACAATAATGATTTCGGTGTTCACAAGGTAAAGAAAAAATTGAGAGTCGGAAAACGAATATCCCCCAAAAACAGAAAAAAGAGGATTGGGCGCAAGTAATTTCAGATCCCCAGGAGTCCACTGAGCTGTCACGAGAAAGCTTTCTTTGGCTGCCCAAACACTGCATTTTCCCATTTCTCTTCTTAGTAAACCAAATAGATGATTTTGTTATATTGTCAGCGGCTTCAACTACATCTTATTTCTTTTCTTTTAATTATCCATACAGTATATTCATTTATTCCTCAGATATCAAAAGACTCTTTTAACATGATTCATTTAA
>NC_051404.1:45385351-45385841 GCF_015228065.2 Penaeus monodon
CATGCGGGTAATTCAATATTTCAGTAAAACACATACCTTGCGCCTTTGAGGAAAAATTTTATGTAAAAAAATCCGATTAAACTTTTGTCGTCTCAGCTCTCTAGCAGGAAGGGACAGCGGCTTCACCTAGGTCCATGCGGCTCGAGGTGAAAATGCCTGAAACTTCTAGAAAAGTGTTCAACCAAGGAAACTTTCTCGACGGGGAGGCTCGTTCAAAGCCAATGGGATTATCTCCTCTTCATCGTGACATTCAAAGGGATTACTCCAGCTTAAACTCCGCAGTGAGAAGGATTACTCCTTTTTCTCGGGAGAGAAGGTGAAGATTCGTGATGAAGACTTTGTCTCTGAGCCTCACGGAAACGTATCTACAGATATATCTACAACAGAGGGTCGTTGATAATAAAACGAACCGAGAAAATAACACCATATATCTTTTAAAAAGGAGATGAAAAAGTACACACTCGTATACACACACATATACATTCTTCAC
>NC_051404.1:45386635-45386721 GCF_015228065.2 Penaeus monodon
ATATAGAAGACTTATCCATATTTTCCAAATGTTTTGTGGGCAAGAAGACTGAGATGCAAAGGACATAGATATTGGATTGAGAAATG
>NC_051404.1:45386792-45387107 GCF_015228065.2 Penaeus monodon
CGAGACAGCGTAATAAGAAAAGGGACATATATTGTCAATTTGCACGGGAGGAATTCGCATATAAAACTAACCTTTGGTGATACATCTTCCTAGGCAGGGGTCATGTGTTCATTTTCCCGAATGCACTGGGAACTACAAAGCGCAATTCACAACGTTCGTACCATATTCTCAGCCGCAACTAATGAGACTATACATTTCTCACCTTGATATCCAAAAGGATTACTTCGGCTTAAAGCACGCAAGCCGAGCATAAATTTCACCGGAAGTGTGCGATGCAGGTTGGTGATTCATATCAAACCTTAAGCTCGTATTTTC
>NC_051404.1:45389831-45390402 GCF_015228065.2 Penaeus monodon
AAATGGCAAGAGGGAGCCTCCGCCCGGCTTGGCAACGAGCGAGGCGGCGCCGGTGTTAGGAGACGTCGCTAACCGGAAATGAATATTGGATTATGCTTCACCGGAGAGCTTGTAGCGTTCCCCTCTTCCCAATTATCCTCTTTCCATCCCTCCTTATTTTCTTTCTAATGTCTTTCTGATGTTGGTCTTTCTCCTGTTATTTGACATGACTACAGAGAGGGAAATCCGCTCGGGTTCAGCTTTGCCACAAATTAACTGTTTCCCATTAACCTTTGTTCTATGGTTTGTATATATCTAGCTTTCTTATCCAAACGAGACGTATATTCATTTGTCTTTTTTGTATTTATTATACATTCTGATCCATAATTGATATTCATATATTTTTCTTTTTTGTTTTTATTTAACATTCTTATCCATACGAGACTTATATATATTTGTTTTTGTTTTTATTTAACATTCTTATCCATTCGAGACGTAAATATATTTATCTTTTTCCCAGTTTTTAGTTTCCTTTCTTTAATGCATTATGAGTTTTTGACCTTTTGACCCTTCTACGCCTCCACCTTTACTC
>NC_051404.1:45390460-45390532 GCF_015228065.2 Penaeus monodon
CTGCTTCTCCACCCAATCCCTTCTCGCCTTCATCCTTTTCTTAAACACAATGCGCGCGCCAACGCCGACCCC
>NC_051404.1:45394937-45395024 GCF_015228065.2 Penaeus monodon
AAATTTGTCTTAGAAAAAAAAAAAAATATTGATCGATTATTGATTTTTTTAAAAAAATCTGCCCCGCCCCGGCAAAAAACACCAATA
>NC_051404.1:45398248-45398513 GCF_015228065.2 Penaeus monodon
ACACACGCAATAACGAGGTCCTGGCTAGAATTCCGATACCGCAACCAATGTATAATTTGCATATGCCAACTCAAAACATGACACCCATGACTTTGAATATACGTTTTCTTACTTCTTTTCCCTATTTTGCGTAAAGTTTCGACAGACGTATGAAAATTCTTATGCGTGTTTTCGCATTTTTGGTACGATTACTGGAGGCAAACCCGTTTTACACGTGCCGGATGTCTTGGAATTTTTGTGTCTGAGAAAAGTATAAAGTTGGGGA
>NC_051404.1:45398779-45400650 GCF_015228065.2 Penaeus monodon
TATATGACGGGATGGCCAGATTTGTTTGCTTCATCAACATGGGTCTAACCTACCCTATCCTTAACCGACCCAATATAACCCAAGGCGCATTTTTGACGAGAACCAAACAATCTGCAGTTTGGGACGACTTGCTTCACCTTCCGTTGCGGCACAAACAGTCCCATCGTCTAGCTTGCCATCAATGTAAACTAACAGTGTGATGATGAGAGGGCAGCGTATATACCGTAAAATTTATGAATGGCGCAGCAGGTAGTCATATGATACTGGTTGTAAAGAGATAATTAATTGATCATAATGAGGGTTCCCTTCGTAGTAGGTGACAGTAGTTATCACGGAAGAAGCAAAATGGGCATTGTTGGCAGCAATAATAGTTAATTTAACGAAGAGGATATCATTCGTCGCCTAGACTTGCCATCAACTGAATATGACCCCCCCCTCTCCCCCCCCCCGAAAAATGAGGAGAATTTATATACTATAAAGCATGAAAGGTATGATTAAGTAGAAAAAAATAATAATTCCTTCCCACATCACTATAACACTTACATATTAGGGAGTAAAAAGGTTACGTATATTCAAGAAAATAATCTTCCACACATTTCAGAGCACAAAAACGATAATATCTGCAACTGATATTAAAGAAAAGGCTTTCAAAAATATGATACTAAGTGAAAAAACACGGAAATTTAAACGCTCTTCTTGGGATGGTCGTAATACAATCATAAATAGTCAGTCCTTATGTTCTAGCTAATAAAAAAGCTATTAGTTGACTCCAATTCATATTTTCGCTCGGCACCGACATGATCACAACTTGCTATGTTACGATATCATTCATTGGCCACAACACATAAATTATCAGTTGAAAAAAACTCCGCCAGATATGTTGGTGGTTTGTTTACAACTGTCACGACATAAAACTATAGAGGCAGTCTGAAAGGAATTAAGGCCCATTTTTGACGAAGATCTTTCAAGATTCTTGAAAAATCTTGGAGGCTCATATCTGTATTTGACGGAACTTTTTGGCCAGATATTTCGGTTTGGAAGCATTTTCAAGCTGCCTCCAAAGGAAACCTGTTGCAGTTTCATGACGTCATAACAGTAAGCAAACCACCAACATGGCCGACAGAAATGAATGAAATTTTCTTGATAATTTACTGATTTTATCGCCAATAAATGATATAAATTCTCAAGCAGAGATCACATCTGTGCCGACCAAAAGTATTAACAGGTGAATATCAACAGCTCTTCTAGAAGATATGTACCAGTTGTTTGTCACTGTACTATGGATATCGCGGGGATATTCGAAATGCATTTTTATTCAGCTTTATTATTTCCATTCAGAACTCGCAGTTTGAAAGACTTATCTTTGCTATAAATACCACGAACTATCCTTTTGATTTGCTGCTCTAAAGTGTGTACACAATGTTGCTTTTTTGTTATTCATAACCTCTGTGTAACATGATATATCAATGATTTTCTGAAGTTCGTATTTCCTTCATCCTTTTGAAAGGCAGAGTGAAGAAAGATTTCCTCGCCGGTAAATTCACTATTATTACAAACAGCGAAAGGGAATAAGTCGTCACATATTTTTAGAGTTTATTTACATCAATAGCAAGCTGGGCGACTCTTCTTTGATGAATTCGGCAAGACGAAGCAAACCATTTCTTGCTTGCATTTCTCGTCTAAAATGCGCCTTTGCAGCCAAACCAATGTATCCGACCAAGAAGTTCCATTTTTTAAAAGAAATCTTGAAATAACTTGTCCGTAGCCTTAAGTAGAATAGCAATAACCTACAAAATACTCATTCTAGCATAACCGAATCCTAAAATATCTGGCCTAGCGTAATATTTCAACTTGAATCCGACTTGCCCAAT
>NC_051404.1:45401355-45402255 GCF_015228065.2 Penaeus monodon
CTTGACAAAACCCTGTACTACCCAGTCTTAATCAGTTTAACCTACTCACCGTAACTAAACCTTTAATACGACAACTTTTCAATGCGCGCTTAGACAGGCGACATAATAGGAACTGCAGTGATATAGAATCACATATTGCATATTTAATAATCGTATAGAAGGTCGCACATACACAGAGACAGAAAAACAAATGAATAAGATGAGATGCCGTGTCTCAACTCTGGCCCCAGTTTAGTACAACATAAAAAAACATTACAAATCAGGTTGTAAAACAAAATGCAGTAAGATCAAGCACGATATCGGTCTGAGTGTTTTACTATATAGCACAGTTTCTAAATACAATATAAATATCCATTCAATACTACTACTAAACAAGCGTGACCTGTGTAGCACAGACTGACACAGTTCATTACTGTACCTCTGCTGCAAATTTAGCACATTCTTTATTTCTAGATTATTATCTTTTAGATAAATAGTTTCACTTGACTGATGCGTTATTCATAGCACTGGCAGTATGTCATCTCACTGGGTCTTTCTGACATATAAAATTAGACGTAAACAGACACTGGTAATTTTATACAATATTCAGTAGCACCCTTGAATAACCTCGAATAATCATCTTCGCTTGAAATTGACAGTAAACATTCTCCGCTTTGCTGCTTACTGATGATGTCAACGCAGAAACAGAAGCACATCAACATTATACTAACCAGTAATTTCACTTTTTACCAACTGGCTCAGATTAATTGTCCGTTCGTTTAATATTTATAAGTAATATAAATTATAAGGTCAGTGTACTAGCATATACAACGTAGTGTATATTGGACATATGCCTTTTGACCAACCCACATAGAGCATAAGCATCAATATCCATTTTATCCTTTTAATGATGCCTGGACG
>NC_051404.1:45402309-45402763 GCF_015228065.2 Penaeus monodon
CGAACAGTGAAAATGGTCAAAGAAACAGCTACAATATACGAGCAACAACAAACAAACAGCAATAAAGATAACAACACAAGAAACTATCGATTTCTATTAGATATTATTGAAAGCAACTTTTTCCCTTCTCCCAAAACCCTCTTTTTATGCAGTGATACGATCAACGCTGTCTAAAGTTACAGAGTAGCGAGTTAAAGGAAAACGATAACAAGCAATCTATTTTCTCGTTTTCTTTACAGCTTTGGAATGATTTATATGATGCGTTTTAGGAGGTGGCTGCAGGGTTGCCGCTTTCCCTCGATATTGTATTCATGGCGTTATATTAATAGAAATAGAATAAGTAGGCCGTGCACAGGTAGTTGCACGATTTATGGTTGAATACAGAAATGGAAAATCTTCCGTATGTATATTTTTCCTTCTTATTTCATTTCAGCTATTGATGCAAATAAACCAT
>NC_051404.1:45403012-45403587 GCF_015228065.2 Penaeus monodon
AGATTCTTGTACCTTAGGTGATATATGGCAAAGATTCCTACTGCCATCCAGTAACAATGACTTGGAAATTCTGATATTGCTCTATTTTCGATCACTTTTTTGTAGATGACGCCAAGCGAGGTCTCTCGAGGAACACAAATCTCTCTACCACTTTTATGTAACCTCTTAAGGCCTTTGTGAGGGTTGTAAAACTGCTATTGCGATCTAAAATACTCTCTTTTACCCTAATTTTGCCGAGTTTCTCACAGATTCCTTCCTGCGATTCGCTCTTGGGGACAAATCGGGGGGAAAAGAGTGAAGAACAGAAATGGAATGGTATTTCTTCTTTAGACAAACTTTTTCTTGCATTTATTTACTTTTTCACGAAGCTGCTGATGAGCTGAGTTTAAAGGGACTCTAGGTATAAATCTCTATATTTATAATCATCTTGTATATATGATATTTTTCTCGCGAAACAAGCTATAACATTGCAATAGTCAGCACCGAGTACACAGTGACATTTCGTGGTGTATGTTTGTGCAAGTCATTGTTTACATACGACGTGCTGCGTGTTCCCTCCATCCAACACCAACTCT
>NC_051404.1:45403670-45404460 GCF_015228065.2 Penaeus monodon
AGTTCATCTCACGCTCAATCCAGCATCCCCCTCTCCAATTTCATTATCTATACACACAGGGAAAAACTGCGCACGGTATTCGAAATCACAAGTAACCTGTATATTAGGTCGTTCGCTCGGTATATGCGTATGATAATGGCGGAACGTTAATTGTGATATTTGTTTCAAACAGGAAACTATTAATCGACTATACATGTGTGGAGATTGATAAAAAAAATGCATTTTGCTATTGGTGCACCGCGAGTTGGGTGGTGGGAGCCAGCGAGGCGAATGGGAGGGGGGGGGGGGTGGATTCCGAATCAATAAACTGTTCATTACAGATATGAATGTATCATGAAACTGAAAATAAAAGTTGGTCTGCTGTTAAATGTTTCAAAGTTCTAAATTGCCTCGGTCATTTTAAAGGTAGCTGATTGAGATAAAAGGTTTCCTGTGCAATATTTTTTTTTCGCGTAACAAACAGAGAATTCAAGGCTCGAGCTTTTACATTCAGCCAAGGAAAATGTCAAATATTTCCTGGCTACGTATAAAAAAGAGACTTTTTCACATAATACAAGTAAATTAATCTATTTACATACTTCCCGCAGACCTAATATCGATTAATCATTATTTACCACCAAAATCTTCCTTCTCCATGATTCCTGCCCCCCCCCCCCAGATTTCCCCCTAAGGTCCACCTCCCGCTAGCCTCTACTTTAATTGTCTTTCCATCATGCTCTGGGTTTTCCTCATTTTAATTCACGCCTCACCGCTCTTGACACGATGGCTTTGTTGCCAGTTCACCATACCC
>NC_051404.1:45405336-45406936 GCF_015228065.2 Penaeus monodon
ATGGCCTCACCAACGGCCACCCATTCCTGAAGAGGAGTTGGGAACCATCAGGTAATTTTGCCCACTGAAACACTTATCATATCTACACCAGAAGGAAACCACACACCGGATTGGCCGGAGTTACGGGAATAAAACGACCGAGTCCTCCATTGCTTCTCAGGGTGGAATCGAAAAGTATGCTACTGAGGATATGAAACACCATAAAGTCAACATATTGCAAGGGAGAGTTTACAGCAGGTACCTGGAACGTTCGTACCCTCCGTAAAGCTGGTAGGGTTTAAGAGCTAGAACACGAATTACAACGTTCCACATGGAATGTTATCGGCGTTACAGAAACCCGATATACAGGCTGCGGCGAGTTTATTACGGACGAAGGACGTGTGATTTGGGTTCAGAGGTGAAAAAGACAAACATGAAAAACAAGAACACAATAATATCAAGAATAATAACAATTCGTTTCAAAGCACAACCGATCAATCTTACTATCGTACATAATTCAAAAAGGGATTATGGGGATAACGATGTTGACCTGTTTTATCAAGAGTTAGGTGAAGTTATCCGTCAACAAAGAGGATGTTCTCATTATCCAAGCTGACTGGAACGCGAAAATTGGTGCAAAAGCTTACGAAAACTGGTACGAAATGGTCAGTAAATCTGGACTTAAAAACACGAATGATAGGGAAAATCTCCTGCTCGAATTTGCCAAATAACATAAACTCGTCGTTGCTAATACACTATTTCGACACAAAGGATTATGAAATGTAACATGACACTCTCCGGGAGGAATTAGTCAAAACCAGATTGATTTTATAATGAAACAAAAACGTTATCAATCAAGTATAATCGGTGCAAAAAACACGAACTTTTCCGGGAGCGGACATCAACAGCAACCATGAACTTCTAATGATGACGATGAAATTGAAACTTCAAGTACTAATGTATTTTATTCGTGACCAAATGTCACGAATAAAATACGATTTTGAGAAATTGAAGGACCCGCAAGTGCTAAGTGACTTTCAAGCAACAACTGGGGGAAGATTCGGGCCTTTTCTTCTTGAAAATGTTACTCCTGATAACTTCGCACTGCAATTCGAAAAATCTGTTGAAGAAGCTGTAATTAAACATCTTGGGAAGAAAAAAAGAATAAAGAAACCCTGGATTACGGCTGAAGTTTCCAAATGCGACGAAAGGAGGAGCTCAAACAACAGCGATTCAACGATGACGAGTTTGCTAAAAGTACCGAGAAGCAAATAAAAGTTAAACAAGGAAATCTTATTAGCAAAGGAATCGTGGATTAACCAACAATGTTCAGACACTGAGGACTGTTATCAACATAATAATGTCAAAGCTGTATGTAGTACGGTAAAGCAACTCAACCGCAGAATGGACACCCAAATGTTTTGTGGCTGAAGGCAAACAAGGGAAACGGCTAACCAAGGTAGAGGATGTCACTGAAAGATGGAGGCAGTATTGTGAAGAGATTTACAACCATCAAGGCAGACACTTCAGTCAATTGCCTGATCGAAATCGAACAGACTAATTCACCAACAGAAAAAGGGGAGCCACCGATAATTCGAACAGAAATAAAACAAGCATTAAA
>NC_051404.1:45407737-45408426 GCF_015228065.2 Penaeus monodon
CAGCTATAGAAGAAGTGAGATTAAACTATCCAATAACCCTTTCAAACCAGGGACTAGAACAAGTAAACTGTTTCAAATACTTGGGTGGTCAAATTAGTAGCAATCTACAGTCAGTAAATGAGATCAAAAGTCGCATAACAATAACAACAGCGGCATTGGTCAGATTAAAAACCATTTGGAAGAAGAGAGATATCACAATCAAGACAAAGGTTCGGTTCGTAAGTGACATTGTGTTATCCATAATAACCTATGTTTGTGAAGCATGGACATTGACGTCTGAATCAGAACGAAGAATCAACGCATTTGAAATAAAATATTACCGAAGAATTTTGTCAAATACCTTGCTCAGCACACAGAACGAACGCAAGTGTGAAAGATGAAATTGCTCGCATTAGTGGAAACCATGAAACGCAGCTATCAATTGTCAAAGGGAGAAAACTGCAATGGTTCGATTACGTTACTCGCCACCCCGAACAACGCAACTTAGCCAATTATGCATGGCAGAGGACCCGGGTCAAGAGGTAGGGGGAGACCAAGAAAGGGCTGGACGACCAACATCGGGGAATGGACAAACTTGTCTGCGGGTGACGCTACAAAGAGTGCAGCCGATAGAGGGGAATGGAAACTTTTGGTGGAAGGCAGTAAAGTGCACTTACGGCCGAATGGCTATGGACCATGGTGATAATGTT
>NC_051404.1:45409211-45409695 GCF_015228065.2 Penaeus monodon
ACGTAATAAAGATTAAATAAAGACGAAGATCGTGCATCGTTGAGGAGACACTCTGTCTGCGTCAGGAGAGGAGAGGCTTAGGAAGATTGACACAGGACATCTTCTGACGGCCCCGTGACAAGATGGAGAGACTCTCCTTCGGTAAGGAGAGTGCTGGTCTAAGTTGTGTGGAAGAGTACTGAGCAAGGAGTCCAGGTGTCGGAGAATATTACAGAGGGGTATTGTGTGATCTTTGTATTAGTTGTTAAGGAAATTATTGCCAACTAGTTGTGGGGTCTACGGGACGGCCATAGTTACGTCTACTTTCAGTATTAAAGTATGCAGTCCTTTATATTTGGTTCTTTTATATGTATATAATATGTGTTCAAGGTTATTGCATATATAAAGACAATAAAAAAACCCTAAAAGCAAGATATCTTTAAGTTGACTTTCGAGGTTAGTTAGGCACACTAATAATCATTGGGTCACTTGCTTACGTGTTAGT
>NC_051404.1:45409902-45411061 GCF_015228065.2 Penaeus monodon
CATTGTGTATCACATTGGACAGTAATTTCTTTTGCTGAAGAAAGAGCGCTTAGTTAGGGTGGCTGTTTGCGACTAGATAACGGATCAATCCTCCAGTTATTGAGAAATCAACTTACTCAGCCAAGGAGGTCACACACTTGACAATGCAAAGAGCTTGGTAAGTGTTATATCATTTGATATTATTTTCCTTGAGGCTTTGAGAGGAAAATATGATGACCGAACTGCCTATCAGTGCTGTCCCCCGAAAGTATGTTCTGACATAGGTCATTAGGGACGTAAAGGGTATACTGAATGGCGATATACTCTACACTACGCAACAACACAAAAGAACTCAATAAAACACCTGAGCCGACGGTTCTCCGCTGGGACGGTGATCAAAAGGCTGTATCTTTGTGGTGGGATTTGGTTGTTCTTTCCCGTTAATCTATCTAGATTATAATCACTCTTGTTACAACGCTTGAGCTGTATGGTTATAATGGAAAATATCATTTGCCCAACGCGTTCATTTTGACGTTTAGCATTTACATTACGGATAACAGAATTTTCAGTCATTAATGTTAATTTTGACATATTTTTAATTCTTACGTACGTTTCTTATATGGATTTGAAGTTCAGATCTACGTCACATTTACTGCGTACAGTTAGTAATCACACATACACATATACAGTGTATAAAACTTAAGGGATCGCTGCCATGATTGAATGTATACGTTTAAGGTCAATGTATTGTATAAGACGTTCAAAAGTTCATATGGCTAAATCATTGTATAATGTTTTCAGTGAGATATAACTTGCAACTGGCTTCCAGTGAGGAGAGCAGTTAGTTGCAACCGGAAGCATACCATCTAACATTGCCGTTGGAAAGTCGCCAATATATAGTTATACAGAATAAAATACCACGTTATTGAATAAAGTACCCTGGTTACCATTACCCCAAAACTCGGCCAGTTTTATCATTAGCTCTGGAAACGTTATGGGTAAGAGGGTTTTATAACACGCATGTTCCTATCACACAATAAAAAAAATGTTTTATGCACATAATCTCCCTTAGTATGGTATTGTAGTTTTAAAAAAATAATACCCGTTATCCTCTCCTATTCATATTTTCATTCTCATTCATTGAAAACAAAACAAAACAAGCAAAAACCGGCCAGAGGCT
>NC_051404.1:45411272-45411698 GCF_015228065.2 Penaeus monodon
TTCATTAATAAAACTGAACATACAAGAACACAAAATGTTTTAATAAAGGCAATCTGAACATTACAAAAACGGATGTTGAAACTAAAATTGAACGTGGAAGTGCAATCCTAAACCGAAGATAAAATGACAATACTAACACTGAATACTGAAAAAAAACAGCTCATTATAAAAAATCCAATGACGGGTAAAACAAAGCACTTTTATCTAAATAATATTCATTCTTAAAAGGCCAAAATAACATACTGCTAAACTTTTTTATCTACGTGAGGGATGTATATGAATTATAAAATTATTCATAATATAAGTAAAAACAAAGGATTAAACGTGTTTAAATTGCTTTGTTCGTGTAAAGTTAAGATATGAATTAACCAAATAAAATCACCCAAAAATATATACAAACATCAAAACTAAAATGCGATATTACAA
>NC_051404.1:45411743-45411963 GCF_015228065.2 Penaeus monodon
CATGCATAAAAGAATAAAAATGGATTGAACTTAAAAAAAAAAAAATGAGGCAAGAAGAACGCCAACAAGCCTTTGCGACCAAGAGTGACGTCATTCATATGCCTATAGGCATGAATATTTACTTATTAAGTGAGCTATTAACTGATCTGCGTTGGTAGTGCAAATGCACAACATTGTACAATTCCAAACTATATTTCCCGTTAATTCCCTCGACATCTTA
>NC_051404.1:45412527-45412846 GCF_015228065.2 Penaeus monodon
CGAAACCTTAAACCTCGCCGAACTGTTAGGCTTTTTTCGTTAAAGTTAAGGGTTGAGTTTGTGTTCCCGATGAGGCCGCTGAACACTTCGCCAGATGAATTCGACTGGAATGACACAGTAGGCTTTAGATTTACTTTGTTACAGAGGGAAGTAAAGATTGAACACTCCTCACTGACTTAACTATTAATATGGCAATGCTATGGATTAACCCAGTTAATATTTTGCTATTTTGCATAAGTAAATTAGCAAAAGTAAGCAGCATCTACGAGTATGTCACACTTGAGCTTACCATCATCATGAAAGAAATTAATTAACAGTG
>NC_051404.1:45412893-45413471 GCF_015228065.2 Penaeus monodon
CTTGCCTCCCTCTGTTTTCTGACCTAAATCATCTCCCTCTTTCTCTCTCTTGTTTTGCTTCCTACCTCTTCCTGGCCTCCCTTTCTTTCTCACTTCCTCTCATTCCTTCTCCATTTCCACCACTCCCACCCATTAGGCCAAATGCATTACTATCAAAAGCCTTATTGTTCGTAACTTAAGAATGCTGTATTGTTTATTTAGCTTTTCAACTTCCGCTTCAAATTTAAAATATAGAAATTACTGAATGACAATACCAGTGTTGTCGACAATCTACATATGAATACACTAACATTGTTCTCTGTCTAACAACATTATATTGTTATTTCGTTTTGTGTAATATGGGCAGTTGTTTCAGTGTGAATTTATATCCATATTACATTAATGTCAACGTGTATTTATGTTGCTACGAGTCCTAGTAGCAAGGTTTAACATGGCTTACAGACACTGGTTCACAAAATTTGATAGAGTATAACGCGTGCGCGGTCAGAAGTGCTACGGACCATACAAGTACTCCTACTATCCCCGCAGTGTTAACCCACTGCTGCTGGGAAATCACATGGCCTACAGAAGCTGCATTC
>NC_051404.1:45416336-45417156 GCF_015228065.2 Penaeus monodon
GTGTGCGTGTGTGTTTCGAAGAAAAAGGTTTTGCAGAAAAACGTTCTTATGAAAATGGATATCTGCATACTTTTTATACACACACACAAGCATATGTCCGCAGTACGTCCTGTGGACGCTTATGAAGAGTGTAATACTTTACAAAGCTTTCCTAAATACAAAAGAATTTTATGTTCATTCTAGGCGACAGAAGGAATGAGAGTTTAGTCTCTGCACGACTTGTCATTATTGATAAAATTTAAAGAAATATGACGACAATAAACGCTGATGTATGTCGTCGTTTTCCGTGCTCTCGCAGTAACATCTGCCAGAAGTTTAGATTTACCATCATATGAAAATTTACTGTGTGTAAGGAACATCATATCCATTGCCAGTGCTGCTGCAGACCTTGGACGACACGAAACGGAAAGGAGAGAAAGTGAAGAGTTTATTTACGTCCCATCACTTGGTTCGCATTCGTGTTTCTCTAATTATTCTGGATCGATTTGCCAATTTGCCCTCCGTTAATCTGACGCCATTGTTTGATGATCCTGAAGAACTATTGACCATATTTATTTTTCTTCGTTTGGTTGATGCCCCCGTTCGGATTTTTTTTTCGGAGACTCTCTCTCGCCACCGTGGTATCGCTCCCCCCTCGCTCTATCCCTACGACGGAAATTGTCTCGAGAGTCGGATATCGTATTTCCTCCGATCGAGGCGGGATCAGATCAGCATCCAAGGAGATTCTTCGCAGGCCATAAGGTATCTATCGTCACCCTTTGTCCGTTCTTTCGTTAACTACATCTATCTTCTCATTTTTTTTGTGAATCTATTATTTACA
>NC_051404.1:45417204-45417427 GCF_015228065.2 Penaeus monodon
CCAAGAGGCATCCTCCCAAGATTTGCCTCAAGCAAGAAGCTTGGAAAAAATCTCGCAAAAAAAACAAACTTCCGAGAAAATATCTGAGCAATGCGGATACAAATCCTCCCAGCGCAGGTAAACCGAAACTCGCCATCTCATATTAAGAGGCCAAAGGTCAAAAACCGAAGGAATCTCTAGGGATCCTGAGGCTGACTGTCTCCTACACTGCTGAATGAACTGC
>NC_051404.1:45419295-45419685 GCF_015228065.2 Penaeus monodon
CATTTAATTACACATTTAATTGTTTTTCTTATGTTGTTGCTGATTCATTGATTTCATACTTAATGCTATCCAATTTTAAACAGATAAATCATTCCGTAGGAGGCTGCCATACTCTATATTTTCTCCGCTTTATGCTTCCTGATTTATGGTAACTTTTTCTCGGCCGAACGTAACTCTCGGGCCACATCCTCTTCATCGCCAGAAATCACTGCCTTTGTTTTTTTCTCTGCGCCGTCCACTGGCAGACCTTCTCGATGAAAATATTTTTCGTTCAGAAGTCGGTCGTCTGTTCTATTTCCTGTTTTTGCTCCCCAGCTTCAATCTATTTCCCGGTAATTTTATTGCTCGGATTTGCAGCTTCCGCAAAAGGCTTGTATTTTCGTTCTCCCT
>NC_051404.1:45419836-45420433 GCF_015228065.2 Penaeus monodon
CATTTTTGTAATAAAGAATAAAGATCTAATTCCACTAACATGCAGATGATGACGCTAATGAATTAATTAGGTATAGATGAGTTTCTATTTCCTCAATACTTTTCTTCATATCAAATCTCGAATATACGTTGCTAACTGAAGAAGATACTTAGGCAGTGGGTTTCTATCGTTATCATTATCATGGCCATAACTATAACTTACGAACTGTCTCTTAGTTGCTAATATTCACCAGTACTAATGCATATCATAGCACTTCACTGAAAAAAGTGAAAAAAGTAGGCTTTTATATTATGCACACAGAGGGGATTCCCTTTCCCATTTGACAACCTTCACAATGTAATCATCCCTTGCCACAGTACAGTCTTTTCCTGTAACGTGTTCGATTATATTCATCTATTAGAAAAAGCTGTTAGAAACTTATGTTATCCTTTTCTTCACATAGTTCGGTGGTTTGGTGAAAGGAAAGATTAATTTTGCTACCATTGTCAAAAGAGTCATTTAAAGTTTTCTGGCAGCCAAGACAAACCTTCCGTATTAAATGCTAATCCAAAAGTATGCAGAACGGTTAATGACAATAACCTCTCGGAAGGCCAGAAG
>NC_051404.1:45421036-45421395 GCF_015228065.2 Penaeus monodon
ACATTATATTCATTGCCCCAAGAGCAGCGAACATGAAAGCGATAACCCTCGGGAAATCAACAGCATAGACAAAATCGTACATACTGCATCATATAAAACAGATTGCTCTGCAAAACGCTTTCAAATCTGAAATCACTTGAAAATCATCCATCAGAAATATATCCACTTACAATTCACATACAGAAAAATAACTTCAAAAGTCCACCTGAGCCCATGATAAGAACCCAGTGGCAAAGGGGACGAATAAGCATTTCTAGCGTACTGGTGTCTCGGTATGTGATGACGGCTTTCTCGTTGTGATGACTTGGCTACCTTGCTTGTGAATCGATGCTATTGTCAAGCGTCTGCGGGGGAGAGAA
>NC_051404.1:45422397-45422606 GCF_015228065.2 Penaeus monodon
TTCTCTAGAACAACAAATTATAATAAATATTCAATAACAAAGGCTATCAATATATAAGCGCATCACTTAATACTCTTACATAAAATTATTATTATGGAAGCAAGGGATTAACTTACTTATGAATAATGAGAAAAGATAATTTTAACAAATTTGTTGTAATTTATCACTCTCTCTTTATGAAATCATAATGAAATGCTTTTGACTAATGT
>NC_051404.1:45423062-45423212 GCF_015228065.2 Penaeus monodon
TGCCCCATTGCACCTGACTCTAACTAGAAAAAACAAAAAAAAAAATCATTTACTGTCATTTTCCTTGCCTTATTGAACTGGACATCATTTTATAAATCCAGTTTAATCACATTTTATATGATTTTTTTCATAAAGAAACTGTTATTGGTA
>NC_051404.1:45423343-45423421 GCF_015228065.2 Penaeus monodon
CGTAATGGTTACGAAACCCCTAGGCTCTCGCTGTCTGGCGTGCATGTGTGTGTATGATTGCACACACTCACGCGTGCG
>NC_051404.1:45423620-45423922 GCF_015228065.2 Penaeus monodon
GAAAGTTAAAATCGTCTGCGCACGAATATATATTGATGCCTGTTGAGGAGAACAAAGGAAATGAAATTACTCGAGAGAAGAAAATATGAGGACGGAAGAGCTCTCCTCCATTCGAAGGCTTAATATTGTCGTACGCTATTTTTCCTTGCTTCTCGCATATTGCATACGGAAATGCACTGTGCAGTATGCAGCGAGAAGAGCGAGGCGGCGAAAGAAGAAAAAATATTCAACAATTTCTCGATAAAAGATAACCTTGAGAGCAAATAAAAACAGCCTGTGAATATAATGGGTAAATAAAAACT
>NC_051404.1:45425087-45425214 GCF_015228065.2 Penaeus monodon
CTGCGGGTCAAGGCCTGATTTAGTGATTACTAGCCAGAGAGATGGGAGGTCTCATTGTTGCTGGATCACATAAATAAAATTTTGTGCATGCAATACTGAGGCTATTGTCCCGTCTCCTAGCAGTATT
>NC_051404.1:45427188-45427493 GCF_015228065.2 Penaeus monodon
ATACGAAAGCCCGAAACTCACGCGTACAGAAAGCAAAAGAGAACGAGGAAGACCCCTCCTTGTAACATGGCTCGCGTCTTGAGGAAGCAGGACACGTAAGGCCACTTTATTGCCTCTTAATCCTACCATCTTTAAGTAACCCGGGTCGTCCGTGCCTTCTAATCTGATTTTATGGACTCGCGAAGGGAAATGCGATTGTACGTGTGTATTCGATCGTGTGTTTTTAGGAAGAGGTCGCTGTGTGTGTGTGTGTGAGGAGGGACGGGTGTTTGGCTGTATTTGTTTCCCTTGATTTTCTTCCTTTC
>NC_051404.1:45427785-45428016 GCF_015228065.2 Penaeus monodon
ATGTTTGGCGCCTCCTACCTCTTCCTTTTTTAGAATGAGGGGCATGAATATTCATGAAATACAAACAATTTCTAAATTGCATTATCTTCCCTTGCAGCCGTCGTTCTCCTGCGGTTTGCCCGGGAGGAAATGTATGGCAAGGACCGGCGAGCATTTTAAAAGACAGGGACATAGAGAGAAAATAACGAAAGTCCGAGAGAAGGGTAAAGGAAAGGTCGATGAAGAGAAATT
>NC_051404.1:45429110-45429497 GCF_015228065.2 Penaeus monodon
TCCATTAAGATCTTTAAAAAATGTTGGTCTTCTACATTAATGTAAGTACTTCAAACATGGTTATACTGACTTATAATTTTTGCTTTTTGTGCTTATGTTATCTAGTAGCTCATAAGAGAAAAGGAAAAGAAAATTGTGTAATTATGATTACGAGATTCTAATTACCATTAACTTACGATAATGTTCCTGAATCGTTGATTTTCTTTATCTACTGCTGAAAAAATTTTCCCTATTTTTTGTTTTTGTTTCACTTATTATTTCCCTTGAATGTTTTACAACTATATCAAATTTCATAATGCTTTTGGTTTTGTGATTTTTTTTTATGCATCATAATCTCTTGGCTTTAATTAATGAGCCTATTTCCAATGCGCACATTTTCTTTTATAG
>NC_051404.1:45429540-45429618 GCF_015228065.2 Penaeus monodon
CCTTTTCTGATTATTGAATTTCATAAAAAAGTTATCTTATGCTGATAATCGTATACGTGTGAGAGATGGAGTATCTAC
>NC_051404.1:45429690-45429786 GCF_015228065.2 Penaeus monodon
AAGGGTGGAGGATAGAGAGAGAGAAGAAGGGAAGACTAAGTGGAGAGGGATAAAAAGATCATCAAACCACAACGTTTCATTTTTAAACGCTTTTAG
>NC_051404.1:45429824-45430334 GCF_015228065.2 Penaeus monodon
GAGCTCGCACATACACACACAAGGGACAAAAGCACACAAACAGCTCACAAAAGTATTTTCTACACACTATAAACCCTGCGATTTTTATTGGTTCTATACCAGTTACATTCCACACATGAATAACATATTTGGCTCTTTATTCTTGGGCCATTTCTTTCACAAGACGGTGCCATAAAACCTTACTGGTAAATATAGTGCCTGTTCCTTTACCGTTTGCTTGCATGTGTCCGGAGATGATTGGGAGAGATTATTTTCGTGCACAGTAATCTTAAGTTGAATGGGAAAAGTTTTTATTATGCTTCGTTTCAGAGGAAAATGTTTGAGAATGCAGATTCCGTGCTTTATAAAAACGGAAAACTTGAGGAAAAACAGGAAATAAACTCAATGTCTGTTCTTCCCATGTTTCTGTCCGGAACTCTCATTCTAATTAATAATTTGCAACCTTACATTACCGGGAGGAATAAATACAAATCGTCGAAGAAGGCAAAACAATTATCCATTTTGCTTGTG
>NC_051404.1:45430381-45430550 GCF_015228065.2 Penaeus monodon
TTGATTCCAAGAGCGTTTTTTCCTTTTTTTTCTTTCAGGTATCATAAAACAATTTTCAGGCGCATGAAAATGAAGTGCAGTCATGCTGGATACGCTTACAGTACAACATTTTTTCATGGACGAGGAAATTTGAGCAAAATTCTGTTTTGGCAGTCAGCAAAGCCACAAT
>NC_051404.1:45432883-45433558 GCF_015228065.2 Penaeus monodon
CGCTTCGCTGAAGGAACAAGGCGTAGCGTCAAGAAACAGGAAGAAATTCCGAAAAGGACTCCTCGAGAACACTGTAGTTTGGCTCCATTCCAGACTATGTTTATCGGTTGGCGGGATAACCGTTCTTGCACCGCCTTCCGAGATTTGTGGCCACGCGAAGAGAGGCCGAATGTGCCTTGCTGGAAAGCTTATTCTTTCTAAAAAATGTATTTCTTTATCTGTGTTGAAAAGGAGGGAGATTGCAGAAAAAACATTGGGGAAAAATATTTCTTGAGTCTGGCCGGTCGATCTTTAGGAAATACCACATACTTTTGAACTGTTTGTCCCCAAGAATTACTATAATTGCATGTAAATGTTTGCTATCTGTATATGTATGATATGAGTGTTACATAAATTCAACATATTCGTCTGGAAGAAATGTGTATCATGAAAGAAGTAAGACTTTTGGATATATCAGCATATTTGTGTAAGCTATACGTTAAGGAAAACATTTTTTTTTCCAAGTTTTGCAGCAGACTATGAGTTTGGGATGTATGTTTTACAGCGTCATTATTTGTTTTACCTATCAAATAATACTAATAGTGAACACACTCATGCAGAATAAGAAACACAAATGGAAATACAGACTGATTGAGAAATATTGAGAACGAGAGCGTAAGGGAACGAGAAAAAGGG
>NC_051404.1:45433774-45434384 GCF_015228065.2 Penaeus monodon
ATAACAGAAATGAGTTGGAGTAATCGAGAAAGAGAGAGGAAAAAAGAAAAAGAAAATATTCAGCGAGGGAGACAAAGAAAGCACAGCAGCCAATATCTCAAAGTAATCGTCATCGCAGTCTACGAAAATAGATCAGCTGAGACAAATATAACGACAAAGGCTCACAAAACACCCTCACGCATCTGCAAACCCTCCCGAAGTCCCCCTCTTTAGCCCTCACATCAAAAGCCTCAGTAATGTGATGAATAAGCGGAGTGGGCAATCCAGACGCACCCTATTTACTTAACGTGGGACTATACATACTGAGAGAAATATCTGAGTAACGACGAGCCGAGGGTGACTCCCTCTACGGCTGGAATGACGGAATTGCTCTGGCTCTGACGCAGGTAAACAGGAGAACTGACGCTGGACACTCACGTTCTGACTGATGGAGAAACTCGTTCCTTTGGTTTTATTGGCTGTGGACTAATATTTATATTGTGGATGGAATGGGTCGGATTCAAACAGCCGGAATTGAGATCTAAGGCTCTCCAAAGGCAGTTCATGTATCGTTGCAGTTTTTCCCTTTCTGTTTCTCATTCTGTATGCTGTTTGTCTGATGTTTTCCCCT
>NC_051404.1:45434695-45435055 GCF_015228065.2 Penaeus monodon
GTGTTTTATATCTAACCAATCCACATCCTCGTGTTCCTTTATCAGCCTCACACATTTAGACTTGTTCCTTTCCTTTTTTGAAAGAAGTTTTCTGTTTTTCCTCTTGCAATTAAAAGTTTTATCTTCTAACTTTATCATTGATTGGTTTGCGATCAAAGCCTCAAAACTGAAAAAGACACAGTCCTTATCGGAATCTTGCTCCTGACATCTTTGATAAAAATGGCGATAAGAGATAGGAAATAATCAATCTAATTGATCCTTAATCCCTGGACGGCGAAGGAATTCCTGCTGTGGATGCTATCTGAGATCAGTCTCGTAAAAGGTCAAAATTTAGGAAAAATGAAGAGGAAGAAGAGGGAA
>NC_051404.1:45435206-45435986 GCF_015228065.2 Penaeus monodon
AATCTGGGAAAATCTTAAATGAAAGGATTGCCAATAAGATGATAAGAATTCGAATTAAAATATTGTCAAGTGGGATGAAGAGGTCTTGACTTAAAATAATGTCAATGAGATTAGGCTTATGGGGCTATTCAGAAGGGAAAGCGCCGTCATTGAAGGGCAAGCCGGAAGGGCAAGAGCAGATAAGGACAAACGAGAAGAAATGTTTCAATAACAACTGTTTGTTCCCTGAGAGGAAGAGGCCGTAAAAGGAGTGATTGAGAGCGAAAGCATTTTCGTGTTGGCCGCTTCTATTAGCATTGGTCCTGTTTTCCCCTAAGTGGAAAAATAATTATTAAAAAAAGGTGTTTTGCGTCCTTACACAACAACTAAATGAAAGTTGCACGTGACGTTTAGTAGTTGAGAAACCTTCCTTATATGTGATAGCCCGGAGGAGGGGGTTATACGCAGTCTGCCAGCTCTCCTCCCGCGTCGGCGCATCCCGAGCGCCATACCTGCTTCCGCCTTCTCTAATTTCATCACTTATACAGCTCATCGGCCTTTCCTCCCCGTATCACCATCTATCTTCTTCAACCCGACCACCTGTCTTCCTTAATCGTACCATCTGTCATGCCCTGCGAAGGCGTCGCCATCTGTATCCTTCAGCCCTCCCTCTTGCCTCCTTCATTTTCATCATCATCATTTTCTCCCTCCCACGCCGACCCTGCGCCCTTGACTGGCGTCCGCTGGCAGGTGGCACGCGAAGAAACAAAAATATGACATGGGTGTGCTAGTGAGTGAGTT
>NC_051404.1:45437557-45437827 GCF_015228065.2 Penaeus monodon
GAGCAAGCAAACGCATTTTGGCGAACTTCCACCAACATCAAGCTACTTGTCACATGATCGATGAAGCGTTCAGTCAACGGTCACATTTACTGATCGTTCTTACTCAGTAGTGGATGTTGAAATGCGTAGGTGTTGGGGTATTTATGCTTTTATAATGCTAACTTTGCTGTTATGATAATATTACTGATAGTGTTATTCTTCCTTATGGCCATTATAACAAAATAAATGTTGTGTTTATCAAGTTGTATGTGGTACTGCGTTACTCCTAGG
>NC_051404.1:45438321-45438661 GCF_015228065.2 Penaeus monodon
TATGGAATTTTTCTTCAAGCCTATAGACGGAGTATTTGCTAGTATATTTTGGAGTATATAAGTAAATCAGCAAAATATGATTGATACATTTCAATAATGATAAGATTAAAACGATCACGGTCTTGCCTCTACGAAGAATCGTTAGTTCCTTCTTCAGCATCATATTCATGTTACGAATTTCAGGAATTTGTTGCAGCAAAAGTTACTTATATGTAAACTGCACTGTTGCTCATTCAGAAAGCCGATTGCCGCGAGTAACTGCAAAGTGCAAAAGCGGTCATACATGCAACCTGCGGTCACTTTGCTACATTTTACATGGTTTAACAAGCCATTGGTCGTG
>NC_051404.1:45439463-45440056 GCF_015228065.2 Penaeus monodon
GGGGCGAGAGAACTGCCATAACCTCCAGAACAAACTTCTAAATATACGCTGGTCATGTTCTTCAGAATAAAAGAACAAAATGTGTGCCGCTTGGAAAGAGTCATAAATTGTTAAACATCCCCCTCGTATGTTGTGAAATCCAAAGCGAAAAAAAAAAATCCTTCCTCCCTTTTCTGCATTTAAGTCACCAGAAAAAAAACACACACACATAAAAAAAAAACAATAAACATTTTAAAACTTCTTTTCTTCTCTCTCTTTTTCATATAAATTTTATGAACGCCTCCGCTGCCAAACCTACTTTCGGGACACACGCCTCTCCAAGCAATTTGTACACGCCACTTTGAGGATTTGTCCACGCTGCTCTAGGCATTTGTCCACACGACGCTGGGCATTTGTATACGACAAAGGCTCTCGTTCTTCGTCCTTGCGGGAAAGCAGCTGCTCATTGGTAATCCTCAGGTTGGTGTCGTTGGCTGACGAGTGTATGGAATTTGGGACTTACACTGCCTGTTCTAAGTAAGTAAAATGTGGTGGGTAAAATTGCTGAGCAGAGAGGAGCTATCATTTTTTGTATGGGATTGTACATTTGCCAT
>NC_051404.1:45442344-45442422 GCF_015228065.2 Penaeus monodon
GTATAATCCTTGCTAAGATAAGTAACATCTATGTCAACACTACAGTAGCCCTTTAGTAACACAGCACAGAAAAAGCAA
>NC_051404.1:45442477-45442720 GCF_015228065.2 Penaeus monodon
AACGGACACAGTGACAGGGACTTGCAACACAGGCTGGGGTGCGCGGCAAGGTTGTCACAGGAAGGGAGAGACAAGCAATGATGGCAACGAGCGGTGTGGGGGGGGGGGGGTGAGAGGGGAAGGCTGAGGGGGTCAGGCAGGTTTGCGTGGCAGTAAAGTTAATCAGGAGGGGAGTCTGCCTCTGCTCTTTGAAAAATGACGATTTTCTTTTCATTTTTGGGAATATTTTTGGAACATTCATTC
>NC_051404.1:45444443-45444807 GCF_015228065.2 Penaeus monodon
GAATGATATTGTGTTATATTGGAATTTTTCGTGATGTTTTTTCAATACTTACGAAACTATGATATCCTTTATATACTTTACACAAGGAAGCCTCTTCTGTATTTAATTTAGTATGTACAAATACTTTTATTTTTTATGTACAGGGACTTTAATCACTTATCATTTATATTCACAATCATTTCTTTATATTTACTTTAGCTCCCATAGTGCTTTGCGCTTGAGGCAGACCTTGTTTACATCCATGTACAACACCAACTTTATTTACTCCAAGTAATAGTGCTATTTTTTCCTGTAATAAACTACGAATGGGGAAGAGATTCCTTCGACTTTTTATGAACACTAAAGTGAAGGAGAAAAAAAAAAC
>NC_051404.1:45445205-45445746 GCF_015228065.2 Penaeus monodon
CTAGTTTTACCTAACCTTTTGTATAAATGAAGAGGCCCGCCAGACGGAGCCTGTTTTAGCCGCACTGGGAATAAAATGCATTTTCTTTTGTTTCTGTGTCCAGGTTTGTTCCGTTTTTCCTTTTCTCTCTGACGAAAAACACAAAGCCACACAGTCAAATACGTACAAACACCCGATCACAAACAGACTTATACCATGGAAATCCAATTTTCGAATCTGCATTTATATTGAATTCTTAAATGTTTGTGGCTCATACGATTCTAATGGTTCACTCGAAAAAAAGAAAAAAACTCATCAGGAGTCTCACAGTAAAATCAGCGCTCAAGACAATGAGCAAACTCACGGAAAAAAGAGACGCAAAATAAATGATAAGAACGAGGAACAAGAGAAAAAACAATAAAAAAACTGTCAGACTGGACAATGGGAACCGTCGTCGTTATCGTTGTTATTTTTTGAGTCGTCGGTGGCTTTGACTCTTTTCCTGTTTCTCGGGGAAAATGGCCGGTGACTGAGACAACGCAAAACGGTTTACTTCTTTCTC
>NC_051404.1:45446092-45446660 GCF_015228065.2 Penaeus monodon
CAAATTTACAAAGGATAAAGCAGGCGCGTCATGAACCCAAACGTATGGGATATAGATTGTGGCTAAATGGATGTGTCTGTGGTCAGAACCGGCTAGGTGGGTAATGCATGAGGCAATGGAGGGTTGTAGATGAGCGGGTTAAAAGTCCATGGTCAAAGCTGGGTAGATAGTTGCACAAGAGTTAAGTGGATTTGTTTACTGGATCGCGTAGGGTTAGGTAAAGGCGAATCTCTGCAGGTAGATATGGAAGACAGAAATCCGACTGATATGCTTTCACAAAGAACCTCCATAAGATTAATATACGCATTGATCTTTGAGTGTCAGCATCATTGAGAGTGTGAAAGGCGACCTAGACCATTAAAAAGGGCCGTTTGAATGAGGGAAGTTCTAATTGACCCTGTCCAAAGTCACACTCGAATCGGCGGATCTAGTTTAAAGTTCCCACGAAACAGGAATCTCTCAATTTCCGAAATGGACCTTAATAGTAATGCAGGGATCAAGGCCCTGGAAGGGGGGGGGTAACTTTGTCACTTCTGTTAAGCAGCGACGGGGAACAATTGCCTTTTCA
>NC_051404.1:45448897-45450850 GCF_015228065.2 Penaeus monodon
TCCAAAATTTGAACCTTAAGTTGCCTATTTTACAGCTATATTTACGCACATAGCTTTGTGTTATCAGAAAAATTAGCCTTTCATGCAGCTGCATTGACTCATATAGCTTAATACCGTCAGAAGCCTAGTACTTGTATTTTCAATAAACAATATACGAAATGTCAAGAAGTAGGTGACTTCGAATTAATGTGCTGTCATTTTTTTCTGCTTGTGACTATATGCTTTTCTATGCTATAGGCTTAACATTGGAGGACACGCGGAGAATGGATATAGCTAGAATTTTAAGTAGTTAAAGTGATGGCAATATAGTGGCAGAATAAGCTGACAGAACATTAATTAAAAATCAATTGCATATTGACATTAAGTACCAATTATTTTCAAAATTCAAAATTTGAAGGCTTCTGACAGCACTAAGATATGTGATTCAATATAGCTGTTTGAGAGGTAACATTCATTATTATCATAATAGCACTTAGTTGTATGAGTCAGTACATCTGCTAAATAGGATACTACTTTTTTCTATTTTATCAGGCTTTTTCTTTCCTGCTAGTGACTTGTCTGCAGCATACATGCAATTTCACAGTACAATGTAGATTCCATTAATTCTATGGCATGTGTGTTTTCCTGTACTTGACCGCACACTATTTACAACAACCCTACAGCCGAGCCGATTCAGCAGTCGACTGACCAATGGCCAACAGATGATGAGTTGAGTTGTCCGTAACTTTGTATCGTGTTATCCTTATTTAGCGGGAGACACAGAAACACGCAACATCGTGTCTCGAAACTTTGTCGCAGATACTTTGTCGCGGAATTGTTGCTCAACAAAGTATCTGGATGTGGGTATAAAATCATGTCTCACCACAGTTACGAGACATTTTTGGATTTGTTGAGCAACTGTTTAGATAGAGCATTGAACACCATTGTATCTTGGTCTGGACTAGGCTCATGGAAACCGACCTTCTTCCATCCTTCCCGTCCTAGACTAGGCTGTATGTTTAGTCTAGGCCAAGATAAATTGCATCAAAACAGTTGATCAACCTTGTATCTGTAATGAACCGATGTAGTAGCTCAGCACTAACCGAGCACTATTCCTAATTTGTTTCGCCATAGTTTAGTAACTTGTAAAACATGAATGAAACATGAATGAGTTTAACTGTTTAACTGTTTAACTTTAAAAGAGCAACTGTTGTGAGACACTCGAGAAACTCTGGCGCCAATTTGTATCTGAATTGTTTTGCAATGGTTGCTGAAAAGTTAAGCCTAATCCAGATCAAGATATAATCAATCAAAACAACTGCACAATAATTTATCTGTACCGTCCCAATACAGTTGCTCAACAACTGAGCAGCATTTAATTTTTTTTGCTCCCCAGTTTAACAACTGTTGTGAAACAGGCGAGAAACACGAACGACTTTATCCAGCGACTGTTGTAAGAAACTAGAGAAACACTGCCATCAATTTATATCTGAATTGTTTCACAACAGTTGCTGAACAGTTGCATATTGTTTTAAGTCCAGACTAAGCAGCACTTGACCTGCCACAAACTGGGAGTGGAAAGTACCACCTCAATCATTCCAAACATCTTTTCTGTCCAAATTTTGAACCTAGATAAAATACTACCTGCATAAAGCAATAAAATATAAAATGTTGGGAAGAAACAAAAATCACGAAGCTATAATGGCATACATAGCTTAGTGCTGTTAGAAAATAATAGCCATTCATGCAGTTGTATCGACTCACATAGCTTGGTGCCGTCAGAAGCCTAGTATTTGTATTTTCAATATACACAGTAGGTAATGTCAAGAGGTAGATGACTTAGAATTAATGTGATGTCAGACTAATGTACTGTCAGTGTCTTCTGCTGCGACCATATGCTTTTCTATGTTATATTCTTAAAGTTCGAGGATATAGGCAAATGTAAAACTCTGTATAGCTAAGTGCTGGCAAAAG
>NC_051404.1:45450881-45451636 GCF_015228065.2 Penaeus monodon
ACACACACACACACACGTGTATTGACTTACACAGCTTAGTTCCGTCACATTCCTTTCCTATTTTGCACTTTGAAATTAATCGCAACATAATGTCAAGAAGCAATTAGTTTTGAATTACTATGCTGTCAACTTACTCTGCCACTATATTACCATCACTTTAACTACTTCAAAGTGCAGTATATCCTTGAACTTTATGAATATAGCATAGAAAGTCATATGATCACAAGCAGAATAAAGTAACATTATTTAGTCGTTGCCTACCTGTTGACAATGCCTACCATGTATATTGAAAATACAAATACTAAGCTTCTGGGAGCACTAAAGGGTCAATACAGCTGTGTGAAAAGCAACTCGTTTTTCCTGAAATCACTAAACTGTGTCATTGTATCTTCGTGATTTCTGTCTCCTCCCAAGACTGTAATGTTAATTTATGCAGGTTGTATATTTTCCGGGTTCAAAATTCACGAGTCGCGTTGCTCGCAACTTAGTATCGTGTTTCCCATATCCAGTGAGAAACACGGAATCACACAATATCATGTCTCGAAACTATTGAGCGTCCATTGCAAAACATATTTGGATTGTTGCTGAACTGAGCCGTCTTTTGTAAGTACAAAAGTCGAATGGAGTTGGAGCTAATGACAATATTGCTGGTCATAATCGCTCATTGGCTGCTGAATGCCCTGCCAGACATAGGGTGAGTTAGGGAAAACTATCGAACACCACACTCCACACATTACGCTCAAATATCAACAATA
>NC_051404.1:45451771-45452065 GCF_015228065.2 Penaeus monodon
ACACATCCACTCACCCCTCTCTGTCTGTTTGTGTCTCTCAGGTTAATGCCATATTAAATATGCAGATGTGCATGGAAATAAAGACTGGATATTTCTTTTTAACTGTATACTGATGAGCTCAAGGAGCATAAAGCACATAAATCGGTCAGCATTTTTTTTTTGAGCTGCAATGCCTTGGAAATACTAATTACACACATTGTCCGATTACTGTAACGACATATATTTCTTGTATTCACATTGAATTTATATGAGTGTACTTATTTTACTTAATTCACTTTCTCTTAAAATTCAAAG
>NC_051404.1:45452154-45452259 GCF_015228065.2 Penaeus monodon
TCGTATGTTTGAGAGAAAAAGTTTCCAAATATTCCCAGTGACTATGAAAAGCGAAAAAAAAATCTCCCTGTTCATTGTATTTTTCTTTGAACTCTGGATGGAGAA
>NC_051404.1:45452361-45453024 GCF_015228065.2 Penaeus monodon
TCACGAAGTGCAGGTTTGTTTCTAGGCTAAAAGGGAGGAGATTAAACGATGCCACTCCAAAGTGTTGGGAAAAATCCAGTGCATTAGTACTCCTCTTGATCTACTAAAGACGGCTCTGGTGAGCGACTTTTCAGATATTTTGTTGCGGGCCTTTTAATCAACAAAGTACCTTGGTCAGGATACAAAATCATGTGTAAC
Source organism: Penaeus monodon (assembly GCF_015228065.2). Taxonomy (NCBI): domain Eukaryota; kingdom Metazoa; phylum Arthropoda; class Malacostraca; order Decapoda; family Penaeidae; genus Penaeus; species Penaeus monodon. The sequence continues at coordinate 45,452,560 of NC_051404.1, forward strand.
GAAACAGTTGCGAGACATTTTTGGGTTTGTTGAGCAACTGTTTCAGATACAATCTTAAGCGACAATGTATCTTAGTCAAGACTAGGCTTAAAAGGCTGACCAAACATGGCACAAGAAAATCCGCCTACCCTCCTTACCCGCCTGCCCCTCCAGAGGGCGGAGATGACACGAAGTTGACCCGACTTTCAACCATTCGCGAGCAGGACGAACTTCCGTCCTCCTTCCCGAAGGTGGTTCCCTGGCGACAAGACGCTGGGACTCCGGCTCAGCTGGAACACCAAACCTACTTTCTTCCGCGCTAACGGTATTGATATATATATTATACAAATTGGCTTTTATATTGCTGTATGAAAGTTTGGCTTTGTCCTTGGAATTTGCAGTGCTTATATGATTTTGATTTATGATATATAATAAGCGTCGTATTCCTGTTTCACCCATTTGATTTATGGCATTTTAAGGTCAACA
>NC_051404.1:45453297-45453427 GCF_015228065.2 Penaeus monodon
GAGGGAGAGAGACTTTGTCCCACCGTTTTTTGTTCAGCTTTCCATGTGCATGAAAGAATCGCTGGCCTTTAAACGCATCCAGCCCTGTCGCAATTCATTGTTTGAGGATTTGAAATTGTGTTATTGTCAT
>NC_051404.1:45454388-45455730 GCF_015228065.2 Penaeus monodon
GATTTTAAAGGGCCCTGAATCATTATTACAATTTTTTTTCCCAAACAATAAATTTTAAAAAATGAAATTTTTCCCCCAAAAACCCGAATTTTAAAGGAAAAAAATAATTTAAAATCCTCTAGTCTTTTTTTCAGTGTAAATCTTTATACCCCCCTTTTACTTTATCAATACCATATAATAATATTTTCCCATTTAGAAATTTCCAAATTTCCCACTTTGATATATAGTTTAAAAACTAAATGAAAAGAATACCCTTCAAAAATTTTCCCTTTTGACAAAAAGGGCACCTCTTCATTACAAAAATAAAACCTCATAAAGGGCCGGGGTTTGGTTTGAAAAAAAATGTTGAAAAAAATTTTATGCTGTTTAAAATTCTAGTTTCGTATAAAAAAAATCCCAGTAAACTTTATGAAAAAAAATTCATGAAAAAATATAGCAGCTCTATAATATTAAAAGGGGTTTTTCAAACAAGAAATGAATTTAATTCTAATTTTTAAAAAAAAAAAAAATCGGGCTTTTAGAAAATTTTCCCCAAGCTTTTACATGGTTTCCCGGGATCCCATATTGTGCCACGTGGGTACCAACCGCTGTTGCCCACATCCCCTAGATCCACAACGCTTTTACGAATGGTGCGCCCCTCCCTTTATCATTCCTCTTTTCCTTTTGGGGAAAAGCTCTCCTAAGAAAATAAATTGTGAACTATATACTTGGGGGATATTACTCCATTTTTAAAACGCAGGAAAGGCGGATAAAAAATATCTTTTAATACATGGTACGTTGAAACGGGGAAAGGTGCATTGCAAACGTAATATATAAAAAGGGATTTAGTTGTAGAGTTTAACAGGGCCACTTTTTAAAGCTTTTTAAAAGGGGTTTAAATATAAATTTTGGAACTTTTTAATATAACTTTATCTTTTCCGGGTGTCAAAAAAAAATCACATTCAAGTTCGGTTTGGGTTTAATTTAAGCCCATTACAAAATTCGTTTGACCCCTTAGGTGGGTTTTCTTGCTGATCACTAAATTTGATTAATGAAGACAAATTAGTCAAATGGTAAATAAACCAAACAACAAAAAATTGTTATAACGCCTAAATCCGGACCCAAAAAATGCATGAAAAAACCCCTATAAAAAGTTACTGTAAACCCAAAATTGGATTAATTTTTTGGGTGTAAAAAAAGCTTTTTTGGTTTGAACGCTTATGCTAATGGTTTCATTAATGGAGTTCCTTTTGGGCTGAGCGAGAAATCATAGCCCCAAAATACTTGTTTTTTATTTCCCAATCTGATATGTAGGTCCATTTAACTGGGTTTTTTATTAAAAAAATTTAAAAAATTCAAATTG
>NC_051404.1:45455926-45457401 GCF_015228065.2 Penaeus monodon
GGGGTACATAGACAGCACCCCCATGAAAAAATTTTTCCTTGGGTGTTTGGGGGCTTTGGGTGATCTTCTTTAGCGGGTTTTGTCTTGAATTATTCCCCATCACGAAAAAGGGGGAAGGAAAACAGACGGGGAACTTGAAGATTTATTTGTTTGGGGGAGATACGGCGGGAAAACTTTTTTTTTTCCCAGGCAATATATATATGTGGCGAATCTTGGCTTTTATGAAGTGAAATGAAAAAGTAAATTTACAAAGTACCAGGATTTTTAAGGAAAGAAAAGGGAAAAATGTAACGGGGGAAAGGGCAAATGGGATTTTCTTTGATTTAGGAAATTTTGGAATTTAAAAAGAAAAATGGCCGGGAAAAAATTTCCCAAATTTCCTCATTTTTCCCTTTAAAAAATTAAAAGGGAAAAAAAATACCGGAAATTTTTAATGAACGCATTGCATTTATCTGGAGGGTACCAATGGGGTTAGAGCTGGGGAAGGAAATTTTTTCTAAATTTATTTTACGTCGGAAGAGTAGGGAAAAACCTTTTGGGCAGTTCATGATTCCATTGCATGGCAAAAATAAAGTGAATCCCGGTTTTACAATCGAGGGAATTAAAACTTTTAAACCTCGTGGTTAAGCTTTTCAGCCCCGGATTTCCGAGGCCCGGGACGAACCGGTGAAAATTTAGGGAAAGAGCATAAAAAAAGGAAAAAGGGGAAAAGAAAAAAAATGCCTTTTAAAAAGAGGGTGGGGTTCAAATGGGAAAAACGAAGATGGAAATGGGTAGGAAAATTTAATCCCCAAAAAATATATATATATAAAAAAATGATGAAAAAAAAAAGAAGGTGAAACTAATATGAAAGCCAAATACATATATAATCATTACAAAAAGCCCCCATTGCAGTCGGGGCGTTCCAAAGCCCTCCCAAAGGGGGAGAAAGTTAAAAAAACCAATTTTCTTACTTTAAAAAAGTTATTCATCAAAAAAATTTTAAAAAAGAAACTGGGTATCCTTTTTTCAAAAAATAAAAAAGAGGAAAAAACCCATTCCCCAGCTACATATAATTTCTCCCGTTGAGCAAATATATAACATTGTGGTTTTAAAGGGAAACCCAAAACTCAATGGAATACTTACAACTGGTTGACCTGCAAGCTAATGAAGGGAGCGCAGGGAAAAGGGAAAAAAATTTAGAACATGTTTTTAGAGATAAGCCCCCTTTGGGTGAACTAGATGATTACTTTTTGCTCCGGAGGAAATAGGTATCCACGGAAAAAAAAAGGGAAATAAAGTGAGGAAAACAAAACCCCCATTAAATGGGTTTAAGGGGAAAGAAAATTTTTCAGTGGAAAGTTTCGTTTCATTTGGGGGCACTCCACTTTATCAAAAAAGAAAATAGAGAGAGGTTTCTTCTATCCTCCCCCTTTTCTCTCGCTCTCGGCCCGGGGTCTCCAAACTTTTATTTTGTTTTCAAATTCATTCACTTA
>NC_051404.1:45457763-45457840 GCF_015228065.2 Penaeus monodon
TGTAGAAACATCCCTTTCTTCCCCTTTTTTTTATTATATATATTTTTAATTTTTTAAAAAAATTTTTTTTATATTAT
>NC_051404.1:45462555-45462887 GCF_015228065.2 Penaeus monodon
AGCAATATAATTTTTTTTATTTTATTAGGGTACAAAAAAAGATCATTCCCCAAAGGGAAAAATTTCCCTTTGATTTCGGAGAAAAATACCCTGGGGAAAAAATCTCCTTTTTTCCCCGTTAATGTCTTTTCCCAAACCCAAAATTTGAATAAAATTCCAAAAAAAAAGATTCGTTAATACAGTAGTTTTTTTTTGCAAAAAATAGAATCAAAGCCTAAAGCGGGAAAGAGGCCACTACAAATAGTATTTGTTATTCAAATGAAACAAACAAGTCGAGATGAAACTAACCTTAATAGGTTCGGGATTTAAATTACATTTTTTTTGTAGAAAGT
>NC_051404.1:45463440-45463718 GCF_015228065.2 Penaeus monodon
TTCAAAATTCAACAGCAACACATATGGAAGAAAGTAACATTTCAACTGCCCTTCGCGAGGCCTGGCGCGTTGCATCGACAGGGCTAAAACACAGTGATTTAAAACATGCATTCGTTATTTCCAACACGTTTTGCGTGCCGTTTCTTTTTTACACCGAGGTTGTAACTTAAAACTGAGAGTCAAATAGTGAGACGTTAATGTAAAAGTGATTCATGTTTATTGCAAATTCCCCAATTCATGGCGCGGTCATAATCACACAAACGTTACGAATATTTCCT
>NC_051404.1:45463741-45464521 GCF_015228065.2 Penaeus monodon
TAGCAGCACGAGATAGTTTACTTTTTTCCCCCATTGCAAATGGCATGGAAAGAGGAACGTGAATTAAATTGGGATCTTGAATTCAAACACTTATTCAGATAAAGGTCATTACCGTGCAATCATTTTATTCATTATTCAGTTCCCCTTTATATTTCATCCATAAAAAAAAATAAATGTAACATATAATTTCTGTCTTATTATTCATCCTTTACCTTTTCTTTTTTACCTAATGGTCTGTGCTCCTACGAAAAAAAAAGGGGAAAAAGCAAAAAACCACGAAAGCCTGAAAAAAGAGGCGTAAAAAGTTTGGCCCCTTAATAACATATTTTTTTGGTAGTTCGTGCTTGAGCTATTTTCCCCTATATTCCCCTTTTTATTCTGGTAAAAGATAATGAACGAAGGAGGACGAACATCAGCAAAAAAAAAAAATACATACACGCCAACATACATAATCATAGTCAACCGTTTTTATTTTTTTTTTCTTTATCTACTCTCCTACCCTTTTTTCTCTTCTTTAAATTTTTGCTGCCGATCTTTAAAAATGTGTATTTCTATCCCCTTCTCCTTCGTTCGGTATCTCCCCCCCCTTTTTTGTGCTGCTCTAATAGTTATATTAAAGTTTTTACCCGTTTAAACTTTGAAAAAGGGATGCAAATTATAACTATGCTGGCGACTCCATTGCACAACAGTCAGAGGGAGGAATCTACTGTTCAGTGAAATTTATTTTCTCCCTTTGGATCCTCTAAAACCAGGATTGAGTTACTTCCCTGGATATATATT
>NC_051404.1:45464688-45465464 GCF_015228065.2 Penaeus monodon
CACAGCGCAATGTTTTGGGAAACCGTGATACAAAAAAAATTTTCTTATATTCTGTAAATAACCTAAAAAAAAAACTTTATTTTTTTCCCCTGCGTCGAAAGTACTAATGATAAATTTGCGAAAGGGCCTGCCACAGCGCCTCAGATATTGCCCTTCATCAAAACAAAGCACGCCAGCCCCTTAGGTAAGCATGTGAACTCACCCAATCGCTTTTATTATTTAAAAACCAAAAAAACCAAAGTGCAAATTCTTTCGATCAAAATTCTCCCCCTTCCTGTCACCGGGAGAAACGCGTTAATAATATCTCGTAAAAAACCGACCCCGGCAATACGGAGGGGAAGCCGGGGTCCCTGAGATTTATTTCGTGACATTTTAAAAAGGGTTCCCGGATTTTGGAATTACGGGCGCGTTTTTGTCGTTTTCTCGCTGCAATCGATGTTTTGCCTAAAAATTTTACAGTATAACGGGAGGAGAGAGCTTTGTGTGGTTTTCACCCCCTTTCATTGTTTTTTCGTCGGGGTTTCTTTTCCTCTCCCCCTTTTGCCAATGGGGTACGGGGCTGTAAGGATCGATTTTTCGAGGAGTGAAACGTGGTGTTTTTCTTCATCCCCCTGTTTTAAATAGGAAAAAATTGTTTTACCTCTTTCGCTTTAAAGCAGTTCAAATGACGTTTTTTGGGGGAAAATGCAATATTGTTAGTATTGTCATTAGTTGTCGTATTTTGTTTTTTAAATTGTAATGTTTATCATTCCCTTTCTTCGTAAAAACCCGGAGGC
>NC_051404.1:45465653-45466121 GCF_015228065.2 Penaeus monodon
ATTAATGATGAAATATTCGGAGGTATACTCCTTTGCGAGGGGAAAAATAATTCACACAATATACATGTATCTCAAAAAAAAATTAATTGTATATGAAATCAAACTCCCCAAAAAAATATATTTTGTATTGATTTTAAAAACAGCAGCCCATATTAATTCCCTATTCATGTTTCTACTACCGTTTCCCAAACAAAAGCACACTGAAAGCCAGAATCAGACAAAAATAGAATCTGACCTCGATTCTAGAGTAATTCGAAAGCACATTTTAGCACAGTTCGGCCCTTTTTGGGAAAATGTTTACAAAAAAAGTCGCACTCTTTCTCGGGATAAATCTTATTTTTCTGTTCACTCGGATCGTACTGTGTCGTTTTCTTTGGAAGCCCCCGGAAAGGGGGGTTTGGGTTTTGCGTCTCGATTCCTTTTTCTTTTGGAAATTTTGGTGTTTTAAAATATTTGGTATGTATTGTA
>NC_051404.1:45466333-45466864 GCF_015228065.2 Penaeus monodon
ATACCGAAGACACACATGTGTAGTAGGGGAACAATGTGTATATATATAACGTATATCCGTGTTATAGGAGTGGTGTGTGGTCTTTGTGTATCACCCCCCCCACACACTCACAATTATGTATATGTATTATATACTTTTAACACACATTATATCCACAGGGGTTTAAAAAACCCCCACAAAATGACTTTTTATCATGTTTTTAAAAAATTTACTTAAACACAGGGGGGTGCCCTTAAAATAACTCCAGTTATAAAGGGTATTTCATTTATAAGGTAAATACTTCCTTCCCCTTTTAAACACAATTTAAAGGACCCCCAAAGGGTGCAAAAAAAGTATTATATCATATCTCCGCATTTCTAAGTAATGTTTAGTAAATGAAAAACGTTCAACATTTCGTTTTCACTTTAAATGAAAATGGATAATGACTTCTTGTCTCTTTACATAAGCTATTTCACTTAGCAAAAGGAAGTTGTTTCCCCATTTCTCAAAAAAAGAACATTTCATCTTTGAAAAAGATAAGGAAATTTTACA
>NC_051404.1:45472054-45472276 GCF_015228065.2 Penaeus monodon
TCCCTCATTATCGGATATCAGCGGAAGGTTAATGAGGCGACCGTCTTTTCTTCTCTCGTGCAGTCGCCTGGAAGCCTTCCAAGAAACGTCATATCATGGCTGTTAGATGTCGTATTACAAGACTGTCTTTCCCGACAGATTTTATGTTCTTTGTAGTTGTCCCGTCTACGTTTTCCGGCCGTGAATCTCGGGGAAAGAGAAGAGGATTAATCTCTTCGTTTG
>NC_051404.1:45473040-45473377 GCF_015228065.2 Penaeus monodon
CCTATTAACTTCACACATAAAGCTCAAATAGAAGTTTAAAAGGAGAATTGACACATTTACCCTTTTCAACAGCAGGGAACTTTCGGCTCCGGACAAAAGCGGCTGACGGGAGCGAATAACCCCCTTCCCAGCGGCGACACTGACGTTTAAAAAGTTCGAAATGTCAGGAGGGGAAAGTTCCAACAGACTGTTCGTGTTGACTGAAAGGCAGCGAATGTAAGGACTTATGACAAAGAATAATTGCATGCTGTTGGGTTATGTTAGCACCCTCGACGCTTTTGAAGTTATGTTCCAAACGCTGTTAAGATTTATAAAAGCATTTCGTATTTTGACAGGT
>NC_051404.1:45473466-45473883 GCF_015228065.2 Penaeus monodon
TCAAAACTGCAGTTACATAGGAATAAGCTAGAAGGTAATGACTTTTGCACCTTTTGATTCTGTTTTCCTGATAATGCTAGGGTATCAGTTATATACTACACGTTAAATGTTAAACTGAACTCATTTTTTTCGCCGAAATATTATCAACTATGTGGAACGGTTTCGTGGGATACATGTATAAACAAATATCCGAAAAGTACATCTCTGGTAGTCAAAGTTGAAGAGCTGAAATGTCTGTAAATCACATACCGTATAAGATTTCGGAAATGTTGACTCGTAAATCGAGTGCTTTTGCTGGATATAGTATTTTAATGGCAATACTGCTGTCGTGTTTATTTTTATTTTTCGTTGTTTCTGTAGAATGAAAGGTCAAGTAAAATGAATAATATTAGGCTGTGAGATCATTCACATACACTG
>NC_051404.1:45474265-45474344 GCF_015228065.2 Penaeus monodon
TGTGTGTAAAGAGGCTAAAAACGCACGTGAGCTGGAAATCGGATGGAGCAGAGGGCCTGGGAGTCGGGAAAAAGGTCGA
>NC_051404.1:45474471-45474579 GCF_015228065.2 Penaeus monodon
AAAAATGCTGATGTGGAGGAAGAGATAATATAGCACTGCAAGAAATTCTGCTTTCTAACTCATAATTCTCCATCTATACGACGTTAGCAGCGTGGATGATTCTGCGGA
>NC_051404.1:45474746-45475314 GCF_015228065.2 Penaeus monodon
TCTCACGAAAACAGCGAGATCTAGATTTAAAAAGGTCCCTTGGATTTTATTCAAACTGAGATGTCTTGACTGGGAATCGTCTTACTTTCCAACTAACTAACTAAAGCAAGGAAGTATTCCACAAAACGAACAGTGCAAATAATATCGTTTCCCCTGTGGTTTAGTCTTTGGACCCAGTGGCAGAAGTGCAATTAATGGGTTCTGTATGACATACTGTAACATGATATTCTCAACACGCTCGTAATGGGCAATCTCTTGTGCACATATGCTAGCGAAAATTGTACCATTTTTGTCTTTTCCGCTGGAAGGGTCGAATCCCCCCACCTCTGTGATTATTGGTCATAACATGCAATAAATATAGATCATGCAGTGTAATAACAACTATTAGAAAATACTATAATTCCCTTTGAGTTGATCAGCAAACACCTAATACATATTTAAAAATAACACAAGAATAAGCGGCTAAGTGTGAAAGTCTCTTTTTCCCACTCACCGTTTTGAGGAATATCTAAGGAAATATATCAGACCATTTTTACATGTAACTAGCTGGTGATTGAGCAGAGTGAAA
>NC_051404.1:45475698-45475898 GCF_015228065.2 Penaeus monodon
AAACAAAGAATATTTCTTTGGTATGATAAGGCTAGATCTCAATGGCTCTATTTTGTCGTAACTGTTGGATTGCCAATTTGACCACAAACAATTTTTTACTTCTTGAAAACAGACATACGTGGAAAGATGCTTCAGGTTATGGTGGAAAGGATAAAGGGGCAGAAAGAAAAGTTCTGAGAGAGAGAGGAAAACGAGAGAAT
>NC_051404.1:45476225-45476489 GCF_015228065.2 Penaeus monodon
AACCCCCACCCCTAACCCACCCCCTCTCACTCCTTCCCTCTCTCTCCCACCCACCTATCACCTCTCTCTCTGTTTACCTTCACTTCCATCGTTTCTCTCCTCCACTGTTTCTGCTTACCCACTCTCTCTTCCCTTTTCCCTGCCACCCGAGCCCTCCTCCAGGCGCGATCCGGTGTGCAAGCGAAGTAAGGGCTGATGCTGACCGCGAGAACACGCCGGCTTGCTTTGATCTTTTCTTCTGCTCGAGGCTCTCCGAGGAAGAAG
>NC_051404.1:45476632-45476709 GCF_015228065.2 Penaeus monodon
TTAGTAGGGTATGCGTTAGGTAGTAATGCTGTTAAGGGAGGCGTGTATGTGTTCAGGTATGATAATTATGTATACAT
>NC_051404.1:45476801-45476930 GCF_015228065.2 Penaeus monodon
GCATGCATAATTATCATACCTGAACACGCACACAAGAACGCACCTTTATAAGAAAATGTACTGATCAATTTGCATTTTTGGCTACATTTAGCCTATTCCCTCTGACCTTTACTTTGCTAGCATTTAAAC
>NC_051404.1:45476956-45477315 GCF_015228065.2 Penaeus monodon
AAGATCACGCAATCATGCATACTCATGCAACCTAACTTAACACTGCCGGCAAATTAACATGCAATGCACACTCATGTCTATTATTTTTTCATATGAAAACCACACACCTCTGAGATTATCAAATTTAATTAAGAATGAGAAGAAAATTCGTATGAAAGATCAAATGATAATTATTGAAGTTATGTTGCAAAAAAAATCTTCATATCAGTTACCTTTTGTTACAAACACAAATAATGAACGAATTGTATGGCTATATTTAGTCAGTTTTAAGTACAGTTGTAAAGTATGAGTCGAAATCGACAAAGGAAAACGAAACAAGACCTACATTCTATTAAAGCTTCATACAAGAGACGTCATAG
>NC_051404.1:45477407-45479181 GCF_015228065.2 Penaeus monodon
ATGAAGAAGAAAAAAAAGGAAAAAAGACATACGAATCCTATCACTGACCGAAGATATACCCAACCTCCTTCCCCCCCCCTTGTGCCCTCCCACCATCACTCAGTGATAAATACACATTTTCAGAGTCACAAATATGCTGCAACAATACGAACGCAACATAAAACCTGCAACGTACATGACTTCCGCCTGATGTCTGCCCCCATCCCCCCATCCCCCCGCTTCGTTCAATTTCCATCAATATCCTTTATCAAAAACACTTTGATGTTCAGACCCGGAAAAGTTATGATGAACGAATTTTTTTTTTTTTTTAACACTCGCAAGATATTTATTTCGTTTCTAGGATGAGACAGACGAGATGCGAAGAAAACAATAAAAGCGGACGAGAAGAAAAACATTTTTTTTTCTGAGTAAAGAGAGAAGAGATAAAACGTTCCCAGAAATATGATATCCAAAAGATGCTTGTGGAAACAGCTACCATGGTGATAGTTTTCGAGATGATACTTATGGCGTATTGATACAAATGTAGAAAATGATTTCCTTTTCTTTTAGTTCTCTCAGTATTATCACATCCTTTTTATATTGTACGTTTTCTATCATATCATTATTACCATTTTACATAAATTCGTATTCAGTAAGTATTATTATATATCTCTTATTTCTGGATTTGAGCCTTAACGAGTATGCTAAGCCTGTAGAAATTCAAGTTAACAGGTTCATTTAACCGTCGTTTCAAGTCCACCACCCAGTTGAAACATATATTACCATCAGCACTTTGTGTAAAATGCAAGGAAATTCCTCACGCTCTGATAAGATGCCTTTAATAACACAGGTAAAATATTAGAGATGCATAAAGTTTACCACACCTGGTAGCTTCTTTTCTGATAGGACCTTCTCTCAAGGAAAAAATTCCTGGTTGCCATTGGAACAGTATAAAGCCTCAAGACTTTCCTCCCTTTCGCAAGATTCCAGTGTGCTAAGATCTAAATTTCCAGTTAACTTTCCACTGAGCATTCAAAGTAGCAAACGTTTTACAACCAATCCTTGGCACAGGGCTTTGACATTTCAGCCAAGTAGATGACATCATGAAACACACTATATGACTCTTCAGCATTATCATTAGTTAAATTCAAGGTGCTCCTGATTTAGCGCATTACCTCTGATAACCCATTTTCCAAGTAAAGGCTTTTACAGCAAATGTCTCAGGGAAGCACAATGTAGTTCATGAGATCAAGACTACTCTTTGTCCAATACATGCTAAAGCTCGACATTTAGTGTTAGACATTCATTGCCAAATCATTCGCCCAATCTTAAGGAACTAGTCTCCTGTACCCAATATCCGGCTCATAAAGAAATTGAAGTACTGAGACTGTATCGACAACCATCTCAAACTGCATGGGAACATTACCCAACCCTCCAAATTCAAGAATTTGCCACTGAATTCTGTAGCCGGCTCAACTACTCAAAAATTAATTTGATTTGTTTCATTATCTCCTACTGAAATTGTGTTAACAATGACCTGTTGACTCAGTAATACAGTACAACCTCCTTTTTAATGATGCACTGATTACATTTAGTATGTTTGCCATTTTACTCTGCCGGCAAGACTTCGGCAACCAGATAAACACCGACACAAGTGAATTTCGTGCAGCTTCTGTGGAGTCTTAAGGTAACAGATTGTCAACATCAGCATTTCGAAACCTTTAACGCTGATACATTACCTAATGTTACCATGTCGCTATAAAAGACGGTATCATCAAATTTTGCATTGACATAC
>NC_051404.1:45479413-45479487 GCF_015228065.2 Penaeus monodon
ACATTTTTTTTTATTCGCTGTTCTCCATGTGGAAAGCGGGAGTATGTTGCTTGAAGTTTTGATTTTTATCATAA
>NC_051404.1:45480110-45480558 GCF_015228065.2 Penaeus monodon
GGCCTATAGTCTTGTCAGGAGCTCACTAGCTGACGATACTTGTGAGCGCTCTCTGTGTAGTTTCTGTACACAGACTTTCCAGTTCTAATATGTGTGTGTGGTTAATGTGTCCTGATAGTTAAACTGAGCGTAAACGTGTTATTATTATGCAGATAAAGCTGTAGTCAACATGGAGCTGTTTGTATAATTGCAAATATTTGTGAATGGAATTATTCCTAGGGTGTAAAGAAGAGAAAATTCCAATTTAATGCTTATTTACAAATGTCAGTTCAAAGGATAATTTGAAAACATGAATCAACAAATGCCATTGTTTAAAATATCTCTCTAAACTGATATTTTAAAAACATTGTTACATTTCGGAAAATTCATATTGGCTCTACTTGTTGGAAAATGATTCTTTAATCATCCTCGTCCCAATCCTCACATAATGATCTAGGCAACTGTTTAT
>NC_051404.1:45480579-45481230 GCF_015228065.2 Penaeus monodon
TCGACTGGATCAGGTGAACCACAACCATTTCTTGGAAGAGTGCTGTGTTTTTAAGGTCATAAGTGTAGTTTATTTCTATAACAATTTCAGCTGAATCCACAACAAAATTCACCAGCTTATCGAATGCAACCATCATATTTAATACCTGTAGCAACCACCAAATTCACCCATACCTCCAAAAATGGCGCTTTCTTTAGCAAGTTAGGTCTTACTTTCTCTAGAAAAAAGAAAAAATAAACACTTGAGAAACTGAGTCCACTTGTACACTAAAAATATTTTCTTTCATTATACACAGAATTTCCTGGCATTTGCTTCCAAAGCAATTTTTATTCTCCTTATCATACAATTAGATACTTGTACAGCAGGTGCTTTTGGATGTCCATAAAACCCATAATCTTCTCTAAAACATTTTGATAATAAAACCCCCATCTATGTGGATATTTTATTGAACATATAAACACATACGCAATCACTCTTTCCTGTCATCATCGTATTTCCTTTCAGTCCCTCGAAAATGTGATGATTTCTACTGTTCGTTTTTGAGTGTACTTACTGACGACGTTCTACTTCTTGCAATTTACTTTTAGTTGCTCTGACCTGTTTGTATTTACGAACAAACTACCATTGTTTCTTATCCCAGGAGCCTAAATG
>NC_051404.1:45481667-45481757 GCF_015228065.2 Penaeus monodon
ATTGGTAGAATCATAGAAGTGCAACTTACAATATAAAGGTGTTGCAATATTTATCACAGGAAGAGTTGGAACCGACATCGGATATCTAAA
>NC_051404.1:45481976-45482159 GCF_015228065.2 Penaeus monodon
GATTATTAATGGAATTTGGGTTTACTTACCGTACTTTAGGCTTCAAGACAAAACCTTATCTAGCTCTCTAGTTAACAAACTTCCACCATGTACATTCCAAGAGGAGTATCTTTTAATGAAACAAGCACCCGGTCCAGCTTTGGTAACAGTGAACAAGGCTCAGGATTATGTTCTCTATTCAGA
>NC_051404.1:45482248-45482864 GCF_015228065.2 Penaeus monodon
TATTGCACATGCAGACTTAAAAAAACGGTAGGAGGAAAAAAAAAATGACCGTGACCTGGACAGCCGATCCATTTAAAACCAATAATCGGAAACGTGATTCTTTACAAAATTAACGTAAGTAACTTATGGTTAGACACTACAATGCCCTTTTATTCGGTCAAATTGCCCTTTTCTGTCCTGCCTGGAACTCCCCATCCCTACACACACACATCGTAGAATAAGTCTATTTAATTGTATTTATTAAGAAATTCGATTGCCATCACAACTCATTCTTAACTTTCACTAAGTCAAAAAAATGTGGCATCCCTATGGCAACAGCGCCGTTAATGTACCTTCTTGCTAACTAGCCTTCAAATGCAGGTGTTGGTTCTAAACTTTGCACAGACTCATTTCTTCTGACAAAGTTTTACAACAATCAAAAGGTATAGCTAAAGAAATGAGATTAAGTAGTGTACAAAATGAAGAGTCAAAATTACAGTCACAACATAAATAAGTTGTTAATCACTATTTACTCTAGGTTCTGTATGGAGCATGTGCATATTCTGCAATAAAAAAGTCACTTAGTAATGCAAAACAAGAATGGCAATTGCTAAATAATGGAAAAAATAAAAGGCAT
>NC_051404.1:45483092-45484319 GCF_015228065.2 Penaeus monodon
GACCAGAAAAGTAAACTTTACTGGTAGATGTTTGATTGGCTACCTGTTGCACGTTTCATATTTGCAATATAAATAGACTTCTGTTAAATATTGTATGACAAGCAAAGGCAATTTTTATAGAAAAGAGTATTTATGATATTTGGTAATTTTAATAAAGTATCGTTGCATAATGAATAGCAGCTGTCTTAACAATTCATTTGGTTACTGATTTTTAAAATATTTCAGAAGAAACAAAAACCAGATCACTATTATATAAAACAGCTGTGGAATATAGAGAATAATGCCATGAATAAGAAGCTATTTTGGGCCTATAATACTTAGCAGTTGAAGGAAGGCTAGGCATTGTGTATGTGAAAAAGCCTCTTATAAAAATCCACTATACACTATGCAGTATATGAGAAATCTCTGAGATTTTATGGTCAGAAGCAAGTCTCTAGTTTGGAAAAAAAATCTGTTAATATTAAACTTGGTTATTTTTTTAACGTCAATTCTTTCTTTTGTGGAAGGGTGAATGCACGTCAGTTGAACAAATAAAAGTGTTGTCAAAATGCGTTTAATTTTGATAGCCTTGATATACACGTTTTATATTTTGCTTAGCCAGACATTGATATATATTATAATGTAGCAAAAGCACTACTTTAGGAGTATAATATCAATGTGATTGTTTGAAAAAATATCCCCATATAGTATATATGGGCCTATATAAAGGGGTAATAAAAGAAAATAATAATGAGCCTTATTTCAATGTTTCAAGCCAATAACTCAGTGTTTAAAGTCTTAGTTCAGATATTGGAACATAGTCTTTACCCTTTATAGTCTCCTGCAAAACGTTAAAAATGAACGTTTCGTCCTGTTTCCCTGTTTGCACGGCACGGAGGAAAACAACGAATACTCCCACTATTCTGTGTGGTAGGACCCTCGCGACTGTATTCGAAACATTTGAGACTTGAACTTCGAGCGTTTCGTAATACTATTTAGCTGGATGGATCCGTGTTGCTAAAAACACATGCATGCAGTATTTACAGGAGTATGACCTGAAATGTTGCTATATTTATTATCTGCAGGAGCTTAGTCTTAACATCTTGATTTTGATTTATTATATGAATACCGGAATGAAAGATTCGGATAAGGGAGAACAACAAATCTACGGACTGGTTATTTGTAACCACAAAGTCAGTGTAGTTTATACTTTACAGCCACCGGAATCCACTACTGAGACTGGTGGGT
>NC_051404.1:45485222-45485472 GCF_015228065.2 Penaeus monodon
TGGTAACACTTAGAAGTGACTTTACAGATGTCTCAACAAGATACAGATAAATTGATACTCATACAATTATAAAATACTGAAAAGAAGATGACCTTCAATTCTTATCGTGAGAATGAAAATCGAATCCTGTTAAATATAGTTGGTAACAGGAATAGAATCGCTTCCCCTTGCAAGAGCGAGATTTGATTCACTTCTAAAGCAACTTTCGATGTAAGTTCATTGAGAGAAAAACGGTATTTTTGGCAGTACC
>NC_051404.1:45487667-45487881 GCF_015228065.2 Penaeus monodon
TTTCCCCTTTTGCTCGAGCAACATATATCCAATGCTTTGCACACCTGCTTCTATCGCATTCTTGCAATAATAATCAGCGGTATGACCCGAGTTGTTGCCTTGAGTTTAAGTCTCTTAGAGCTGAACGTAAGACCTGCAGTTCCTTTTGATCTCGGGTTGGTGCTCGCGGGTTTTGGTTGGGGTCGTAATTTCAACGTTAAATACTCTTGCCTTT
>NC_051404.1:45488114-45488225 GCF_015228065.2 Penaeus monodon
ATTTATATACTTATTTCTCCATCCACCTGTCTATTTTTTCTGTTTAAGAATTGAACTTAACTATATATATATACGTGTCTAAGTTTGTTGATTTTTTTCGACAATGCACTG
>NC_051404.1:45488293-45488796 GCF_015228065.2 Penaeus monodon
CAATAGAATTTTGTAACATAATTTGTTGTGAAATATTAAAGAGGAGAGCTTCCATCCGCGTCATTTCTTTTTAAATTCTGTTTCTGCATTAATATATTTAGAAACTTTGTAATATTGACTGGAGGGCATGATGATAAATAGACCAGACGCGCAATGGACTGTCGCTTTAACATTGGTCTGGCAGTATTATCATGAATTTTAATGAGATGGCCAAGAGCATAGATCGAGGGGTGGCTGGATCTCAGCAAGGTGGGTTCAGAAAGTGAAGATATGATTTTTATGATTCCACTGAGAAACTACTACCATTTAATCTATTCTTGCCTAAACTATAGCTTTGAAGATTGGATTAAATTTACCTTCGTATTTTTTGTACTAAACGTGAACTTGTTAACTTGTTTAAATAGCTTAACTAATATTGAACTTATTTTAGAGTGTCATTGTTTTCTATGAGTTAGATTTCTCACATCGTGCGTTGTATCATGAATGGTTTTGGTGATTTATAG
>NC_051404.1:45490459-45490569 GCF_015228065.2 Penaeus monodon
CTAATTTCAGGAAAGGGAAAAACTAGCAACTCGCCCTAGAATGCCTTTTTAATTTTAATAAGATGACATTAACTCTTACGTATGACATATACTTGGTAATTTTGAAACTC
>NC_051404.1:45490603-45491287 GCF_015228065.2 Penaeus monodon
ACACAGGAGTACTCCAGAGTCTTAAGTTGCCAGATTCTCCTTTAGTGATATTAATTACAGTATAGTTAGTTTTTTTAGTAAAGGAAACGTTCAATATACTCCTGTACATGTAGCGATTTCTGGGCCGTTTTTTGTTTATCTGTCTCACATGTAACAACTCATAATCGCCACGTCTTTTAAAATATTTACATTTATAATTAAATTGTCTAACTCTACATATTACATATTTACATAAGCGGCAACAAGTTTAGAAACGACGCTTATTAGGTTATTGTTGTAGATCCTATCATGCTTTAACATACTACGTTTATATTTAGTTTTGAATATTTATCAGAAATCCGTATTGATATGTGAGACCTTAATCACATATATTCATATTAATTTTGTATGTTATTATACCCACGCAACATTATTTACCTATATTAGCATTGGTTTTATTTAAAAATACGTAAGTAATATACCTTATACTTGCTTAATGTATATATTAAACGCATTCCCAGAAATGTTATGAAAAAAAAATCGTAACATATTAATCCATGATGATAATTTGAAAGAACAGATTGGCACAATATAACCACCGTTCAGTAATGGTACCTTACTACATTTGGTATCACAACAAAGGCAGCAATGAAGAATCGGTATCTAGCTAAACAAACTTATATATACAACTAACTTTCCTTTCAT
>NC_051404.1:45492627-45492698 GCF_015228065.2 Penaeus monodon
GGCCATGTAATCCAATGTATATTAACTAAACGAGAGAATGCATTCTCTTAATTTTCAAAAATCCCCCCCCC
>NC_051404.1:45492715-45493798 GCF_015228065.2 Penaeus monodon
CTAAGATTATACTCGTAATGAAATAACTTTTTAAGAATATTTAAAAAGTGTTGAGATTCTTTAATAAACATGAGATATAACGCTACATAATCACACAACAAAGTACAATGTATTAGTTCTTAAATATCTCGGTCCTGCTGGTGAATCAAACACCTAACTTGATTCACAAACAAATATAAATGAGGCTACAAATCAGATGTGCAACAGCGTGACTTATTTGATAGGTCGTTAATTGAAGTCAGATATGAGAAAGTTATTTACTTGCAACCAAAATGAAGAATATATCATAACACCGATTACTGTAGATGTAATGAAATCGGCTGTAAATCGAGTGGAATAAAATGTATTTCGACCTGAACAATTGAAATGTACCCTACGATGCTAATTAATTCAGCCTGTTAGATTAAGTGCCTAATGGGTAGCAGAAGTAGTAACTGATACTGTATCTTCTTAATTAGATATTCATTGAAATTATGTATCTATTAAGAACGGAAATATTAGCTAATGAGCCGTCTAATTAAAGACTATTTTTTTTCTCCTCTTCTCTAATATCAATTTCCTTCGCATGGCTTCTCCTTCGATAGATCCATTTTCAGCATAAGACTGAGCTAGATTTAGACACGACCGGGGAAAAAATTTTAATCCCTTTCTGGAAAACTAATACCCCGAGATATTTTTTTCCTGGCTTATACATTGGCATCGTTCTGAAAAAAAGCTACATTAATAAGGGGAAAAAATACTTGACCTCCTTCCCTTAATAGACGGACTACTTATTTTTTTTATCATAATTCACATACAGGTTAAAAAATATTTATTGGTTCCGATTTTTTTGTGTGTGTATAAGTGGTACATAAACCACGAATAATCTTTAAAAAAATGTTCTTGAGTTATCGCTGATCCCACAAAAAGGATAATTTCCAGAAAGAGCTATATGAGGAACACGTCATACGTTAGAAACACGCCCAAGAACAAAGAGCAAACCCTTATATATCAAAACCAATGACAAATCAAAATGTTCTGTTGTCAAGACGTACGAATTAACATACGGTATAGCAGCGTACTATACACATGCCTAAACTTCAG
>NC_051404.1:45493833-45494000 GCF_015228065.2 Penaeus monodon
TCAGTTTTCTAGTGTTATATACTTTAAAGTCAAAAGCCAAAATATATCATGAACCTTCTAATCAAAGCAGGGGAATTCTTGTTCATTATTTTTTTCTTCTCGCGTCGCTGGTGCGCGCTGGCCGCCTGTTCCGTCTCTTTCAGCGCGCGGGACAAAAAAGGGACGGA
>NC_051404.1:45496017-45496121 GCF_015228065.2 Penaeus monodon
AAGAGAGTAAGACAGATAGACAGATATATGTGTGCCTTTTTTGTTACGTTAAATGTCAATTCTCCAAATCTGCTGATCAAAAATTATTGTCAAAGGGTCCGTCA
>NC_051404.1:45496148-45496350 GCF_015228065.2 Penaeus monodon
GTCGTGCAAGTTGTAGACGATGAAAAAATGAATCGACATTTTTAAGGACTCCTGACAGCATTCCTAAAGACCTGAAGAATAATTTTTTTTCTCTCTCTTTTTATCGGTGGGAAACACGTGATCGAAGTTTTACATTTTCCAAAGATACCCAGGCGATATTTTTTTTTTTTACAGAGAGGCATGCATTTATTATCATGATTAT
>NC_051404.1:45498554-45498766 GCF_015228065.2 Penaeus monodon
TGACGTCCAGGAATATTATTTACTCAGTTTGTCATTTCCTTTTCATTCAGTGCACTTACCTACAAATACTTCATGCTTTGTCAGTCAATTTCCAACCACTCTCCTTCTTTGTCTCTTTGGTGCTTCTATCACCCTTTCCTTCCATCTCCATTTCCCTTCCCCTCTCGGTTATTCCACCTCTTTATTTCTCTTTCGGTGTCCACCTCTTTATC
>NC_051404.1:45498857-45499331 GCF_015228065.2 Penaeus monodon
GTCCCCGCGTCGCCTTATCCCAGTTCTCTCCAGGGTGTCGCTTCTCAGCACCCGAGGCTATCATTAGTGGCTACAAGACCAATACAGGAACGTGCTTGTGGCAGAAAATTCAATAAAAGAGGTGGAAGCGTTAGCAAATATTTGCAGAAAAAATAACATTCCGTATAAAGTTAACAAGCCCGTACCTTATTTCTTGTGATTTTTTCCCCCTCTTTTTTTTCTCGCCATGAAAGATATTTGTGGGAAATCAAGTTTATTTTTCCCCTCCAGCGGGCGAAATGGGACGAAATTGGATTGGGAAGGTTGTTAACACGCCATCTTGAAACCACCTGAGTTGGCAGCCGAGAGATTCTCTAGAGGAGAGCTGATGGTTTGGAAGTTGCAACGAAATTCCCTTCTTTATGGGTTATATAGATAGCATGGCGGATATAAAACCACGCGTTCGATCGATCAAGTTTCAGTGCTGTTGGGATG
>NC_051404.1:45499363-45500245 GCF_015228065.2 Penaeus monodon
CCATAAACAATAAAGATTCCCTGAATGTCTCGAAAGTTATCGTCAAAGATACTCTTATCCTACGTAAACTCATTTCCCTCGACGTTAAAAGCCGGGTATATGTTTACACTTCAGAGGTTATAATTGGATATTAAATTCGAGGATTCTGATACATTATATTAGCGGTCATGTACAATATGCAACGCAATATCGGCTTATTTGTGAGATATCTCTTTAATGTTAAATAAGCCAAATATAAATAATTATAGAAGGCAAAAATCGTAATTAATTACGTTACGCAGACAATGATGTCTTTAGTGAATATGATGTCGAGGAGTCATCAGATCATGGAATGGTGACCTTGAAATATTACTAAATCATATCATCCTGATAATAAGCAAGAGGTCAGGATCCATTGTATCTAATATGTTAACCCGTAGACTTTATACATCTGTCCATATTATGTTTCACTTGTTCGATATAGTAACTACATTCAGCGGGATTTCATTTCATGTAAACTGTCAGCCTACACTGCTTAGTCCATGTGAATGATAGAAGTAAATTTCGGAATATTTTAACCTAAATATTGCGGTTTCTCCTTCAAGTCCACAGCCGCCTTTTCAGTAGCTCCATTCCTTGAAAAGCGTGATATGTTTTTGTTGTCGATGCACCTTTTTAACTTTGCCTTTTCCGTCAACTTCGCGCAAACCCATGACACGTGTTCTTGCCTAAATCATACAATCTTGTCAGTTTCCAATTCCAATGCTATGTCTTTTTCGGCATTAACATCCTAGAAACCTTTATCTCAAAAATATTGTTATACTTTATATATTTTCCTTTTTTTTAGGGAGTTGTTTGGATTATATCTTTTGGTAATTTCTTCGACTTTACAAGTATTCTGTC
>NC_051404.1:45500355-45500975 GCF_015228065.2 Penaeus monodon
AAGTGTAGTAGGTAGTAGACTATTTATTTTCATCTATTTAGTTTTATAAACATTTAATTTATCAGGAAACACATTATAAAAAGATTTTTCCTCATGGTGACTAATATTCAGGAGTTACATTTCTGCTTTTCACCGGCGCACTTTTAAGCAACTAAAATCATTATGAACATAATTTTTAAAATAAGGTTGGCAGTACGATTTAGAAATGTTAACACAGTTATTCAAAGCATAACTTTAACGTATTTCTCACTGCTTGCGAGAGTGGAAGTAACTATGCTGCAAATTCTACCCTGAACGGGGAACCGAGCTTAAGCCACCGTACACTTTTCGGGCGAGTTGTTCGGTGGTTTTAAAGGTTTTGTTTTGCTTTCGCCTTCTCTAGCACCGTCATTAAAAGGAAGGAATGTTATTTCATACTGACGTGGAAAATCTTACCTAAATGAAGAGGGTTTACTCTGCTAGACAAAGTTAGTTTCTACAATATTAGAGGTTTTCTCTTGTAAATGTATATATATTTTTTTTCGATAGTCTCAAAGCTTATTTGAGTCCGTCCAGATAACATTGTCAGTTCGTTAAAGTTGCATAACTTAGAACATTCATTTTATAAGTATATTCTGTAT
>NC_051404.1:45501002-45501335 GCF_015228065.2 Penaeus monodon
CACGACCACAGGAAGTTCACGTATTAGAAGAACAAACTAGAAAATGTGGCTGACTAGAACGAACAACTAGAAGTGTTAAAAGACCATGTGACATCTAGGTCTTTGTTTGGAAGATTTCACACTGATTTATCCCTGTTAAGCTGTCGTCTGGAATCAACTTTCCGTCTTGAATGGGTCAGATACGATAATTTCTAATTGTACATCGTTAGCAGCATGAGTTAAATCCCCCTCCATCACCTCCCTTGAACTTTTCCTTGTTTCAATGTTGAACTCATTAGGTAATACGATCATCAGGGGTCAATTGTTTATCATGCTATCCTTTCGTGGTATGTA
>NC_051404.1:45501450-45502192 GCF_015228065.2 Penaeus monodon
CTTAGACAAGCATCATCCGCATCATACCAAGTAAGTGGCAATATGCCTGCAAAATGATATAGGAGACAAAGGTCCCAGCTTCTGTATTTATAGTTGGATATCTTGTATTCCCAGGCATGCTCGTAATCAACACGAAGTCAAGGCTTTAAAAAAAAGAATTGACGTGTGAACATGTATATCACTTGGAGTACGGTGACGATGCGATATTGCAAAGGGGGCGTATGGAGCGGTCGTGTTTCTTGGGAAGAAGGTATAAATGCTAATTAAACCTGACAAAAATAATGATAGTTTTTGAAAGAGTGCCCCACACACCCCAAAAAAAAAATTATGTAAAAAAAAAAATCGGTGAGTGAGAATAGTAAACATGAATGTATACGTGAAAAAGCAGATGGTTTGGCTGGAGTAAGAATTTTTATGCAACACGTATATACTCACAAGGGCAACGCACTGGAATAGCAAAAACACGCAAAAGAAGGAAAAGTGAGATTCGTATGAATACCAAATTACAATGATTCAAACAAGGATATATGTAGCGAGCCGAGCTTGATCAGCAATAAACAAGAATCGAAAGATTTTTTCAGCGCTAGTGGTTTTGAAACTGCGAATAAAACTGCGTCAGATATATTGCAAACCAACGACACTGTGATGCATCAAGTACTAGAAATTATTGCTGCCGTTGGGCCCATTTCCAGTGATAAACCAAAACCAGTAAAGGCACTGCGAAGCGAAACATGATTAACAT
>NC_051404.1:45502404-45502473 GCF_015228065.2 Penaeus monodon
GCCACGTGTAACACTAGAGTCTACTATCCCTGCAGTGGGACGCTTACATCATAGTAGATGGCATTCGAA
>NC_051404.1:45503992-45504362 GCF_015228065.2 Penaeus monodon
CAGAAAACCACTGGAAGGCGCATCGAAAGCACACGGAAAACTACCACGCTGTTCCAAGCAACCCCATTAGTTCGACTGATGATAATACTTTAGCTTAGGAGATGTCTTATTTTTAAGCCTTATACAATGCCATTACGTTTACTGTGCCATTCTTTCAAGTTCATTGGTAAACAGAACTATCTCTTTCATCATACTCAAAAGAAACCTGCTTGTTTTCCTCAACCCACACCTGGAAAAAAACATATGGTCAAAGACGAAACATCGCTATTTGTCTCGAACTTTGATTTGGCTTCGATATTTCAGTGAGAATGTTGAGGTTTACAGGATCCCTGCTGACCTCGTGACCTCTTTTCCAGGCTGTGCGTGGGGC
>NC_051404.1:45504390-45504553 GCF_015228065.2 Penaeus monodon
TGAGGTCTTCTATTGGCTGAATAAATCTCCTTAATTCGTCTCCGCTGCTGGCGATGCCCTTCCCGTTGTCTGAATAACGAAAGATCATACATATTCTGGAAACAGATATAGTACTTCGACATCTCGAAAGATTCTGATGGTAAAAAATCTCATCCCGGAAACT
>NC_051404.1:45505025-45505613 GCF_015228065.2 Penaeus monodon
CATCCCGACTTGTGTGTGATCGATTTTGCCGCTAATGATGACGGCGATGTTCTCGGTAATTAACGAAGGAGATTATCCTTTAATGATTATGATGAGCTGTATCCTCTTCATCGGACAATAACTTATCGCGCAGTAAAACAGAATGGCTGGAAGTCTGCATCGGGAATAATTGGAGATTTAGCGTTTTTTTTCCTCATCGGAATTCATTAGACGTTGGAAAGTTTGGTAGAGATCCAAGTGGCTTGGTGATAGTTTATGATAATCTGCATTACGTACACGAACATCACGATTCTTAATACTGGTATGATTCGTGATATTAATTGATGAAGTATACTGACAGAAATACAATTAGACTGGCAAATACTATGGTGCGTGCACGAGCGCGCGTGTCCGTGAGTGTGTGGGTGTGACGGATTGCTATTTCCGGCATTACTTTTTTTTACGGTTCTCTACGTCTTAGCGTAACTATTCTTAAATATTTTTCTGTATTATTATGACTGGTGATTGTTAATCTTGGTTGCACTTTCAGTATTGTTGTTTTTATTATTACTAGTTTTGCTGCAGCACTACCGCTACTAGTATGACAAT
>NC_051404.1:45506002-45506516 GCF_015228065.2 Penaeus monodon
AAACTAATGATAATAATCACCGATTAAAATCACAACCATCACCTTTTTCAAAACTAAAAAGATCCATTCATCATATGCATAAAAAACAATCCTGCTTCCTCTGACAAAGGCAGAAAACCTAAAACATTTCAGTTCCTACTTGTAAATCCCAGAAATCAATAATGTTTTTTTCTCCTTAGGGTAAAGGTACCGATTGGAATTTTTGATGAACGGCAAAAAAATATTTGAAAAGTTTAAAGGTAATAGGAATAGGCAGATATATCTATAAATCCATCTGTAGTGGTAAAAATATAAATGATAATGGTGACAGTAGTGATAGTTACAACAATAGTGCTAATACAGCAACAATAACAACGATTACTACTAAGAGGAATAGTGAAAATAACACCAAGAAAGCATTCACAGTGTATTTACACTCCATCAACAAACTTTCGGTTTCCCAAAATCCAACGATAGTTCTTCCAAAACCCTTTCAACAAAGCAACATCTAATCCAAATTTCTTGCTCCGTGAAT
>NC_051404.1:45507283-45507933 GCF_015228065.2 Penaeus monodon
GAAGCTATCATCTGCCATATCTCATTGATTCATCTAATTCCATTCCTATTTCTAAACTGACCCCTATGTGGGCAGTCCACCTATAATGTTTCCTCGCAGTCTGTTGGTGCTTCTCCTGTGATATCACTGACGAACCAAACGACAAACAACTAGATGAATAAACGAAGCGTAGGTAATTGCAATAATGCCAATAAGTGTAAGAATACGAAAGATGATTATAATGATGATTATTAAAGGCGCGAGGGGTACCCATTGTAAATTGAACTTTCATGCACTAGAATAATAATAAAAACTGGATATCAACTCTGTCAACCCTGAATCGTGCGTGAACCATCATTTAGTTTACAGAATAACGAATACTTCATAAGATATAAAAAGACCCTAAGATATCGAAGACATACCCATACTGGATGGTGACCCTTACCATATGGCATTATCTAGCATTGGACCATATAAACAGGCACGAATTAAAGGTTTTGAAGTGGACCAAAATAACGCTGATTTGATGTTCAGTCTCCGGGATTTCATCCCGTTTATTGTTCAGCGAAAAAAAAAATAGTACAAGAAAATAAGTGAGCCTATAAGTAACTTTTACTTAGTTAATTTTTTTTTCCTGGGGTTTAGAACAAAATAATATTAAAAACAGTAAG
>NC_051404.1:45508583-45509769 GCF_015228065.2 Penaeus monodon
AATCCTATGGGTAATGTTATCAACTGCAGATTTAGATCCATCGCTCCCAAGATTCTTATTTTCTGTTACAAAAAAAAAAGTATATGAAGAAAAGAGAAATCAAATGTGTTAAACGTGTCCAGGTAATTAATTTCCTATCTTACGTGAAGGAAACGTGGAAAGCAAATAAGCACACCTTGCTGAAAGAGCGGAGCAAACACACTTATTTAACGTGGTTTTACGGAGTGCCAGCTCTGCCCACGCTACAGATTCATCCCCCTCGTCCCGGGTATCATTTCTCCTCTTACACACGCTAAAGCAGCTTTTGCGGTTTTTGTCTCGAGTGCAGCTGGCGTGAGTTACAGATGCGAGGATTTCATCGCAAGGTTACTGCCGTGAATGTTTTGTTAATAATAAAAAAAGAAAAAAATTAACTGTAATTTTTCTTCATATGTAATTGCATCACGTTGTCGTATTTTTAGGAATTGATGAGCGAGTAAATATACGTATTTGAGAATGTTATTAGCGGTATCTCCTGATTCTAGTGTGTATAATTATCAAGAATATAAATACCGAAAAAAAAACTATTTCAGCAACGTACCTATCTCCCATAAAAATGACGCAAAAAAACAACAACAGTGACACAAACTCTTTCAAAGCAAGGACGTTGCAAGGAAGGTTTAGAGCGCACTGGAAGTTTATCCGGGTTCCGTTCTCCATCTTTTAGCTCTGCAAAGGCTCCATTACGCCTTGGTTTTCTAGCGTCAGATCAAAGGCAACGGCCCTTTGATGGTGGACTGAGGATCAAGATAAGGGCTGCAAGACACAGAGGGCGAAAGAGGGGAGCGACGCTGCTTGCTGGGGAGGCAGCCTTGAGGGGTTGGAAGGGGATAGGGAAATGGGGGGAGGGGGTGGCTGAGTTTAATCACGGGAGTATATGCGGAAGTTGTAGTATGACAACATCCTCATAAATGTCTACTAGATACTACCACACGAAACATCTCTCATTAAGCTTAATATGCCAACGGCATAGACTCATTACATAACTTCTGATTTTAAGATTATTTCAGACCGTAGTGGCGCCATTGCATCGCTTTCATCCAAAGGTCCCTTGCAACAAAGGTCTCAGATGGAGTGATGGATTCGGAAACCCCGAAAAGGCTGCAGTGCGAAGATACCGAAAGAAAATGAGATGAAAATGTGAGAG
>NC_051404.1:45509811-45510136 GCF_015228065.2 Penaeus monodon
TTAACGAAAGAGGGTATTAGGTGAGACGATGGTGAGGGCGAATGGGAATTAGGAGAGAAAACGAGAAGAGAATAAACAGAGAGAATGGAGGAGTGGTGTGGAGCGTTTGTCCAACATTTTCTAGTTTGTGTCTTCATGCCTGGGAAAAAAGTTGCATTTATATAAGATTAACTCTGTGTTGAAATATTAATGTTAAGCTCGTTAGTTTCCTCCCAAAAAAATATTTTACATTTTACAGTAAAGACGAAGTGAACTGAAATCATAGTCTTCAGGCAGAGAATCCTGTTTGACGTTTTCTGTAGATTAAGCTGCATCTCACTTATGT
>NC_051404.1:45510159-45511042 GCF_015228065.2 Penaeus monodon
AGATCATACTTCTTTTATAGCATATTCTTAGGATATTCTTGATATTTACGTAGGTTTTAGCATAAGTGAAAAAGAAAAAAACTAAGCTTTATTCAAGACATGGCGTCAAACCTTATGTAGGAGAACAGTCAGGACTGTACTAAGTATTTCTATCTTCATAAAATTATAACTTAAATCTTGCTCAGATATAGCCGTCTCCTGAGAACTATTAGTAGCAATAGCTTCTTTTACGAGCATGATATTGTTCACCTAACAACAAACAGTTCAGGATCAGTGATGTAATTTCTTCATCAAGAAATGGCAGGCTAAATGCAGCTCTGTAAAGTGGCTATAGACTCCAAGGACAATAAGATTGAAGCATTTAAAGTGTGGGGTGATATAACGAAACAGTAATCTCTGTGCTTAGAGTTGGCTGCAAACTACATTCAACTACCATTACCCAGTTTAACGAGAATTACGTTTTCTGCATGTGCCTTACTCTTTATCAGTAGTTATAAACAACAGACTTCAAAGTTCGATGAAAGTACTTGGTAAGTTAGACGAAATCATGAACACGAGTTTATCCAGACAGACACACAGTTTCGAAACTTGACCAGTAATGAAAAGCTGTTTTTTCATCTAAATATTTTCTGGTCATATATAGAAATCTTCTTTGTTATCAACCATTTACTAGGTTCTTACGACTAAGAAGATTGAATGAACGTATAAACAAATTTCATATACCTACTTCTGAACAGTACTCACATCACAAACCGTCAAACAGATCCTGCAGTTGAATCGGCGACCATTTGAACCTGGATACTGTCATTCCTCCACAGCTTGCCAACATTTTGTCAAAGATACCATGAAGAAGTATTTTGAAAATGCATTTCACTATTGTAAT
>NC_051404.1:45511136-45511887 GCF_015228065.2 Penaeus monodon
TTGTAATAGCAGTCATGTAGTTGTAGCGACTCGGGAAACACATGGTCAGACTACGGAGATTGGCCCAGTAAGTCGAGTAGTATGCTGCATTAGTTTTATCTGTTCTTCTTCAAAGTCCAGTCTAAGCAAATAAGTATTGTCAAGTCTAGCTGACAACCTTCATTTTGACTTACATTCTGAGAATGTGCTGTGCTGTGCTGTGTGGAAGTACATACAAGCTGTGCATTTACCTTCGAAATGATGGAAACGTATCTAGAGACTACCAGTGAATGTAAAGGAACATATTGAGTATCAGTTCTTGCAATGGGGTGTTGTATCTGACATGGAATGATGAAAAATCTAGCAATACCTCGGGGGTACCAGCCTCACTACTATTTTTCCTTTTCCGACCGATATACGTCTTTATATGTTATTAATAATCACATTACCCCCAGTGCAATGATTGCTTAGAACTGCGTTCTTTGATGGCAACACTTAAAGATCTTGCGGACAGTATGACTCACCAATAAACCTACATGCTGTATTGCCAAAAAGGGTCTTTATACTATAATGCTTCACATACATGTTTTTTGTTTCCATTATAAACAGCTATCAGCTGAGCAATGCAATTGGTATTTTACACTGAGACAAAGTTCTTATTCCAAATAAGCACTATCTTTCCATCCGCTCCATTTGCCCAGTGGGACGATATTGAACGAAAAGTTTCTTCACTTCGCCAAATCGTCATGCCATCACAATCAGTCGGCAGCAT
>NC_051404.1:45513998-45514132 GCF_015228065.2 Penaeus monodon
GACCCCCTCCCCCCCCATCCTGAACCGTGACCTCTTGCCTTCTCCCACCCCTTCTCCCTCTCACCCTTGCTTCCCTTAGTCTCCCCTACACCTCCTTTTTGCTTTAATCTCCCCCTTTACCCCTTTTCTCTAAC
>NC_051404.1:45514248-45514443 GCF_015228065.2 Penaeus monodon
CTTCCTCCTCACGTATCCTCCTGACACTGTACCCATTTACTCTACTCTACTTTTGTTTCTTCTACTTTCTCTCGTCCTTACTTCTTCCTCGTTCATTTGTTTCGTTCCCTTCTTACATTTTCCCTTCCCCTTACTAATCCCACGTCATTCCTTACTTTCTACCATGCTAATCCCCCCGTTTCCTCCTCCTCCCCG
>NC_051404.1:45514974-45515163 GCF_015228065.2 Penaeus monodon
AATGTAGTTTTTCTTTTTAATAGTAGATGGGGACCTAAATCTGTTTTTCAATTTCTTTTTTTTCTTTTTTACTTAATGAATTGAACTTTTTCATATTTTATTTTATTATTATTATTATTTTTTTTTATACCGAACCTCTCCCCTTATTCTAAAATATTAATTTTGCGTTATTAAAGGTTTTATATTGTT
>NC_051404.1:45516869-45516973 GCF_015228065.2 Penaeus monodon
TTTCCGCAGTGCCTCTTAATCTAACTCCCTCGGGGCAGAGTAGCTGGGAATATCGGAAACGTGAATTTGGACCTTAAAAAGAGAGAGAAAAAATATACATGTTT
>NC_051404.1:45517125-45517191 GCF_015228065.2 Penaeus monodon
AATCGATAGATAAATATATTACACTGATATCTACTATTACTCATACTTATTCCTACAGTTTCTACA
>NC_051404.1:45517599-45517827 GCF_015228065.2 Penaeus monodon
TGCAATTCAGAGACAGACAGGGTAAACGGGGAGGGGTTGTTAGTTATAATTATTGAAGCTCAATATGGATACTAGACTCTAATCTGAGTGACATGCACTTGTGATAAATTCCGCCATGAATTCCCATTTCCGATTCCAGACACACCAGAGATCTCCAATCAAAATCTATGGTCTTTGAACATCGAAGTCGAAAAGCACTTAGCCCATGAAATGTCGATCCGGGAGGAA
>NC_051404.1:45517847-45518198 GCF_015228065.2 Penaeus monodon
TGCACGGGTGGCAAACTTTGATTGACAATTACGCCTTCAGGGGAGCCTAATGCAGGAAAATCGTTCATCGCTCTCCATCCAGCCACGCTTCCCTACCTAATTTTATCTCGTAATGTCCCCGGCGTGTCCCTCTGCGCTTGCCATTATTCGTGCAATTGCTGACGTCCAATTGCCGCCCGCCTCTCACCCCCCCCCCCTAGCGAGGCAAAAGCCAATAATCCCCAAGTGTCATTGTTCAGTGATAAGATAAAGTGATTGGCCTCCTGCAGCCAGAGATGTCACTCCGGCCGGCTTGCGTCCACCGCGAGTGAGGTCCTACTTCCCTGCCTCTATAATTCCGTGTTTGTTTGC
>NC_051404.1:45518328-45518639 GCF_015228065.2 Penaeus monodon
CTGCATTTGTCTACGTGTGCGCTGCCTGTGTCTCTCTGCGTGTGGATAGCACTGGCAGATCTCTCTGCGGCAGAGTTCGCTTGGGATTCAATTTGCTCTTCTGGGATATTCCTGAAAGCTGATTAAAGGGACGCGCACTTATTCCCCGTGTCCCGAACATCCACGTCCCACATCCGAAGCGACTCGAAGTTGATTGCTGATTCGTGGTTAGATATACGTCGTCTGTTGCTGGTTTAATTCGCTCGTTGCTTCGGTTCAGTGAAACGGCGAAGGTGTGTCTCTGTAGGTCAATATCCCGAAAGATCTCCGTT
>NC_051404.1:45519092-45519168 GCF_015228065.2 Penaeus monodon
CTCACACACTTCCAGTCACCATCTGTCCTCCTCTACCATGTACATGTAACAAGAAGAGTTTAGAGCAAAGCAGAAG
>NC_051404.1:45519201-45519885 GCF_015228065.2 Penaeus monodon
GAATCAAAGTGACGTGTATATATAACACACACGTACACAGACCCCTGCTCACTTACCGACCCGAGCAAAATGTTGGGCCGAACAGAATTCACATAATGCAGGGCACCCAATTTTAGATCAGATCAATGCTATCCATTACCCATCCCTCCTTGTCTGAATTTCAGGTGTCTTCTCACTCCTGAATGCGAGGAATTAGACAGCTCCCTTCGGTATAGACGGTCGCATGAGGTCTTCACTGAAGGACGAGAGTAAACATAATTTATTCTGATGTGTCACAAGCAAACATAAAATTACTCCCTGCAATTTCTTCCGATCGATAAACCTTTCAGAGAGAAACGAACTACCGTTCCATCTTTTGCAGAGACGAAGAGACAAAAAGGATTTCTCTAGGAAGGACAAAAAAAGATTATATTTCCCCGTTTGAGGAAGCATGCAAGCAATAGCCCGCAGCACGAGGCGTTGGGCTTCAAGCTGAACTGGTGTTTGTTGATGGCGTTCGTGGCCCAAGGGAGGAGACGGGTTCATAACCGTCGCGGTAAAAGTTTGATTCTAGTTAGGAGTCATGGGATGGAATCTTCTCGAAAAAGGGAAGTCTTGAAGTCTCTCGATTTTTTTTTCTTATTTCCTATGGGTTTACTTTTCGGGTTGGAAAGGTCACATTTCTTGATTGCTTGCCGATATTTT
>NC_051404.1:45521156-45521457 GCF_015228065.2 Penaeus monodon
GAAAGGTTAAGAACCACTGGCATATAACGAGAGAGAGATATTAAGGAGAAATGCATAGCGATCATGTAAATGTATATACTAGTGTACATAACACACTACGAGTATGTGTATGTGGGATAAAGAAAGGGGTGTATGCTGTAACGTTTGGCAGGAACACTGAACAGGAATACTGAATACATTGGTTCCTCTTCTTGTACGTTATAAACTTGGTTTCTTTCATATCTATTTTGGATATGTTTACTCCTTGAAAGAAAACAATTTATTTTCCATAACGGCAGTTCCTTGGAGCCTTCGTGTCTTT
>NC_051404.1:45521563-45521925 GCF_015228065.2 Penaeus monodon
GCCGCCGGGTATCGCGACACTCGATTTAGTTTTATTGCTGTTGGCTGAGAAATGATGGATGTAGTGGGATGTACTCACGCGCAGCCGAACTCGCAGATGCACACGTATTGGCACAGATCCAGCCATACTACATGATAAACAAACATGCATTCATACACACAGGCAAACGCACTGAGGATATGTTATAACGTATCTTGTTTTGGGAAGTTCTTATTTCATTTTTTCCTTGATTTGCCATTATTCACAGACACACATACACAGATACACGCACAGAGAATCAAAGCTTATCGCCGTGCAATCACACATGTTACATATCATTAAAGCGGAAAGGAGCCGGCAATGGATTATCTAGATGTGCATTG
>NC_051404.1:45522055-45522452 GCF_015228065.2 Penaeus monodon
GTAAGCGTTTCGCGCACAAAGAAAACTATGTGAGTGAAGTTCTAATTTCTTTGGTTTAATGGTATCGTCCAACCAAAGAATTCTCAGTTGAGAGAAGCAACGGATATAATTAAGGCTCTCAAAGCCATCGTAATGAGGTTTAGAGGGAAATAGTGAATATTTCTTTTTATCATGCAACGGAGAGAATGCTAAACAAAAAGACAAGGAAATATATAAATTTGTGGAAAAGTTAGAAAAAGTATAAAGCAAGATGAAAAACCAAGAGGAAGCAACTAATATACACGAAAAAAATTGTACCTGGAACAGAAGAGAAAGATGAAAATAACGTGAGACGCACGCAACCATGCAGCTGCATTTGCCTATAAGGAGTCAATACACCCGAAAAAAATAAATGACA
>NC_051404.1:45522740-45522989 GCF_015228065.2 Penaeus monodon
GAAAAAAAAAAGAAAAATAGAGCAAAGGGGAAGGGAAAGTGCTTCAGAAAAATGAGGAAGTCAGTAACGAAGATGCTGGAGACACCGTTAAGTTATTGCGTGGTAGGAAATGGAATATTTACTATTAGTATTGCCTTCACTAGCCCAGGGTATGTCACTTAACAAACCAATAGCTAGGCAATAATAATGTGTGGAACATTGTTTAGCAGTCCTGGCTTCCCTGTACATAGATAAATTCTTAAAGTAAAC
>NC_051404.1:45523160-45523228 GCF_015228065.2 Penaeus monodon
CCCCGGGTATATATTGTACCCCGACAATGTTTATACTAAAGAAGAGGCAATGTAAGAGATTATTATAT
>NC_051404.1:45523268-45523486 GCF_015228065.2 Penaeus monodon
CCATGAAATCACAAAGAAATACATATCAAGTAAAAGCGAACAAAGGACCAGTTTAAAGGGCTAGACAAAACCAAAGAACCAGAGTCTACAGAAGAAATCCTTACGCCATTTTACTGACCTTCTAGTTCGAGGTAATAAGGGAAAGTACTGAAGGCAAGGGAATAACATTATATCCACATGGAAGACCTGCGAAAAGTAAAATAGACTAGGTTAAGTCA
>NC_051404.1:45523790-45523873 GCF_015228065.2 Penaeus monodon
AATCCGAATAATCGTTGTTATATTAGTATTCGCATTCGGTTTCCCATTACATTTTTAATATGCAAAAGAAAAAAAAATGAAAA
>NC_051404.1:45523951-45524205 GCF_015228065.2 Penaeus monodon
CATGTACAATTTCCGAGAGGGAAGACCAATGTCGCCAGCCCCATGTTTACGATCATCTCTCTGTTGGCGAACTCCTAAAAAGAGTAATGGAAATAAAATATCTTTGAATGACGTGGAGCAATCCAAATATACATATAATTCAGTTAAAACATTAAAAAGGGATAAAAACCGGTACTGGGGCTATGGAATATGAATTTGATTAAAATATTCGAGATTCGTATTCACGAATGTTCAAACAAAAATTCGTATTCCCA
>NC_051404.1:45525003-45525226 GCF_015228065.2 Penaeus monodon
CACATGAATATCTCTTTTAGGATTTTTTCTCTCTCCTCCTCTTCGCATGTGTCTCGTGCGAAAAAAATATTTTTCCTCGGGAGAAGATAAAAAAAAAATTCCCATCACGAATGGTTACCTATTTCTCGGATATACCAAATCACACAACAAGATATCTCTGTGGAGGAGCGATCGGTAGGTGGCTAAAGCGAGGTCATTTCGTGCTATTCACAAGAACCTCAGG
>NC_051404.1:45525378-45525510 GCF_015228065.2 Penaeus monodon
TTCAGTGGTCTTCGCGAATGAAAAGCTTCCTCAAAAAAATGTGAGTAACTTCAGGAATGTAGAAATTAAATGTTGACGATATTCAGATGATATTTCTATCATATGCTACAGGGGGGTGCAGCTCGGGAATGA
>NC_051404.1:45526117-45526607 GCF_015228065.2 Penaeus monodon
GCTTTTACTCTTAAGAGGTTAAAGCGCGCAGGCTTTATATTTATCCTTTGAAGGACATACAGAAAACGACATCAAAGCTTCCATGGGATTTATTTAGACACTGACAACCAGCATCTCAGTATAGCAGTAAGCAGGAACAAGACGTTTTAATGGTTGACCTGAGAGTCATGACTGAAGATTCAACAGTTAGGACACACGTATGCAACTTAAATATAAATAATGATAAATGCTGGAATTAGTAGTTTTGATTGTTGACAGATAGTAAAAGAAAGAATATTTATTAACTAGCAATAGCTGTTCATGTTGAGATTATAAAGACAATAGTCTTTATCAGTCAGGTCAGAAGTTAGCTATGGTCTATGTACAGGAGAAATGTACTATTACAGATATCGGGGTGTATGCGAAGATATCTAAAATGAAAAAAAAATGCTACAGTATGAACGGAAATGAAGTGTTTCATTTAATGTGTTCATATGGAAATAATACTCTT
>NC_051404.1:45527037-45527265 GCF_015228065.2 Penaeus monodon
ACATTACAAATTGCTTTTGTTCCGGCATTGCAGTACAAACTTGCGCATCACGCAGCAGCTGAAACATCTCCATCGAACCCGCGTTCATACAACAGGTTTTTGTTCCAAACAGGTATGGAACAATTGCATAGGGTTTTGGGCAGCTATGCAAATGGTCCAAAGAATGTTGGCTACATTATGTATAATTTTCAAACCTTTTCAACTGAGTCTAGACCAATTTTGATATCA
>NC_051404.1:45527501-45527777 GCF_015228065.2 Penaeus monodon
GTATTTTCATATTGTGCTATGACCGAGAAGCATTAACACTCTGGCATATCCCATAATGCATAATTCTACATGCTTTCTCAAAATTCGATTCATGTTTCCTGCATTTTTGATGCAGCAATATCAAGCACTAGAAGGCGCTCTGGGATGCTGCATGCATTTTTCATGTTTGGGAATTTTTCTATAGATGAGCGAGGAAGGTCGAGCTTCTGCTGAAAGGCTTTGGCTTCCGAGTGGACGCGGACCTTGGGAAATCCTTGGTGTTGCTCGGTGATTTGC
>NC_051404.1:45528361-45528456 GCF_015228065.2 Penaeus monodon
TTTGGATCATAATAAGTCAGAAATATAAGGGGAAAAAAGATAAAAATGAGACTTATTTCAAGGTGAAAAAGTCACCGGAAAATGTATTAACGGGA
>NC_051404.1:45528518-45528786 GCF_015228065.2 Penaeus monodon
TATACTGATGAAAAAAAAAGCTGAGAGGAGGTTATAGATGAATAAGCGAAAAGGAGAAAAATGGAGAAGCGTCTGAATAACGGGAAAAAAATGATGATACGAGAAATGAAATAAAAAAAAGGAAACGGAACAGCTGTAGAAAATTTTTAAAAAATAATTCCAAACATGCAGATCGATTAGAAATAACTCATAAGATTTCGTGTGAGTACAATGGATGGTGGAAGTGTAACGTTACTAAAAAAAAATAATATAATACACGTGGAAAGAC
>NC_051404.1:45528840-45530055 GCF_015228065.2 Penaeus monodon
CAACTCCGAGATACGAAACTGGAGGAAAGGAGCCTTGAGGAAGAGAAAAAAAAATAAGTGAATCAACAAGGACCAGATTTAAATACTTAATGAGCTGACATACTGACAGCTTAAGAAATTTAGATCTAAGAAAAGAAAATATCTGAATTGGGAGGAAATAGAAACAATTGAATATCTTAAAGGAAAGTCTAGGAACTGTGTAAACGTATCTACAGCGAACGAGAATGGTCCGAAAACTTGCTTAAACATACATATATATTTTGAAATATTTATAAGGTAAGATGTGCAGTAAACCTTGTGCCATATACTTCAGAGACTTGTATTATAGCTGACAAGTACAACGAGAAGCAGCGATCTTCTTGTCTTAAGAAGCTAATAAAAGAATATAAAAGGAAAGATGTTATGAGATGCAACAGCAATAAGGTGGTTGTCAAGAGAACTACACTTTATCTAAATTATTCAAGGATGCGTAATTCTGCCACGGAGGTCCATGAAGGCAATAAGTCTATTGATACCTAAAGAGAAAAGAGACTTGGCACCACGTATTGGCCAAAAAGGTGTCTCATGGTCTTTGAAGACGTCCCTGAAATCCTGTAAGCCTAGCAGTTCACGCGACATGGATTTGAGGTTCACGTTTGTATAACACCTTTCCGGAAAAGCCACTCAGGTTATGCTATCACATGTAGCTAGGCAATATCTACTTCGTTTCTTCTCTAATTCTGCAGTTTTTAAAGTTTCTGTCTGGAAAAGTGATTCAAATTATGCCATCGCTTGTTGCTAGGCAATATCCACTAATTCTGTAGTTTTTGAAAAGTGTGGACGCCGAAATCTTTTCTGATTGTATTTTTTTTTTTATAAAAATAAAAGTGGGATATCCTTTCAGCACGAGTTTTATGACTAAGCCGAAGCGAATACTCAAAAGCCAGACGAAGGGGAAGCCCGTACGTAAATATTTTCAAGCGTTTGTATAATTTATTACCTTGAGAAATGCGTAGAGGCTCAGAAAGGGAACGTTGGAGTCGGTTCTTGCTTCCTTATATAACCCTTTTTCAAATACAGACATTTGGTCCCTTGTAAAATCTATAGTAACATACCATGAATGTTTAGAGCACTGGGATCCTCATACTGAAAAGTTGGTTAATTCTGCGTTTCCATTTATAGTAGATTATATCGTCATATTGGTATAAAATTCAGCCTCAATTTCATAAACTATGT
>NC_051404.1:45530245-45530691 GCF_015228065.2 Penaeus monodon
TTCATAAACTATGCCCATCTCCTCTGTTTGAAGAAGTTCACGTATGGATTCCTTTGCTTTACACTCGTATATCAGAACACATATTTTTTTTCGTTTATTTCTCTCCTCGCTTTAAGGTACGTAGTAGCCTTAGGAAAGCCAAACTAGTGTGTTGACACTCAAGCGCTGCGTTGATATTCGGTGATGTTTGAATACGGTAACCAAATGGTAGCAATAATAGGATAGAGATTTTCCAAAAGTGGATTAATGAGAGCTGGAATTCAGGTATTTGGAGAAGGATCTGTGAAATTGGCAGTTGTGGTCGTGTTTTTGAAATCGCGTGATTAATGGTGACGATGATGGGGAATTACGGCAGCGGTGATGATCAGGGCAGTTCTAACAAAAATTGTATTTGTGCTGGCTTCAACTCTCGCCAACGATTACAAGGTTACATACAGGTACAGGCT
>NC_051404.1:45531586-45531826 GCF_015228065.2 Penaeus monodon
GTTGCCGAATATGAATCCCGGCTTCTACTGGGAAATGAAATCAGCCCTTTAACAATTCATTTTTCATTGCTAAAGCACATTCGCTGTCC
The DNA here is from genome assembly GCF_015228065.2 of Penaeus monodon. Classification (NCBI taxonomy): domain Eukaryota; kingdom Metazoa; phylum Arthropoda; class Malacostraca; order Decapoda; family Penaeidae; genus Penaeus; species Penaeus monodon. The sequence goes on from NC_051404.1 coordinate 45,531,676, forward strand.
GCTGTGGAGTTGACATAAGGAATTACATGTTTAAGCAGATAGGTTTACATTCCTTTTTCTTTTCAGAGTCTGTGTACAAAATCATAAAATAAGGAAATACGCAGATCAACTAATAATCGAGGCGCCTTGGATATCATACACACGCTCTTAG
>NC_051404.1:45532228-45532805 GCF_015228065.2 Penaeus monodon
CTATTCCTAGCATAAGCAATCCCATTATTGCCAGTGCATCACCCCCTCAATTCCAACTCGCCTCCATTACCATTTTGCAATTGTTCGGTTCCAGTACATTATATGTGACCATTTTCCCTTCTCGTTTCACATCGCAATAAAAAAAAAAAACTTCCATTGATTAATCCACAGGCCAATAGCTCCTAGTGCCCATAAATTCATCAAATCAGGTTAAGTGGACAATGAATGCTTATAATGAAATTCTGATGGCTAATTTTCTGATAACAAATCACAGATTCGATATATATGCCGCTGCGTCCATATATAAACCACTGAGTTGAAATATTTCAGGGAAATAGAGTGCAGTGTATTTGAAATAATGAAGTCGTGATGAATGTGATGATTACGAGCACAGCTGAATTGAAATATTGCATTTGCACATGTCACATTGCAATTATTACGTCCTGATAATGACAGGACGTTGTTAGAGTAATATCTATGTACCTTGTTTTTTTTATTTCTGTTTTCCAGTCATTTTAGTTATGCATTGACAAGTGTACGCATGCATTTGATAAATACGAACTTGCATGCATGATTG
>NC_051404.1:45533189-45533491 GCF_015228065.2 Penaeus monodon
CAGAATGCTCTGCGAAAATGTGAAGGAGAATGTACGTGGTCTCCGAGGATTGCAGCGTTTATGGAGGTGCAAGAGGAGCCGTGATGTATTTCGGGGGATTTTCGTATTCAAAGAGTTTGAGATATAGTACTGTTTGATACAGATTAAAGGCAAAGAGAATTCAATGAGTAATGGATGCAGAAGCGAATGAATCAGTTGGAAATGTATTTGAATCGATTGAATTAGATATTGGAAATTGGAAATGTATTCGGGTTGGAAATGTATTTGAAATATATTTATTTAATTGGAAATGTATTTGAGTT
>NC_051404.1:45534605-45535462 GCF_015228065.2 Penaeus monodon
AAATTCTCAAAGTGTAAGGTTGTTACAATAATCTGTGTTTTCTGCCTAATAGGCGACAAATAAACAGATTGCAACAATGAGTCTAACATTGAAAATAGGTGACAAAGCAGTCAACTGATCAAAGTGGATGGCTATAAGCAGCAGCAACAGGAAATTGCAAAGCACGGAATTAATAGAAGCTGCAGTACACGTGTCAACTGGTTTCCTTGTCATCCCATGCAGAAAGTAAATGATATTTTTATTATTTACTACTTTATTTGTTAAGTAATCTAGTTTACATTTAAGCAACACATCCACGCTGAAATTCTCAAAAAAAAAGGAAAGTGTGAAAGGAAAGATTCCTTATACTGTATGTATTTTTTTTTTTTTCAAATTATTATCATTTCAAATTCTGTCCCAATAAAGCTAATTATTTCCCCAGCTGCAACGGATGCATAAACAAACAACAAAGGAGGAAAAGGGTCAAGGAAAACCGGGAATACAAATAACAACAGAGAAGACGAGAGAGAAGGAACACACATAAAAAATCATGCAAGATTTGTGTCTTCGCTGTGCATATCAAGGGGCCGTGCTTCATGCAAGGCCGGCGAGAGGCATGCGATAAGGATGGAATTTACTCTGTGAAATATCGTGTCTTGAACATTTCTTGCTATGTTTTAAGTGAGATTTGTGAAACGGGAGTTCCAGTAGGTGCTAGAATTTGTCATGTCATTATTTTCAGATGGTCTTTGCTTTTGTTCATGAAAATTACTGAGGGCATATAAATTTTCGAGTAAGACTAGATGAGAAAGGCTATATTGCAGTTTATATGTACAGTTTAGTGTTTCCTATATTGCCATGGATGGGTTTAATTCACG
>NC_051404.1:45535539-45535864 GCF_015228065.2 Penaeus monodon
GTGACCACGTGGCTATTTTTTCCTCTAAATGATTAATACACAGATCCAGTGGCACATGCACTGAATCTCTAGTTTGTTATTGAGAAAGCAATCATCCATTCTCTATCTTCCATTTACTGTCCCCATGAACTAATCTGATAAATTTCTCATCACTAAGAATTACCAAACTGTTCGTTGATTCTAGACAAACACAATTATCATGCTAATATGGGGACAAAACTAAGTGTACATTCGATAGCATGCAAGTCCCGGGATCTCAGTGGCAAAGGGACATCAGTGAGAGGCTAGTGCCATGGCTGGGAATGGGATTGCTGATGCTAGGAAT
>NC_051404.1:45536051-45536888 GCF_015228065.2 Penaeus monodon
TGACGATATAGAATAATTATTGAAATAAGCATGTTACCAAGACTAGGGTATGCAATTATTTCTTTGATGCTCTCCATAATTAGTGATTTAGTCTATTGGTAAATATTGTTTGAATAATGATTTCTATTCAGTCAGTCTATATGACATGCAGCCATAGCGAATTATGGATTCTCTGTATGAAATGCAGCCATAGTGAATTGTATGAATAATGAATTGTGTGATATAGACTAATAAGCATAATATAAACAACTTACTATTCTTGATATATCTATCATTTGTTAACACATAATCTAAAACCAAGAGATTAGTATACTTGTCAGAAATCTTTTTTGTTGCTCTTTCACTTTATAAGAAGTTAAAAAGTAATCATCTTAAAGCCGTATAATACAGAATGATGATTGATCTGAGTCAGTTTAAAATGTACTTTTTACTAGAAATATTACAAATGTATCTTAATGTGTCAGTGAACATCTTACAGACCATTAAACATTAACTCAGTTTTAAATGTAAATGTAATATAGACTGAATATTTTATGACTTGCTCTGGTTGTTCTGTACCTTCTGTATAATGGTAATCTGATAGCTAGATTTTTTTGGTCATTTTTGCATCGTTTTCTTTGATTTGAACCACATGTATTGATATAAGCCAGTTTTTGTTATTACAAATATAATTAGGAACCTCTTATTCCCAGTTAAAACCGTCTGTACGTCTGCGTCTGTATGCCTAGTACACCAGAGTCAAGAAGGTCTGGAACCAGTGATATGTACGTATGAAAAATAGAGACATTAAATGAAGAATCGTGTTTAATCTTCGCCCTAATACCAAAGAACAAAATT
>NC_051404.1:45537220-45537611 GCF_015228065.2 Penaeus monodon
TGAATATTCTTGCTTGTTTCCCTCTATTTCCGTCCCCCCCCCCCCTGCGTGCAGTGCCCGGATAAGTAAATTTGTAAATTTAGCCTCCATTTGCGTCCACCGAGCTCGCTTAACCCGGATTAGACTCCCTCCCGTCGCCTGATTTTCCTGAAGGCAAACGAAGGCCTAAAACACCTCGGCAGTTACTAAATAAAGTATTTACCCTTTAGGTCTTACAATTTTCCTTTGTTTTGCTTGCAATTTTTAGAATGAAAGGCTTACAAAAACATAGGACACATAAAGGTAAAAACTGCATATAAATAAATCAAATTCTCTTTTTGCGTCTACCATATGTTACAACAGAGTCTCTTTGTCAATGTATTTCTCTATCCATCTTTTTTATTCATATATA
>NC_051404.1:45537643-45537782 GCF_015228065.2 Penaeus monodon
CCAATTAATCGATATATCTGTAAGGCTATCAACTAACCTGTTTGTCTATGTGTTTGTTCATCTACCTACAGTGCACCTGGCCGTCTGTTTAGCTTTTATATATATGACTATCTTCCTGGCTGTGTCACCCTGGTGTTTC
>NC_051404.1:45539647-45540272 GCF_015228065.2 Penaeus monodon
AGAAACCTCTCTCTATTTCTTATTGATAAAGTGGAGTGTCCAAATGAACGAAACTTTCCACTGACAAATTTCGTTCCATTACTGCATTTAATAGCTTGCTTCTCACTTTACTTCCTTTTTTCCGTGAGATACCTATATTCCTCCGGAGCGAAAGTAATCATCTAGTTCACCCAATGGGGCTTATCTCTATAACATGTTCTGAATCCTTTCTATACTGCGCTGCCTTCATTAGCTGCAGGTCAACCAGTTGTAAGTATTCACTTGAGTTTTAGGTTTCCTCTGAACACAATGTTATATATTTGCTCAACAGGAGAATATATATGTAGCTAGGGATCGGTTTTCTCTCTTTTATGTTGCAAAAGGATATCCAGTTTCATTTTGATGTTTTGATGAATAACATTTCAGTAAGTAATGGATTTTTACTTTCTGCCCCTTGATGGCATGGAACGTCGACTGCAATGGTGCTTTTTGATAATGATTATATATGTATTTGGCATTCATATTAGTTTCACCTTCTATTTTTTCATCACTTTTTTATATATATATATTTTTTGTGGATTAAATCTTCCTACCCATTTCCATCTTCGTGTTCCATATTGAAGCCCATCCTCATTTTGAAAGCATT
>NC_051404.1:45540315-45540927 GCF_015228065.2 Penaeus monodon
CCGGATCAGTCCCTGCTCGGAAATCCAGGGCTGCAGCTTAACCACGAGGCTAAAGTTTTAATTCCTCGATTGTATACCTGGGATTCACTTTATATTGCACATGCAATGGAATCATAGAACTGCGCAGGTTTTCTACTCTTCCGACGTGAAATCATTTAGAAAAGATTTCCTTGCAGCTCTAATCCCATTGGTATCCCATACAGATAAATGCAATGCGTCATTAATAATTCCGGTATTATTTTCCCTTTTATTGTTTAAGTAAATGAGGTATTGGCATTTTTCTGCCATTGTTCATGTTTATCAGCATTTCCTATAGATCTATGTAATACCATTTGTCTTTCCCGTTACATTATTCATTCATTCATCAAATCCTGGTACATGTAAATTTACATTTCACTTCACTTCATACAAGCCAAGATTCTGCCACATATATATATTGCCTCGAAAGAGAGTCTTCGCCGTATCTCCTCCACAAATAAATCTTCAAGTTGCCGTCTGCTTTCTTCCTCCTGTTTTCGTGATGGGGAATAATTCAAGACGAAGACGCTAAAGAAGATCAGCCAAGACCCTACACCAAGGAAAATTTTCATGGGGGTGCTGTCTATGTACGCC
>NC_051404.1:45541107-45542370 GCF_015228065.2 Penaeus monodon
CATATTGAATGTTGAATGTTTTAATAATATAATCAGTTAAATGGACCTACATATCAGATTAGGATATAAACAAGTACTTTCGTCTATGACTCTCGCTCAGACCAGGAACTCCATTAATGCACCATTAGCATAAGCGTTCAAACCAAGAAAGCTTCATACATCCAAATTATATCCAATTTGCTCACAGTAACTATTCATAGGGTTTGTCATGCATTTCGAGGTCGGATTTAGGCGTTATAATCATTTTTGTTGTTTGGTTTATATATACACATCGACTAATTTGTCTTCATTAATCAAGAGTCAGTGATCAGCACGAACCGACCTAAGGATGTCAAACGAATTTGTACATGACTGATTAACCGAAACCGAACTTGAATGTGATTTTTTTTTGACACCGGAGAGAGTAAAGTTATATAAACAGTTACGAACTTTATATAACCTTTATACAGCTAGAAATTGTGGCATGTTATCTGCTACACTAGTCTTTCATATATTACGTCGCAATGCACCTTCCCTGTTGCAACGTACCATGATATTAAAAGATATTCTTTATCCGCCTTTGCCTGCGTTTTAACATGGATGTAATATCCTCAAAGTATATAGTTCACAATTTATTTGCTTAGGAGAGCTTCCTAAATGAGAGAGGAATGATAAGGCAGGGGCGCACCATTCGTATAGCGTGTGTGATCTAGGGGATGTGACAACAGCGGTTGGTAACTACGTGGCACATATGCATCCGGAAACCATGTAACGCTTGTGACATTTTCTAATAAGCTCTGATTTTTTTTTTTCAAAAATTAGAATTAATATTCATTTCTTGTTATGAAGCTTTATAATATTATAAAATGCAATTTTTTTTTTCAAAATTTTTTTGTCAAAAAAAGTCACTGGTATTTTGTATACAAAAAACTGAATTTAAACAGCATGTTTTTGAAAAATTTTTCTTCACCAACCTGCGTTCATAGAGGTTTTTTTTTTTTGTAATGAAGAGGTGCTTGTTGTCAAGGAAAAATTTTAGAAGGATATGTCTTTTCTTTTAGTTTTAAAAAACTATATATCAAAGTGAATTAGGAAATACTAAATGAGATATATTATTATATGGTATTGATATGTAAAGGTGGTATACGATTTACACTGAAAGAAGACTAGAGGATTTCAGTTATTTTTGCATTGATATTCGGTGAATTGCATTTTTTATTTGATATGTTTGTAAAATAATAGTAATAATGATACAGTCTTCAACTCTTTATTGATTTACTTAAT
>NC_051404.1:45545276-45545511 GCF_015228065.2 Penaeus monodon
GTTCACACAGATAAACCAAAGACAACGTTTTCGTTTCCATTACAAACCCTAATACGCCCCCCAGGTAATGGTAATTTTCAATTATTCTATTTTCCTCATATTGTATTTCCATTGCATTACTTAAGGACGCTCAACCTTTAGGAACGATGGAAACAACAAATTGCACGAGAATTAAAATCATTTATTAGTGTTTCTCCTCTACTCTTTCCTTTTCTGCCTTCTTTTTGTATGCGTT
>NC_051404.1:45545762-45546004 GCF_015228065.2 Penaeus monodon
GCTAACATTTCCATTATAACTGTTTGTATAGCGGCAGTAGTAGGAGGGGGAGGGGGGTATACTAGAAATTCAGTATTTGCCGCACGGCAGATATTAAAGTTAACAATTGCTGTACTCATATTAGTTACCGTTACACGTGAAAAGAAAGATCAATTAAAAGTAATATGAAAAAATATAAGTATCCAGTGCAAGAATATCAAAAAGATTTAGTGCAAATATAATAATCTATCAAACATTAAATA
>NC_051404.1:45546063-45547335 GCF_015228065.2 Penaeus monodon
TATACGATTATCCATGATACTTTATTACGGTTAGTATGATTGCACTTATTTTTTACTTGCTATTCTTTATTCATTTCAAATTCTCACTTCAGCTTTCGTCTCTATGTTGACATTATTAATCACTCCCATATTTTCAACTTCCATTCCAGTACACCGATAACCTCTCCTCTGCCCCCCCCCTACCCTCAACCCCCCCCCAATTTAGTATTTCCTAATTCACTTTGATATATAGTTTAATACTAAATGAAAAGACATATCCTTCTAAAATTTCCTTGACAACAAGCACCTCTTCATTACAAAAATAAAACCTCTATGAACGCAGGGTTGGTGAAGAAATGTTGACAAAATCTATGCTGTTATAAATTCTAGTTTCGTATACAAAAATACCAGTGACTTTATGACAAAAATTCATGAAAAAATATAGCAGCTCTATAATATTATAAAGCTTCATAACAAGAAATGAATATTAATTCTAATTTTTGAAAAAAAAAAATCAGAGCTTATTAGAAAATGTCACAAGCGTTACATGGTTTCCGGATGCATATGTGCCACGTAGTTACCAACCGCTGTTGTCACATCCCCTAGATCACACACGCTATACGAATGGTGCGCCCCTGCCTTATCATTCCTCTCTCATTTAGGAAGCCTTACTAAGGCAAATAATTGTGAACTATATACTTTGAGGATATTACATCCAATGTTAAACGCAGGCAAAAGGCCGGATAAAGAATATCTTTTAATATCATGGTACGTTGCAACAGGGAAGGTGCATTGCGACGTAATATATGAAAGACTAGTGTAGCAGATAACATGCCACAATTTCTAGCTGTATAAAGGTTATATAAAGTTCGTAACTGTTTATATAACTTTACTCTCTCCGGTGTCAAAAAAAAATCACATTCAAGTTCGGTTTCGGTTAATCAGTCATGTACAAATTCGTTTGACATCCTTAGGTCGGTTCGTGCTGATCACTGACTCTTGATTAATGAAGACAAATTAGTCGATGTGTATATATAAACCAAACAACAAAAATGATTATAACGCCTAAATCCGACCTCGAAATGCATGACAAACCCTATGAATAGTTACTGTGAGCAAATTGGATATAATTGGATGTATGAAGCTTCTTGGTTTTGAACGTTATGCTAATGGGCATTAATGAGTTCTGGTGCTGAAGCGAGAGTCATAGACGAAAGTACTTGTTTATATCCTAATCTGATATGTAGGTCCATTTAACTGATTATATTATTAAAACATTCAACATTCAATATG
>NC_051404.1:45547525-45548137 GCF_015228065.2 Penaeus monodon
GCGTACATAGAAGCACCCCCAGAAAAATTTCCTTGGTGTAGGGTCCTTGCGCTGATATTCTTTAGCGCTTCGTCTTGAATTATTCCCCATCACGAAAAACAGGAGGACGAAAGCAGACGGCAAACTTGAAAGATATTATTTGTGAGGAAGATACGGCGAAGACTCTCTTTCGAGGCAATATATATATGTGGCAGAATCTTGGCTTGTATGAAGTGAAGTGAAATGTAAATTTACATGTACCAGGATTTGATGAATGAATGAATAATGTAACGGGAAAGACAAATGGTATTACATAGATCTATAGGAAATGCTGATAAACATGAACAATGGCAGAAAAAATGCCAATACCTCATTTACTTAAACAATAAAAGGGAAAATAATACCGGGAATTATTAATGACGCATGCATTTATTGTAGGGAACCAATGGGATTAGAGCGCAAGAAATCTTTTTAAAGATTCACGTCTGAAAGAGTAGAAAACCTGCGCAAGTTCTATGATTCCATTGCATGTGCATATAAAGTGAAATCCACAGGTTATACATCGAGGAATTAAAAAACTTTAGCCTCGTGGTTAAGCTGCAGCCTGGATTTCCGAGCAGGGACTGGATCCGG
>NC_051404.1:45548181-45548903 GCF_015228065.2 Penaeus monodon
AATGCTTTCAAAAATGAGGATGGGCTTCCAATATGGCCACGAAGATGGAAATGGTAGGAAGGATTAACCACAAAAAATATATTAATATATAAAAAAGTGATGAAAAAATAGAAGGTGAAAACTAATATGAATGCCAAATACATATATAATCATTATCAAAAGCCACCATGCAGTCGACGTTCCATGCCATCAAGGGGCAGAAAGTAAAAAATCATTCCTTACGAAAGTATTCATCAAAACATCAAAATGGAAATGGATACCTTTTGCAAATAAAAGAGAGAAAACCGATCCCTAGCTACATAATATATTCTCCTGTTGAGCAAATATATAACATTGTGCCAGAGGAAACCTAAAACTCAAGTGAATACTTACAACTGGTTGACCTGCAGCTAATGAAGGCAGCCGCAGTATAGAACGGATTCAGAAATGTTATAGAGATAAGCCCCATGGGGTGAACTAGATGATTACTTTCGCTCCGAGAGGAATATAGGTATCTCACGGACAAAAAGGAGTAAAGTGAGAAGCAAGCAAGCGTCGATATTAAATGCAGTATGGACGAAATTTGTCAGTGGAAAGTTTCGTTCATTTGGACACTCCAATTTATCAATAAGAAATAGAGAGAGGTTCTTCTATCCTCCCCATCTCTCTCGCTCTCGGCCGGGCTCTCAATCGTCATGTGTATTCCAATCCATTCACTACTAGCCTCTCTATCTGTGTTTAAC
>NC_051404.1:45554285-45554587 GCF_015228065.2 Penaeus monodon
AGGGTACAAAGAAAGATCAGTTCCAACAGGGAAATCTTCCTTAGATTTCGGAGAAAAATACCATGGAAAAAGTCTCCTTTTTTCCCAGTTAATGTCTTTCCTAAACCCTAAGATTTGAATAAATTCCAAAGAAAAAGATTCGTTCAAGTACAGTAGTTTCTTTGCAAAACTATGAATCAAAGCCTAACAGCATGAAAGAGGCCACTACAAATAGTATTTGTTATTCAAATGAAACAAACAAGTCGAGATGAAACTAACCTTAATAGGTTCGGGATTTAAATTACATTTTTTTTGTAGAAAGT
>NC_051404.1:45555125-45555416 GCF_015228065.2 Penaeus monodon
ACATTCCACACATACTATATTTCAAAAGTGAACAGCAAACACATATGGAAGAAAGTAACATTCAACTGCCCTTCGCGAGTTGCGGTTGCATAGACAGGGGCTAAAACACAGTGATTTAAACATGCATTCGTTATTCCAACACGTTTTGCCCCCGTGACGTTTCTTTTTTACACGAGGTTGCTAACTTAAAACTGAGAGTCAAATAGTGAGACGTTATGTAAAAGTGATTCATGTTTATAAATTCCCAATTCCAGGCGCGGTATAATCACACAAAACGTTCGAATATTTCCT
>NC_051404.1:45555439-45555865 GCF_015228065.2 Penaeus monodon
TAGCAGCACGAGATAGTTTACTTTTTTCCCCCATTGCAAATGGCATGGAAAGAGGAACGTGAATTAAATTGGGATCTTGAATTCAAACACTTATTCAGATAAAGGTCATTACCGTGCAATCATTTTATATTCATTATTCAGTTCCCCTTTATATTTCATCCATAAAAAAAAATAAATGTAACATATAATTTCTGTCTTATTATTCATCCTTTACCTTTTCTTTTTTACCTAATGGTCTGTGCTCCTAACAGAAAAAAAAATGTGGCAAAGCGAAACCACGAATAGCCTGCAAAAGAGGCGTACAAGTTGGACCCTTAATAGACTATATATTTTGGATAGTTCGTGCGTTGAGCTATTTTCACCTATATTCTGCCTGTTTTATCTCTGGTAGAAGATGAATGAAACGAAGGATGGACTGAACATCAG
>NC_051404.1:45555910-45556251 GCF_015228065.2 Penaeus monodon
GTACAACCGTTTTTATTGTATTTTTCTTTATCTTACTCTCCTATTCCTCTTTCTCTTCGTTCACTCTTGCTGCCGATCTTTCAAAATGTGTATTTCTCATCCCCCTTCTCTCTCTCGTTCGGTAGTCTCCCCCCCCCTTTTTTGTGCTGACTCTATATAGTTATATTACTATAGTCTCTTCATCCGATTAACTTTGACAAAGGATGCAAAGTTATCAGACTATGCTGGCGACTCCATTGCACAACAGTCAGAGGGAGGAATCTACTGTTCAGTGAAATTTATTTTCCCTTTGAGTATCCTCTAAAACCAGCTGATTGAGTTACTTCCATGGATATACTATT
>NC_051404.1:45556427-45557155 GCF_015228065.2 Penaeus monodon
ATGTCACATGCGCAATGTTGTGAATTCACGTGTATACATAAACAAATTTGTCTTATATTCTGTAAATAACCTAACAAAACTCATTATTTTTCCGCTGCGTCGAAAGTACTAATGATAAATTTGCGAAAGGTCCTGCACACAGCGCCTCAGATATTGCCCTTCGATCACAAACAAAGCATCGCAACAGCCCCCTTAGTGTAAGCATGTGAACTCACCGAATCGCTTTCTATTATTTAACAACCCAAAACAACCAAAGTGCAAGTCATCCATTCGAGTCAAAGTTCTCCCGCTTCCTGTCACCGGCAGAATCGCGTTAATAATATCTCGTAAAATCAACGACCCGGCAACTACGGAGGGGAAGCCGGGGTCCCTGATGATTCATTACGATGACATTTACAAAGGGTTTCCCGGATTCTGGAATATATCAGGTCGTCGTTTAGTCGTTTTCTCGCTGCTGAATCGATGTTCGCCTAAACTTGTACATGTATAACGGGATGGAGACGAGCTTCGTGTGGTTATCACCTCCTTCTCATTGTTTTGCGTCGTGGTTTCGTGTCCTCTCCCCTTGTGCGCACATGGGCTACGGGCGCTGTAAGTGACTCAGATTTATCGAGGAGTGAAACGTGTGTGTTTGCTTTCATCCCCCTGTTTAACTAGGAAAACAGTTGTTTTACGCTCTTTCGCTTGAAGAGCAGTTCAAATGACGTTTAGGGGGGAAGAGTGCACAG
>NC_051404.1:45557435-45557865 GCF_015228065.2 Penaeus monodon
ATGAAATATTCGGAGGTATACTCCTTTGCGAGTGGAAATAATTCACACAATATACATGTATCTCAAAATTAATTAATTGTAATATGAAATCAGACTACATGCCCAAAACAATATATTTTGTATTGATATTGAAACAGCAGCCCCATGATTAATTCCTATTCATGTTTCTACTACCGCTTCCAAACAACAGTCAGTCACTGAACAGCCCAAGAATCAGACAGACATATGAATACTGACCTCGAGTTCTAGAGTAATTCGCATAAGCACATTTTAGACACAGTTCGGTCCGTTTGGGAAAATAGATTTACAAAGAAGTCGTCACTCGTTCTCTCGCTGGATAAATCTGTATTTTTCTGTTCACTCGGATCGATACTGTGTGCGCTTTTCGTGGAAGTCCCGGAAGGGAGGTTCGGTTGCGTCTCGTATTCCT
>NC_051404.1:45558257-45558622 GCF_015228065.2 Penaeus monodon
CAAAATGAACATTTTTATCATCGTTTTTAATAACTTACTTAAACTACAGCTGGTGACCTTAAATAACTGCCAGTTATACAAGGTAATTTCATTTAATAAGGTAATATACTTCCTTCCCCTTTAATACACAATATTAATGTGACCCCAATGGCTGCAAGAAAGTCATTATGATATCATATCTCCGCATTTCTAAGTAATGTTTAGTAAATGAAAAACGTTTCAACATTTCGTTTTCACTTTAAATGAAAATGGATAATGACTTCTTGTCTCTTTACATAATGCTATATTCACTTAGCAAAAGAGAAGTTGTTTGCCCCATTTCTCAAAACCAAGAAACATTTCAGTCTATTGAAACAGTATAAGGA
>NC_051404.1:45563752-45564001 GCF_015228065.2 Penaeus monodon
TACCCTTACCCTCATTATCGGATATCAGCGGAAGGTATGAGGCGACCGGTCTTTTCTTCTCTCGTCAGTCGCCTGGAAGCCGCCAAAGAAACGTCATATCATGGCTGTAGATGTCGTCTTACAAGGACTGTCTTTCCGACAGATTTTATGTTCTTTGTAGTTGTCCCCGTCTACGTTTTCCGGCCGTGAATCTCGGGGAAAGAGAAAGAGATTAATCTCTTCGTTGATGTTGTTCTGTTCTCTATTTGA
>NC_051404.1:45564738-45565185 GCF_015228065.2 Penaeus monodon
AGTAGGTTATACTCACCACAATGAAGAGTAAAACAAATGTAACAAAAAACAATAACCATATACAGTATTATCGTCCAATAATAAACTAGAAACATACACCAAAATGGGAGCCAAACCTATTAACTTCACAAATAAAGCTCAAATAGAATTTTAACAAGGAGAATGACACATTTACCTTTTCAACAGCAGGGCAAACTTTTCCGGCTCCGGACAAAAGCGGCTGACGGGAGCGAAAACCCCTTCCAGCGGCGACACGACGTTTAAAAAAGTTAGAAATGAGGAGGGGGAAAAGTTCCACACAGGACTGTCGTGTTGGACTGAAAGGCAGCGAATGTAAGGACTAGACAAAGAATAATTGCATGCTGTTGGGTTTGTTAGCACCTCGACGCTTTTGAAGTTATGTTCCAAACGTGTTAAGATTTATAAAAGATTTCGTATTTGACAGGT
>NC_051404.1:45565277-45565717 GCF_015228065.2 Penaeus monodon
CAAAACTGCAGTTACATGGAAATAATCTAGAATGTAATGACTTTGCACCTTTTGATTCTGGTTTTCCTGATAATGCTAGGTATCAGTTATATACACACGTTAAATGTTAAACTGAACTCATTTTTTCGCCGAAATATTATCAACTTATGTGGAAACGGTTTCGGCGGATACATGTTAAAACAAATATCCGAAAAAGACATACGTCTTGGTTAGTCAAAGTTGAAGAGCTGAAATGTTGTAAATCACATACCGTATAGGATTTCGGAAAGTTGGGACTCGTAAACGTATTGCTTTTCGCTGGATATAGTATTTTAATGGAAATACTGCTGTCGTGTTTATTTTTTATTTTCGTGTTTCTGTAGAAATGACAAAGGTCAAGTAACAATGAATAATATTAGCGCTGTGAGGATCATTCACATACACTGGAAATGAGTAGAGAG
>NC_051404.1:45566112-45566244 GCF_015228065.2 Penaeus monodon
AGAGTGTGTGTAAAGAGGCTTAAAAAAACGCACGTGAGCTGGAAACGAGATGGAGCAGAGGGCCGGGAGTCGGGAAAAAGGTCGAGAGGGGGATGAGGAGGGAAGAGGGTAAAGAAGGGAAAAAATTTAGGA
>NC_051404.1:45566348-45566461 GCF_015228065.2 Penaeus monodon
ATAATATCGCACTGCAAGAAATTCTGCTTTCTACTCATAATCTCCATCTATACGACGTAGCAGCGTGGGATGATTCTGCGAACACACACAACACATAATATACCTTATACAGA
>NC_051404.1:45566572-45567209 GCF_015228065.2 Penaeus monodon
CATGTGTATGTCATTTACAGGTTCACTCTCACGAAAACAGCGAGATCAGATTCCCAAAAGGTCCCTTGGATTTATTCAAATGAGATGTCTTGACTGGGAATCGTCTTATTTCCCAATAAACTAACTAAAGCAAGGGAAGTATTCCACAAAACGACACAGTGCAAAATAATATCGTTTCCCCGTGGTTAGTCTTTGAGACCCCGTGGCAGAAGTGCAATTAGATGGCTTTAGGTTCTGTATGACACATACTGTAACATGATATCTCAACACGCTCGTAATGGGCAATCTCTTGTGCACATATGCTAGCGAAATAGTACCATTTTTGTCTTTTCCGACTGGAAGGGTCGAATCCCCCCACTCTCGTGTTATTGGTCATAACAGCAAAAATATAGCTAATGCAGTGTAATAACAACTATAGAAAATACTATAATTCCTTTGAGTTGATCAGCCAAACACAAATAACATATTTAAAAATAAACACAAGAAATAAAGCGGCAAGTGTGAAAGCTCTTTTTCCACTCAACGTTTGTGAGATATCTAAGGAAATATATCAGACCATTTTTACATGTAACTAGTGGGCTTGAGCAGAGTGAAAATATATGTAAGTGAGATTTATTCCAGCGTCTAATAACATAAA
>NC_051404.1:45567355-45567449 GCF_015228065.2 Penaeus monodon
AATATAACATATGTGCATGGTATAGGCATTATGAAGGTATTTTTTTTCTTTACATTAAACTCTTGATGTATACTGACCTGCCTTTCATTGTGAA
>NC_051404.1:45567613-45567866 GCF_015228065.2 Penaeus monodon
GCTAGATCTCAATGGCTCTATTTTGTCGTAACTGTTGGATTGCCAATTGACCACAAACAATTTTTTACTCTTGAAAACAGACATAAGTGAGGAAAGAGGCCTTCAGGTATGGTGGAAAGGATAAAGGGGCAGAAAGAAAAGTTCTGAGAGTATAGAGGAAAACGAGAGAATTCCTCATTCTCCTTCTTTCCTCGTCTCTGCATTCTCTTCTCTATATGCCATATTCGTGTTTCCGTAACTGCATTTCTTGCTC
>NC_051404.1:45568039-45568120 GCF_015228065.2 Penaeus monodon
GATAGATTCTCGATCTCTCACTCCTCCCTCAAACCCCCCACCCCACTCGAGCGCCCTCACTCTCCACACAAAACCCTACCC
>NC_051404.1:45568220-45568412 GCF_015228065.2 Penaeus monodon
GGTTTACCTTCACTTCCATCGTTTTTCTGCCTCCACTGTTTCTGCTTACCCACTCTCTCTTCCTTTTCCTGCCACCGAGCCCTCCTCCAGGCGCGATCCGGTGTGCAAGCGAAGTAAGGGTGATGCTGACCCGAGAACACGCCGGCTTGACTTTGATCTTTTCTTCGCTCGAGGCTCTCCGAGAAGAAGGGT
>NC_051404.1:45568460-45568632 GCF_015228065.2 Penaeus monodon
AAGCTTAAGCGGGGGATGTACGGGTAGGTTTGGGAGTGACAGTAGGGGAAGGCTTAAGTGTGGGTGCCCGGGTAGGGGGGGCGTGAGGCTGGTTAGTAGGTATGACGTTAGTAGTAATGATGTTAAGGGCGGCGTGTATGGTTCAGGTAGATAATTATGTTATACATAAACT
>NC_051404.1:45568715-45568850 GCF_015228065.2 Penaeus monodon
GCATGCATAATTATCATACTGAACACGCACACAAGAACGCACCTTTATAAGAAAAATGTACTGATCAATTGCCATTTTTGGCCTCGGAAATTTAGCCTGAGTCCCTCTGACCTTTACTTTGCTAGCATTTAAAAC
>NC_051404.1:45568875-45569233 GCF_015228065.2 Penaeus monodon
AGATCACGCAATCATGCATACTCATGCAACCTAACTTAACACTGCCGGCAAATTAACATGCAATGCACACTCATGTCTATTATTTTTTCATATGAAAACCACAACACCTCTGAGATGCAGCAAATTAATTAAGAATGAGAAGAAAATTCGTTATGAAAGATCAAATGATAATTATTGAAGTTATGTGCAAAAAAAATCTTCATATCAGTTACCGTTTGTTACACACACAAATAATGAACGAATTTATGGCTATATTAGTCAGCTTTTTACGACAAGTTGTAAAGTATGATCGAAATCGACAAAGGAAAACGAAAACAAGACCTACATTCTATTAAGCTTCATACAAGAGACGTCATAG
>NC_051404.1:45569357-45571154 GCF_015228065.2 Penaeus monodon
TACATCAATGAAGAAGAAAAAAAAGGAAAAAAAGACATACGAATCTATCACTCGCACCGAAGATATACCCAACTCCTTTTCCCCCCCCCCTTGTGCCTCCTCACACCACTCAGGATAAATACACATTGTCAGAGTCACAAATATGCTGCAACAATACGAACGCAACATAAACCCTTGAAACGTACATGACTTACGCCTGATGTTCTGCCCCATCCCCCATCCCCCGCTTCGTTCAATTTCCATCAAATCTTTATCAAAAACACTTGATGTTCAGCGGAAAGAAAAGTTATGATGAACGAATTTTTTTTTTTTTTTAACACTCGCAAGATATTTATTCGTTTCTAGGAGAGACAGACGAGATGCACGAAGAAAAAAATAAAAGCGGACGAGAAGAGAAAACATTTTTTTTTTTCTGAGTAAGAGAGAAGAGATAAAACGTTCCCAGAAATATGATATCCAAAGATGCTTGTGGAAGGAAACAGCTACCATGGTGATAGTTTTCGAGATGCTACTTATGGGTATTGATACAAATGTAGAAAATGATTCCTTTTCTTTGAGTTCTCTCAGTATTATCACATCCTTTTTATATTGTACGTTTTCTATCATATCATTTTTTACCATTTTTACATAAATTCGTATTCAGTAAGTCTTATTATATATCCTATATTTCTGGATTTGAGGCTAACGAGTATGCTAAAGGCCTGTAGAAATTCAGTTAACAGGTCATTTAACCGTCGTTTCAAGTCCACACCCAGTTGAAACATATATACCTCAGCTTTGTGTTTAAAAGCCAAGGAAATTCCTCCACGCTCTGATAAGATGCCTTTAATAAACACAGGTAAAATAGTAGAGATGATAAAGTTTACACAACCTGGAGCTTCTTTTCTGATAGGACTTCTGTCTCAAGGAAAAAATCCTGGTGCTGGTTGCCATTGGAACAGTATACAGCCTCAAAGACTTTCCTCCTTCGCAAGATTCCAGGTGCTAAGATCTAAATTTCCAGTTAAACGTTCCATGAGCATTCAAAGTAGCAAACGTTTTACAACAAAATCCTTCCGGCACAGGGCTGTGACATTTCAGCCAAGTAGATGCACAATCATGAAAAACAACTATAGACTCTTCAGCATTATCATAGTTAAATTCAAGGTGGCTCCTGATTTAGCGCATTACCTCTGATAAACCATTTCCAAGTAAAGGCTTTTAAGCAAATGTCTCTAGGGAAGCACAAGTAGTTCAGGAGATCAAGACTACTCTTTGTCCAATAAAGCTAAAGTCGGACATTAGTGTTAGACATTCATTGCCAAATCATTCGCCCAATCTTAAGGAAACGAGTCTCCGGTACCCAATATCCGGCTCATAAGAAGTGAAGTACTGAGACTGTATCGACAAACCATCAAAACGCATGGGAACATTACCCAACCCTCCAAAGTCAAGAATTTGCCACGAATTCTGTCCGGCTCAACTACTCAAAAATTAATTTGATTTGTTCATTAGTTCTCCTACTGAAATTTGTGGTAACAAGACTGTGACTCAGTAATACAGTACAACCTCCCGTTTTACTGATGAACTGATTGACATTTAGTATGTTTGCCATTTTACTCTGACGGCAAGACTTCGGCAACCAGAATAAACACCGAACAAGTGAATTTCGTGCAGTTCTGTGGCGTCTTAAGGTAACAGATGTCAACATCAGCATTTTCGAAACCTTTAACGCTGAGACATTACCTAATGTTACCATGTCGCCTATAAAAGACGGTATCATCAAAAAAAAATTTTTTTTTTTGCCAATTGACATAC
>NC_051404.1:45571171-45571237 GCF_015228065.2 Penaeus monodon
TATCTTTATATTTTCATATAATAAAGCAATAGAAGAAAAGAAAATATGAATGAAATTAGTAATTTC
>NC_051404.1:45571387-45571545 GCF_015228065.2 Penaeus monodon
ACATTTTTTTTTATGCGCCTGTTCTCCATGTGGAAAGAGGGAGTATGTTGCTTGAAGTTTTGATTTTATCATACCACCGCGAGTGAGTTTCAAGTAACATGTTATCCGAATCTCAGACCACTGTATCAATTCATTGATCATTTTATGTCTAATGCTAA
>NC_051404.1:45572074-45572524 GCF_015228065.2 Penaeus monodon
TACAAAAAAGCGCCTATAGTCTGTCAGGAGGCTCACTAGCTGGGACGACACTGGTGAGCGCTCTCTGTGTAGTTTCTGTACACAGACTTTCCAGTTCTAATATGTGTGTGTGGTTAATGTGTCTGATAGTTAAACTGAGCGTTAAACGTGTTATTATTATGCAGATAAGCTGTAGTCAACATGGAGCTGTTTGTAAATTGCAATATTTGTGAATGGAATTATTCCCTAGGGTGTAAAGAGAGAAAATTCCAATAATGCTTCTTTACAAATGTCAGTTCAAAGGATAATTTGAAACATGAATCAACAAATGCCATTGATTTAAAATATCTCTCTAAATGATTATTTAAAAACATTGTTAATTCGAAAATTCATATTGGTCTTACTTGTTGAAAATGATTCTTTAATCATCTCGTCCCAATCCTCACATAATGATCTAGGCAACTGTTTTTT
>NC_051404.1:45572547-45573205 GCF_015228065.2 Penaeus monodon
TCGACTGGATCAGTGTGAAACCACAACCATGTTCTTGGACGAGTGTGTGTTTTTAAGGACATAAGTGTGGGTTTATTCTATAACAATTTCAGCTGAATCCACACAAAATTCACCCAGCTTATCGAATGCAAACATCATATTTAATACCTGTAGAAACCACCAAATCACCCATACTCCAAAAATGGCGCTTCTTTAGCAATTAGGTCTTACTTTCTATAGAAAAAAGAAAAAATAAACACTGAAGAAACTGAGTCCACTTGTACACATAAAAATATGTTCTTCATTACACAGGACTTTCCTTGGCATTGCTTCCAAAGCAATTTTTATTCTCCTTATCATACAATTAGAGACTTGATACAGCAGGTGCTTTTGATGTCAAAAAACCATAATCTTCTCTAAAACATTTTGATAATAAAACCACCATCTATGTGGATTATTTTATTGAACATATAAACCACATACGCAATGAACTCTTCATGTCATCATAGTATTTCCTTTCAGTCCCTCGAAAATGTGATGATTCTACTGTTCGTTTTTGAGTGTATTTACTGGGGACGACGGCTACTTCTTGCAATTTAATTTTAGTTGCCTCTGACCTGTTGTATTACGAACAAACTACCATTTGTTCTATATCCCGGAGCCTAAATGATTGTGGCAA
>NC_051404.1:45573602-45574110 GCF_015228065.2 Penaeus monodon
TTATTAAAGCCTCAAAAAATGCTGAAATTGGTTAGAATCATAGAAGTGCAACTTACAATATAAAGTGTTGCAATATTTATCACAGGGAAGAGTTGGAACCGACATCGGATAATTCAGGGTGGCGGTGGCGGAAGTGGTGCTATTGGTGGTGTGACGGTAGAGGTGAGAGTGATGTGCGTGCGACAGCATCGTGGGGTGTTTGACGGGTACCTGGGGTTGTAGTGACTTGATACAAAGTGGCAGCGCTATCTTGTGGATCACTCCCCCTGGGATTAAAATATATTCAATGCTTTATACTGAATTTAACCGGTGCTTGATCTTGTACAAATGAAATCTTGATTATTAATGGAAATCTTGGGTTACTTACCGTACTTTAGGCTTACAAGACAAAACACTTATCTGACTCTCTAGTTAAACCAAACTCTCCACCATGTACATTCCAAGAGGGAGTTCTTTAATGAAACAAGCACCGGTCCAGCTTGGTGGTAACAGTGAACAAGGCCTCAGG
>NC_051404.1:45574277-45574882 GCF_015228065.2 Penaeus monodon
TTAAAAAAACGGGTTAGGAGGAAAAAAAAAAATGACCGTGACCTGGACAGGCCGATCCATTTTTAAAACCAATAAGCGGAAACGTGATTCTTTACAAAATAACGTAAGTAACTATGCGTTAGACACTACATGCCCTTTTATTCGGTCAAATTGCCTTTTTCTGTCCTGCCTGGAACGCCCCATCCCTACACACACACATCGTAGAATAAGTCTATTTTAATTGTATTTATTAAGAAATCGATTGCCATCACAATCATCTTAACTCTCACAAAGTCAAAAAAATGTGGCATCCCCTATGGCAAACAGCGCCGTTAATGTACCTTATTGCTAACTAGCCTTCAATGCAGGTGTTGGTTCTAAACTTTGCACAGACTCATTTTTCTGACAAAGTTTTACAACAATCAAAAGGTAAGCTAACGAAATGAGATTTTTTAAGTAGTGTACAAAAGAAGAGTCAAAATTACAGTCACAACATAAATAAGTTGTTAATCACTATTACTCTAGGTTCTGTATGGAAGCAGGTGCATAGTCCTGCAATAAAAAGTCGCTTAGTAAGCAAACAAGAATGGCAATTGCCTAAAATAATGGAAAAAATAAAAAGGCAT
>NC_051404.1:45575012-45575898 GCF_015228065.2 Penaeus monodon
CCTTCATTATTAGACAGTGTTGTCTTTACGCAAGCCATATTCTTTATTCAGAAATGAACGTCATTCTCTGCTTTTTGTAATTCCTTCTCTACAAGTGACCAGAAAAGTAAACTTACTCGGGTAGTGTTGATTGGCTACCTGTTGCACGTTTCTATTTGCAATATAAATAGACTTCTGTTAAATATTGTAGACAAGCAAAGGCATTATAGAAAAGAGTATTTATGATATTTGGTAATTTTAATAAAGAATCGTTGCATAATGAATAGCAGCGGTCTTAACAATTCATTTGGTACTGATTTTTAAAATATGTCAGAAGAAAACAAAAACCAGATCACTATTATATAAAACAGCTGTGGAATATAGAGAATAATGCCATAGCCAAAAGAAGTATTTTGGGGCCTATATACTTAGCAGTTAAGGAGGCTAGGCATTGTGTATGTGAAAAAAGCCTCTTATAAAAATCCACTATACACTATGCAGTAATGAGAAATCTCTGAGATTTTATGGTCAGAAGCAAGTCTCTAGTTTGGAAAAAAAATCTGTTAATATTAACTTGGTTATTTTTTTAACGTCAATTCTTTCTTTTGTGGAAGGTGAATGCACGTCAGTTGAACAAAATAAAAGTGTTGTAAAAATGCGTTTAATTTTGATAGCTTGATATACACGTTTTATTATTTTGCCCCCTAGCCAGACATTGATTATATTATAAATGTAGCAAAAAGCACTACTTTAGAGCTATAAGGCAGGAATAGAATCGCTTCCCCTTGAAAGGGCGAGATTTGATTCACTTCTAAGATTTTCGATGTAGTTCATTGAGAAAAAAACGGTTTTTGGCAGTACCTTCCGGGGAACGAACGAAGTACAAGTTTATGATTATTTTTGACTC
>NC_051404.1:45577952-45578106 GCF_015228065.2 Penaeus monodon
CTGCTCTCTCTGCTCACACTCCTCTCGTCTCCTAATCATCCTTCTCTCTCGTCTTTCTCTCTCTTTCTAAGGCTTCTCAAGTGCACGTCTGCATTTCTCTCTCTCGTCGTCTGCGTCTCTCTTCTCTCTCTAGCATGCTTCTCTTCTCGATCTC
>NC_051404.1:45578217-45578559 GCF_015228065.2 Penaeus monodon
GTTTATGGTTTCCTCCATTTTTGGCAAAATAATATTCTGTGTAACGTATTAACACGCTGTCGTTTTATTTCCATTTCCTCTTGCTGCCCTTTTGCGCGAGCCATATATCTCTATCTGCTTTGCACGAGCTCTGCTTCTATGCGCTATTCTATGCAATATTAATCAGGCGTTATGACCTCGCGAGTTGTGGCCTTGAGTTTAAGTCTGCGTAGACTGAACGAGACACTGCGGTTCGCTTTTGATCTTCGGTTGGTGCTCGCGCGGGTTTTTTGGTATGGGGGTCGTTAATTTCAATACGTTAATACTCTTAGCCTTTTCCAAAAATTTCTGCTTTTCGGTCAG
>NC_051404.1:45578592-45579235 GCF_015228065.2 Penaeus monodon
CCAGTCGTGTCTTCATCGAATGAGTGTGTCCTTGCTTCAGGCTCGTTCACTCTCTCTCCTCTCCGATCTCTTCGTTCTTTCTATCGTCTCATCCTCTCCCCTGCTGTCTGTCCTCTTTCTGTCTATCTCTCTCTCTCCTCTCGTTCTGTCTCTCTCTCTTTCTTCATGGACCCTTTTCTTCCTGGTTCATGATTCCTCTCTCAATGCTATCTCGGTGTCTCATCATCTCCTCTCTATCTATCTATC
Source organism: Penaeus monodon (assembly GCF_015228065.2). NCBI lineage: Eukaryota > Metazoa > Arthropoda > Malacostraca > Decapoda > Penaeidae > Penaeus > Penaeus monodon. Next base: position 45,578,839 of record NC_051404.1, read on the forward strand.
TCATGCTCGTCGGCTCTTTCTCTCTCTCCGCTTCCCTCTGCCATCGCCTGCTCTCGTCTCATGCTCTCATTCGGTTCTCAACCGTCTCTGCGCTCTCTCTGAATCGTCTCAGTGCTCTCTCTCTCTTCTCGTTCTCTCTGCTCTCTTGCGTGCGCTCCGGAGACTGCTCTGCGGTATATCTCAGTCCTCTCCGTCTCTTCTTCTGTCTCTCTCTCTCTCTGTGTTTGTCTGTCTGCTTGTCTCCCCCCCTCTCTGTCTGTCTATTTTTTTATACCTATTTCTCCTCCCCAACCCTGTCTATTTTTCTGTTTAAGATTGAACTTAACTATATTATTATGTAACGTTTCATAAGTTAGTGTTTTATTTCACAATAGCGGACTGTGGATAGATAATGGGG
>NC_051404.1:45579290-45579849 GCF_015228065.2 Penaeus monodon
CCGATGGTAGTTTGGTTCAACATATTTGTTGTGAAATATTAAAGACGGGAGAGCTTCCATCCGCGTCATTTCATTTTAATTCTGTTTCTTGCTAGCATTCGAATATATTTTAGGAAACTTTGTATATTGCTGGAGGGCATGATGATAAATAGACATGACGCGGCATGGTCACTTTTCGGCTTTAACATTAGGTCTGGCATGTACTTCATGGATTTAATGGAGTAGGGCCGAGGAGCTATAGATCGAGTGGCTGTATCTCAGCAAGGTGAGGTTCAGAAAGTGAAAGGGATATGATTTTTGATGATTCACTGAGAAACTAGCTAACCATTTACTCTATTCTTGCCTTTAAACTGTTAGCTTTTGAAGAAGTTGGATTAAATTTACCATCTCTATTTTTGTACTAAACGTGATACTTGTTAACTTTTTAAATAGCTTAACTGATATTTAACTTGATTTTAGAGTGTCATTGTTTTCTATGAGTGTTAGATTTCCTCACAAAAAAAATAACGATTCTGTGCGTTGTAATCAGGAATGGTTTGGTGATTTTGATGGATATACT
>NC_051404.1:45581525-45581645 GCF_015228065.2 Penaeus monodon
CTAATTTCAGGAAAGGGAAAAATAGCAATCGCCCTAGAATGCCTTTTAATTTTAAAAGATGAATTAACTCTAGTATGACATTACTTGTAATTTGAAACTCTTTTTTTTTCTTTCTTTTTT
>NC_051404.1:45582082-45582224 GCF_015228065.2 Penaeus monodon
TTTCCTAGAACGACGGGACGACCCCGACCCCGAAAAAATTTAACATTCCTGCCGTTCATCCCTTGTGGAGTCTTGTGAAAAGCAAGTATGAGTATAGTTAAAAGTAATTAACATACTCTTTGGTGAATATGGCTACAGGGTG
>NC_051404.1:45583074-45583411 GCF_015228065.2 Penaeus monodon
CATTTCATTGCAGAGGCAAGATTTAGTGAAATTGATTACTGACCTTGATCTACTTCTTTTGAGTAGATTTCTTTTGGGGTTCAGATAAATCCTAGTCCAGGAGGGATTGCCCTTTAATTTTTGTAATGGTCCCATCGTCCTATTTATTAATTGTACAAGTGAAGGTCATTATATTAATAATAAATGCTAATCTGTATTAGTAATTTTCCTAAGACCACAAAAGAGTGGAAATTCTTAAAGGTAAGTAAATTAATGTCGATGGTTAGTGAGCTTGGGAGGGTCGGGGTGCTAATAATTTAATAATTCAAGAATTAATCCCTCTCATATATATTACAGG
>NC_051404.1:45590817-45590891 GCF_015228065.2 Penaeus monodon
GTTTACATTGGAGGCATCGGTGTTCAAAACTTCGTTGACATTGGGGGCGCGGGGCTCCAAAACCCTGCTGAGTA
>NC_051404.1:45590953-45591118 GCF_015228065.2 Penaeus monodon
CTAATTTCTTCTTTCAACGAAGTAAATGGCTTATAAAAAGCGCTTCACACCATATTGTTTTCAGCGGAATATGTTTGAAATGTTATATTTGTGAAAAATCAGTTCGGTGCACTCTAATACAGAATAGAATGGTCTTTGAAAGTTACTGCGGATGTTTTTAAAGTA
>NC_051404.1:45591444-45591749 GCF_015228065.2 Penaeus monodon
TGCCAGCACAATAGTATGAATCCACACTGTATGACCCTATGTAACAGAAAAAGCCGTAGCTCCATGATACGCGAGAACCCCGTGTAGTACCTGCCCGGGGGACCTTATTAGAGGTGCGGCGCGCGACCCCCTTGCCTCTCTGCCGAAGCACCCACGGCCAAAGCTTTTAGGTCAAGGTACTTATCCTGACGTGATGGCGATGACAAAGCACTCCTTCGCCTTTCCTGGAAATGGGGATATAAATCATGGTCACGGGTTTTATTGTATTTGTGTGTTTGTGTGTTTGTCTATATGGTTATGTAGAA
>NC_051404.1:45591978-45592061 GCF_015228065.2 Penaeus monodon
ATCCAACACAGATCGGCTTGTAGTAGTGCGGCGCCTGAAGAGCTTGCAGTCTCCCCCCCCCCACTCCGCTCGCTAGCAACAAA
>NC_051404.1:45592093-45592530 GCF_015228065.2 Penaeus monodon
AAGAGGTCGAGAGCGAGGTCGGGCATTCACGTCGCACCACATACTCTCAGCCAATTAATTTAAGTGCCCTCATTTGCTACCGGATCTTTTTCGTGCGTTTTCTGTTTTGATGTTAGATTTCCTTCCTTCGTTTATTTTTGTTACAGGTCTGCGTAATTATTGTTAATACTTGTGAAGGGTTAAGCTGGGGATTGGGTTGTTGGTAATATCGTGGGGTTCATTTGTTTCACCAACACCGACTCGTGAATCCGAAATGGTTCGACTCTTTCCCCTAAACCTGGTTCCGGTTTTCGCTTCACGGAGCTTCACGTTAGTTCTTTTATTCAATTCTTAAATGAATTTCATCTTAATATGCATGTGTAAATATTGGATTTTATAAACACTGAAGTAGTACTTTGAACTATGAAGCGAGTTTTCACTTTTTTTTTGTTTGTTTG
>NC_051404.1:45592607-45592897 GCF_015228065.2 Penaeus monodon
TTCTATCAGAGATCGACATTTTTATATCCTGAAAACGTTTCTTTTCAGCCTCTATGATTGTTTCTTAAAGAGTCTGATTTAAGGTTCCTCGGATTTGTTGCTAATGCCGGCACCTGTACGTTGTATATTTCTAACTGGCCTGTTTAGTCTACCAAAGTACTGCGTGCTCCATATTACACTATTACTGATTCATTTTATTATTGCATATTATTTTTGTATATATTTATGAAAAAAATGGACCTATATGAAAAAGTCTTATTCTTTAGACAAAAAACAGTCACACGCAGCAT
>NC_051404.1:45593246-45595120 GCF_015228065.2 Penaeus monodon
CAACGACAACTTTCAGACCCAGAACACCACAACCAGCAGTGAAAATTCTTGGGAAAAAATGCCTCCAGAGAACGATTTGAACATTTTTCTTTTTAGTAAGTAAAGGCTAATATATACAACCAAGTTATAATTATGTCGATGGTGACTAGAGCGTGTAAATTTACCCTTGTTACTCCTATTCTGAATACCAAGTTTGATAGACTAATTTTTGTAATTAGTAGACATAATCTTTTAATTGAAAGTTCAAAAAATGTGCGAAACTATATATATTTTTTTATTATAATTAATCATAACTTTTCATGGTTAGTGATATGTAAATTAATTATTTTTATTTATTTATCCTTTACGTTATCACCGGTTAGCGCCACACAAAGTCTGTATTGTTTTCTTCCATGATAACTGCTGTCACTCACTACGAAGAACACGGAGTCATCGCATTATCGCAGTTGTTTAGATTGAAAGCAGTCTGGGTGTTGGGACTGTTTTTAATCAAACTAACAAGACGAAGCAAGCCAATTCGAAACTTGCGTATGGTTCTCATCAAAACTGCGTCTTCGGCTTCACATCCAGCGGAGTTTTGATTACTAGGTATGGCCTTAGGTGACCCAGCATGGTGGTTAAAATGAGTTTCTCTAGCCTGGCCATCTTACTCATGCTACTTATTGAAACGTGATTTATTTTATAAAAGTGCAAGCAGCAAGAGTTATACGGGTGGGAATGAAGTACTCATGTACTCATGAGCCGTTTATCGTAATGATCCCTAGTAAAGCAAATAAACAATGGTGCTTGCTCTAATGAATTGTCTTTTACGCATTGTACAGGGTAGTGACGGATAGACCTTAGATATCTAACATGACATAGACATGTGAGTACCAGTAATTGAAACCATCAATGTTGTAAACAAGCGTAATCATGACACAGCACAGTATCTGCATATATATACGGGTAGAAGCTGCGTTAAAAAAAAAAAAAAATCTTTGTAAGTCCCTGCACACATGGATCTTAACAGTGACGCTACTTTATTCACTGAATGCTGTCAACCGAAATGCTATCACGAAACAGAAATATGCTTCCCTTCTTGCACACTCATTTCAGAAGGATGGCTAAGGTTTATCAACAGCCAACTCTCTGAAGGACTCCACTAGCTCCTGACTCCTCCACTTAATCCTCTCCTCCTGGTGGATGCTGAATGAACTGAATTTATGTGTTTACTTATGCCCGATGATGCTTCCTGGTGTTTTCTCAACACCGTTGGATGTACTACTTTAATATGAAGTTACGCTTAAGGACATCCATGTGGGACAAAGTAATTTGATTACAGGTATAATAATACTCGCTAGTCATGCATATTCCTTGTTCTGTCGTTGCCATGGGAAACCACTGTTTTATAAAAATGATAAAAAATAGGATCAGAATGACAGTGATATGAAATTTCGTGATGAAATTTTGAACACTAATTACTAAAAATAAATTTGTTATACTTCAGTAACCAAATTTGATCAACGTCCAGTCACATTATCATGTATGTTTACCAGCAATGCTTTTATTCAGTGTTTAATATCTTTACAGAATTTCATCACTTTATTATGCACATTTCAGACATATCAATAACTAGAAAAGGCTGTATAAACCTCCAAGGAAGCTTCAGTAAAAAAATATATATATATATATTCTGCTTCTGGATTATATAATTTCCTTTTGCTTTTTCCCTCCCTGTCTAGAAAATATATACTCTTACTCTCTGCATTTCATATGCCTCAGAAAATCTTTTCAAAATATATATTTAACGATTTTCGTATCGTGTTGCTTATTGCATTTTCTTTCGTTTTCCATCCGTGTAAAAGTTGTTGGGCATCACTCCACAAAAGAATGAG
>NC_051404.1:45595806-45596223 GCF_015228065.2 Penaeus monodon
TCCATAACTCTGCATTTAATTAAAAACTTAACATAGGTTTACTACATAAAACATCTATCAAATGCAAATTGAATGATGCTTGACATAACAATTTTTAAATGAAAGCAATCTGTTCGAGTTGTCAACAAATTAAAGTAAAGTGAGTTTATATTTGAATATGTACTTTGTTGAATAGTGTGTTTCTTGATATTGGAGTATTAAACCAGTACTTTCTGCTCTCACTGTAAGCAGAGGACCTACTCAGAATCATTGGCAAGTATCATGTGTAATGTGATTAAAAAAATGTGAGAGTAGATTGTGTATTTGTGAAATTGTACTTTTACCCATCCAAATATACATACGCACTCATACTCAAGCATATAAAGACGTGGAGAAATGAAAAATAAGGAAAATAAAGATAATAATGATGATGATGTT
>NC_051404.1:45600710-45601398 GCF_015228065.2 Penaeus monodon
CCAGTCAGGTAGAAGCAGCCAGGGGTCTGATGGCGTCCACGGGAATGATGATTTGATAATAATTACCAACTCATTATAGTATCCTATTTATTTACTTAATTTCTTTTCTAAATTATAATTCTTCTAATCTTTTTACACAGCTACGTAGGCGGGAATCTCTATTTTGTTTTCATTTTAAATTTACATATTCTTTCAGTACAAATTACAGTTTAATTGTGAAGGAGAAAATTAAACATATCTTGGGTTGTTTTAACAAGCATAAAATAGAAATAAAGTAGAAAAGTAGAATACTTATACTGCAAAATACACGTAATGTGTAATTTGAAATAATATTTGAAATAAAAACTGTCAGCTGCACATTAAATTAAGGCGTTCTATCCACCTTGATTGAAGGTCACAGTTCTGAGTGTTTTCTAACGTTCAGTGAAATTTCTTCCGAAAAGAGAAATTTTTCAATTATAGCAGAATGTCACAAAAATAACGGGGTCGCATATTGTACTCCATCATTCAATTTGCAATCATAAAGTGCATGCAAGCGGACATATACCATGAAAAATCTGAAAAAAGACTGATTGATATATGAAAAGTATGATACCGCATTAATCCGCATGTCTCAAGAGGCAAGGTATGATAAACTCTGCCTTTGTTGCACGACTTTGATGTGTGTGTATATAAATGTGTGTACGCG
>NC_051404.1:45601536-45602152 GCF_015228065.2 Penaeus monodon
AATGGAAAAAATTCATTGGTTGGTGAAAAAGTTGTATGGATTAATATCGTTTATTTGGGCGAAACCGTGAGAATAAAAAGGCTCTTTTATTCAAAAGCTTAAATGCTTTTGCCAATAAATGTTGCAATACTTTTAACAGCACTGGTTTTATTATGAATAGAGGATATGTAAATTGTAATTCTACAACTAAAAGTAATAGTTATCCTGGTTCTACTAAATGCATCGATTAAAACTTTACAATTTGAAATTAGTATCAAATATTCAGATAAACAGTTGAACAATTATATTTGGCTTTTCATGAATTGGGATGGAGGTTAGGATGTAGAGCCTTTTCTGACATCAGAGACTTAAATAATTTTACAATTTGGGAGGAAAATGTAGATACTGTTGACGTTGTTACATGCAATTTAAAGTTTGGTCGATATGATGAAGAAAGTAAATGTTTGGTAACCCTGTAACAACGATCCATATTAAGCTGATAAAAGAAATGTCAATGACTTTGTAATACGTTCTTCATATCTGTAATACATTTGTAATATTTTCTTCATATTTGATTTGATATCTTTCTGCAATCTTGTATACACATTCACTGCAGTGCATAAGGTGCTGTAATGGC
>NC_051404.1:45602193-45602436 GCF_015228065.2 Penaeus monodon
GTTATGTAAGCGTTAGATTTAGGAACCTTGTGAACCCTTGTGTAAAATTACGAACAGTTTTAGGTCTCTTTATTCCATTAAATCTTCCAACATTAGCAACAGTCTTGTAACTTTATCCAGCCCTTCAGCTTGTTTCCATTGATAATATGCATAATAGCTTAATTGGACTTCATCAAGTTAATAATAGACATAACACTTTAATTGGATTCGTTAATCGCCAAAGTCATTGGAAGGTATTAAAAG
>NC_051404.1:45603200-45603400 GCF_015228065.2 Penaeus monodon
GGTAAAACTCTTACTTAATTCAAGTTCCAGCATAGCCCTTAGTACTTTTAGTGCAGATCCTTTGCTCACCATTTCAGCAACTCTGTATCTGTTAGTTCTCCATGCAATCCAAGTAGGCTAAATCCTTAGTTCTGCATAACAGAGCCTCCGTCACAGCTTTAAATTTGGTAATCATTTGTCGTCTGTGTCTTATTCTTCTG
>NC_051404.1:45604241-45604636 GCF_015228065.2 Penaeus monodon
ACAACATATTCGTCCCCCAATGTCGGAGCATACAAACCCTCACGCACGAAGTACCGTAACAGCCCACTTCTCAGAGCTACGTTCTCTTATCTTTAAATAGAATCGAACACATTCCCCAGGATGAGCTTGTATCTAATCTTAAAAGAAGTACTGGTCCTAGGAGACTATTTCTCGTGTTTGGGAATTAAATATTACGTGAACAAGAGTCAGTGGTACAGCAGCACCCATGCACACGGGATGCAGTATTGTTCCTGTATGGGTTAACAGACCAGAATACGTAATATGCTATACTTTTCATTCGTGTTTTCATTTCTATTGATTCTATTTTTGAGGGTTGTAATTGTTTAGCATGGAGTTTGCTCGTTTGAATAATAATGATAGATTTTGATTAGGAC
>NC_051404.1:45604823-45605014 GCF_015228065.2 Penaeus monodon
ATTTCAGACCAGTGCTCCTACTGTCCTGGAATGACGAAATAAACTTATTGCTAAACACACACAGTCTCACTGTACTTACGCCTGGTATAACGAACATCCCCATATAAAATGTCTTTTGTTCCTTGCGCAGCCGAATTATCAATTCATACATACCTTTCTATCAATACACCCCCCCCCCCCACGCACACTGC
>NC_051404.1:45605088-45605510 GCF_015228065.2 Penaeus monodon
GAAACTTCTAAAACAACAAAAACAACAACTACAACAGAAACTTCTAAAACAACAAAAACAACAACTACAACAGAAACTTCTAAAACAACAAAAACAACAACTACAACAGAAACTTCTAAAACAACAAAAACAACCACCCTACGCACAGCAACAAACACCTTTTGACCGACATATGGCAAGGTTCACAGCCATCGCTTGAAGAAGAAACACCTTGTTATTTATTGCGCTTCCGGTGATGACAAACGACCGACACTGATTCCTGGGGATTAAGGCCTTCGGGAGGATGAAGGATGCCCGGAAGAGGCGTTAAAGCAGGCCGCCCCGAAGCCCACAGCTCACTCTGGAGGAGACACCCCGGGCGCGTTTTATGGGCGGGTTTATGACGATGAAGCTGCGTGTTTTATTGAGTTTTCTTGGTATGG
>NC_051404.1:45605831-45606468 GCF_015228065.2 Penaeus monodon
ACCTTGATGAAGGTCAGACTTTTCGCTCTCGCAGGCAAAGTAAGAAACATTTTTGTGATCGATTTACGTGTGGAGTACAGATTCTGAGACAAACAATAGGAGTGAAACTGTAAATAAATAGGGAAGATAAATTGTCGCAGATTACTCAATACTGAATAAATGAAAAGAACTTGTAGTGAATTTAGGACATCGGATTAAGTATGAATACAGTATACACTTGAGATTAATAATTCACGAAAGAGCAGCCAGTTCACATAGCTAATTCATTTCCTCTGTTATTTATACATGGAACAGCTTTTAAGTTATAACGACAGTGCGATGTCTTTATTCTCTTTGGATTTTTGAACACTTCTGAACAACTACTGACCTTTGGCAATGTAACACTTCTGTTCTTCTAGCTCTCTGCTTGGTATTGTATCAACCTTGTTCTTTAAAAGGCAATGGAAAAACATTCTCGACACTATTTTCTGCACATCACGTCCTAGTGTATTGTGCAACATTTACTTACGCGAGAATGTGAGGCATTTAGTTTAAATGTTACACAGACCAAGAAAAGCCCTGTGTGTCTGAGCATTCTTATTATGTATTAATGCCATGATGCTATTGATGATGATTATCACGTCTCATTATTGTCACC
>NC_051404.1:45607867-45609007 GCF_015228065.2 Penaeus monodon
TGAGAAATCAATTAGTGTTCTAGGCACCTGTGTTGTTGAGGGCCTCTTTCTGTGTGAAACAGTTTGCCACAGTCTCTGCAGGAATGGCTCCCTATGTTGTGCCGTCGGAAGTGTCTGTTGAAATGCCTCGCACTGCTGGCGATGCTTATCTTTCCCTGGTGAACCACGCCCCTCCGCCTAACTCTGTCTTTGGTAGTATCTTCCCGGCTGTCAGTGTCAGTGTTAGTATTCTTGAGATATCTTTATATCTCAATTTTTTTTTTACCACCTCTGCTTCTGTTCACTTCCTGCAGTTCCCCATATAGAGGGATGCGACGTATGCTGTGCGGTTCCATCCGGGCATGTCCAACTCCACCTTAGCTGTATGGTAGCCAATTCACAGTTATCACCTTCCATGTCAGTTCTTTTGAAAACTTCCATATTCGAAATTTCATGATATGCAGAGGACTACCAGTAAGACTGGTAATACAACTGCATTGTAGACCTTACATTTGGTAGAAGTTCGTATATTTTTTTTTTTCTATTTCCAGAGCCCTCGTTCGAGCTTACTAAATGAGGCACATGCACTCTTGATACGGGTTATCGTTTTCGGTGTCAAGTTTATTGTTAGTGGACACTGAACTGCCCTGGTATTTAAAGCTGTCAACCACTTTTTAAAGCCTCACCATTTAGTTTGATCTCTGGTGTTGACTGATTTAGTCTTCCTGTTGCTGGCTCGTGAAGTATTTCTGCCTTGGAAAGGTTAATTTAGAGATCCATTTCGTTTACTTAAGAGAAGTTGTCAACAGTTTCCTGGATGTTTGTTGCACTTTGTGCAACCAGTGCTGTATCATCTACAAATAGTGTTTCATTTGAAAAGTTTGCCATTATGTCTTTTTCTAATATAAACAACCTTGGTGCTTTATCATTTTCATCTTGATAAGAACACTAGTCAAGAAAAACGTGAAAAGGTTTGGTAACAAAATACAACCTTGTTTTGTGCCGTAATTGATGGGAAAGCTTGTTGACTGCTGTTCACCTACGCAGACAATACCTCTCACTCTATCGTGATATAAGCGAATTAGTTCCACCAAGTTCTCTGGCCACCCAAAAATATCTGGTTCCTGTCATTCGTATCAGCAAAGCTGTTGGTTCTTTGAC
>NC_051404.1:45609165-45609264 GCF_015228065.2 Penaeus monodon
CGTACCTACCACCTTTGCACCTTTGTATGCATGTTGCTCCTTGTTGCACGATGAGTAATTCAGAGCGACAAGGTCTTCTCCTGGGTGCTCGGTGGCGCG
>NC_051404.1:45610165-45610519 GCF_015228065.2 Penaeus monodon
CACAGCCATATTTTCCTTACATTTTTTCATACGGTAAGAAATGCATCGTATTTTCCAAGACAAAATTACTTCCTATTCGCACGCATGCTTTTCTTCCTGCAATACACCATATTTCAAGTTCCGGCGCCGTAGAAGTCGAGCAGCAGATGTATATTTTTTTGCGAAATATGCATTGAAAAAAAAGTGACTATCAGCCCCTGTCAATTTCTTCGTATCGTATGCCGGGCAAGAGAGATTTATCGGGAATTCTTATGAAATATTCGTAAGTATTTGCAGATGAACAGAGGGATAAGGAGAAAAAAAAGATAAATCGCATGATGAAGGTATATAGAAGATAGATCACTGGTTATCTGA
>NC_051404.1:45611129-45611687 GCF_015228065.2 Penaeus monodon
CCAGCAAACCACGTTACCCAGGTTATTTCATATGAAATGAGTCCACGTGGCAGCCCTAACTTCATTTCAACGTTTATTATCAACACTGAATCAAGGGCGTTGGCACATCGTATAGTCAGCAAATCTGGCACAACTTTAAATCAATATCGATGAAGTAAGTTAAACTAATGTACTTGATCTCCAACAATACTGCAGGTCATCGTAGTTTTTGGGCAAGACACGTGTAGAAACTATACTTCGCACCCTGGATCTGTCTCACGTGGGGTGGACCTACTTACCTGTGCAGGATAGATCTATTTGTAGTAGTCAACATCACGAACTAATACTTGCAACCGCAGTCGTATCAAAGAATTAGCGAGTTTCCTCTAAAATGCCTGTTTATATTACAATAAAATACTATAACTGATAACACCATTGAAGGATCCGGCAAGACAAGCAAACTATGCACTATTTAGAGAAGTAAACTTACATTTCGGATATTTCTCCAAACATTTTCCTGTATGTGAGCATTCACAGTTCTGCTTAATTAGACCGACTGTCGAGAGCGCTGCTTCTAAA
>NC_051404.1:45612487-45613550 GCF_015228065.2 Penaeus monodon
CAGTTATTTTACTATATGCAAAATATAGTTTCAATGTTTGCAAGAATTAAATAAGTGGTTTTCCTGTATATAGCATCCAAAGGGTTTATTAGAAATATTTGTGTGTATGTGTGCGAACGCTGAGCTGTGTGTTAGTTTTCATGAATAATATATGCATTTTCTTTCTATTTAGTTTATTATCAAGGTTTCATATGTTTCTTTAGCGTTTGCTATTTGTCTCATAAACAAGACTACAACTATTTGACATGAAAGTAGCGCCCCAATCAACTGAAAGGAAATCATACATGTTGCAGAGCCATTTCTTGAACAAGAAATAAACATTGAAGGAATAATTGTTCGTTCTTTGGGCGAAGAAACATTTAGGTTAATTTGTAATAATCTGGTAAACGTTTTGAAAAAGGAAAATGAAATATAGACAAAAGTGACTTGTAGAATGTTTATACATGCTTTTGTATTTATTTAATCAATTTTTTCTTCATTGTTTTAAAAACAATAAGGTAAAGAGATAAGCCATTGAAACAATATATCAATTTCAGCCTTACGTACGTGAATTTATATTAGACAGTCAAATGTAAGCAAGATTTTCTGCAAGCCATATCTTATTCGCATACTGTACACAGGCTTTGGTAATTCAATATACGATATCCCCGTAATTTCGATCCCCGAAACAACCAGCGTAGTCCGAGCGAGTGACGACGTGAGTGATGCCGATCATCTCGTGTTCCCAGCGAGAGAGCGTTTCCCCCGAGGCGCGTTTCTCAAGACAGATCTTCCTACCCTGCATGTAAATCGGAGAGAGAGAGAAGCCTCGGCCCTTCTGGTCGACATGCGAAGGGGAGCGCATTTCTGTAAACATGCTCTTCGGCGCCTGGAATGGACAAAGGCAATTTCTCGCTTAGATTTGTTCCTGGCTTCATCTGCACCGGAGGCCAGGGAAGCGGGGCCGAGTTGGTTAAGTCTGCGCTTTGCTTCTTTATGCCGGGAGGGGAATCTCGCATTCTTTTTCCTTCTTGCTCTTTCGTATATTAAGTTTCTTGCGCGCTTTTCTCCCTCTCTCTTTTTT
>NC_051404.1:45613783-45613854 GCF_015228065.2 Penaeus monodon
TACGGCTTTGCGTTTACGTAATTATGGTCTGCGGATTCAGCAGTTTCATGTTTGATGTAATTTAATTAACC
>NC_051404.1:45614236-45614610 GCF_015228065.2 Penaeus monodon
GTGGGCACTCGGTGGAAACTTTAAGCCCGTGGGGCGTGAGTTAATCCATGAAACCTGCGTTTGAACTCTCAAGGCCGCGGGGGATTTAAAACCGTGATCACGAGGGTCGAAGTCAACTATCACTCCCGGGCAACGGCAGCCACGCTTGCTTCGTGCTCTGTGATTTTTTTTTCGAGTGTTAAATGTCACAAACAGGTCTCCAAACAACACCTGTAAGTAAGGGCGTTTTTAGTACATCAAGAAAAGTACCAACGCGCTGGATTTTTTCCCACGCTTGGGAGAGCCGTTTAGATTTTCGGCAACGCACTGTGCTTTTTTACGTCATTATTTAAACTCCGCCCCTTTAGCCTGAAAACAAGCCTGAAATTTCGTTA
>NC_051404.1:45614820-45614920 GCF_015228065.2 Penaeus monodon
ATTCTGTCTCCAGAGATCAAAGAAATAAACTATGAACACTCAGATTATTTTCGTTGTTGACATTGGAAATATCCCGTAACTTTTTCATTCAAACACAGGG
>NC_051404.1:45615013-45615235 GCF_015228065.2 Penaeus monodon
TATAAAACTGAAAGTGAATGAAGTTAAATAAAGATGCTCATATAAAGCCGAAAAAAATAACAAAAATGTTGTTACTGTAAATGTCCTGTAGCCGGGGTAAGACCTTTCTGCTTATTGCGAGGATGAAAACAATTTTACGAAAACACCAACCACGGCAACTCAGACAGAAATAAGTGCTGACCGATTTGTGTACTTTATGCTTCTTGTGCTTATCGGTATATC
>NC_051404.1:45615390-45615927 GCF_015228065.2 Penaeus monodon
TAGGGGTGTTTTTTTCTGCAATAAGACCTCTTCATACTCCATAACTACCATCATACTTCTCTCACCATTCTAGGAACAGCGGTGGCGTCGCCCTCTATATACATGATAGATTTTCCTTACGTTGTAGAGCAGATCTATGTTTCTAAGAATTTTGTCGAGTTATTTTTACTGAAGTATCTATTAACATTTTTCATGTATAGAATAATACATATCACAATTAATCACTAATGTGGATGGAGATTTTAATTAATTTCTCAGACCCTCCGACAACCTCATAGGCCTCACTCCAATATCAGACCATAGACATTATTAATATAGTTAATGGATTTCCTTTCCTGATGCTAATTCCATTCCTATCTACATAATTAAGAAAATACGACCTAGCATTCTTAAATCCGTGAACCATATTATTACGATTTTATTCAATGTGGCATTATTCCCCACAAAACAAAAAATAGCAAAATTTTTGCCCTCTGTTTAAGACTGGTATCTTTTGCCTTAATAACTTTCGTCGTTTCTATCCTAACAGCATTTATC
>NC_051404.1:45616021-45617087 GCF_015228065.2 Penaeus monodon
CAATCAACAGCTGTCAGTATAATTTCTAGAACAAATCAACTGTCTCAGAAGTCTCAAAAGTCTCAGACTTCACAAATAAAGTTGTAAAATCTTTTGATGAATACAGTTTTCTTCTTGCAACTTTTTTCGATATTTCCAAAGAATTCAGTACAATATACATGCCTGGTTCGCCTCGTATCTGTCAAACCACACACAGAATGTTTTCAATGACTGTAACCCCTCCAAAAGGATTATGGCACATGGAGTTCCACAGGGCTCTGTCCTGGGAACCATTCTATTCCTACTATATGTATGTGGTAGAGTCAGTGCGAGCTTTCTCGTCTTCACACTCTATGTATAAAGAGTGTATTGACAAACATAGGAAGATGGATAACTTCATATAAACTTACTCTGCATGTTGATAAGACACATTGTTTAATTTTCCACAGAAACAAAGACATGCCTCTTGATCTGCCTCAAGTCGCATCGCAAATGTTCCAAGTAAAAGGTGTCAGGCATGTTAAGTTCCTTGACATTCACACTGATTTTCTATTGAAGTGGAAACACGCATAAATAATTTAGTATATAAACTAAATAGAACATTTGGACTTACTCATCAGTTACGTAAAATATTACTTTTGAAAGCCTTGCAACAAATATACAATACACATTTTATATATGGGGCAAATTAGTTGGGGAGCTACATGCTCTACCTCCCAGAAAACCTTGCATGTCACTCAAAAAAGAACTGTTCGTAGTATCTTGGGTCTTAGAAGAAATTATCACAGACATGAAAGTTTCCTAAATCTATTTTTTTTAAATGTCAAAGAAATAAACACTTACTGTTGCGCAAAGCACTGACCTCTTCTATTATAAGTAACGACAGATATCCCTTAAGAGACCATAATAAGCTTGCTGTTCCATTCTTGCGGTCTGAACAGTCTAAATCATGACTGTTATATCATGCCCCTACTCTCTGGAACGCACTCCCAGAAAATGTACGTAACCTTGCTATTCTGTTCTCCTTTAAAGGCTCACTGAACATTGCTTATTATCTTAATGATTTATTATTAGTTTTACCACATAT
>NC_051404.1:45617359-45617691 GCF_015228065.2 Penaeus monodon
ATGCATGCCTTTTATGGAATTCCTCATATCAGTATGTGCAATATAATTCCATAATTGTACCATTAGTCTATTTATCAAGAAAATAATGTTTCTTTTCGGATATTTTGTCATGTAAATCAGAATATATTGTGTCTTGACTTCTCCTTTGGTATATTTGTACATTTGTTTAAAAAAAAAGTGATGTATATTTATGTCAATGATTAATACTTCAAGGGGCCTTAAAGTTTCACTACTGGAGGGCTTTTCACACTACTGTAATATTGTTTCGTGTTTCTGTTGATATGTTATGTTGGCTAAATAAATGGTTTGATTCTGATTCAGAATTGTTTTAA
>NC_051404.1:45617950-45618400 GCF_015228065.2 Penaeus monodon
AACTTTGGTATGTACTCAGCAGTTTCCGGACAGAAGGCGTAATATATGCAACTGATGAAGCGAGCCGTAGCTCTGCAGTCCATGAATATCAGGCATTGGGAAAATCTGCATGTATTTTAGATACGCATATAATCCTTATATTTCTGTCCATACACGTACCGTATGGGCGCGAGCACACACATACACACACTAGGATTGTAACATCCGCTCTGCAGCCAAAGTATCATTTTTCAGCCAGCGGATTTTAATAAACCAGAAACCTACAAATCTGTTCATGGACTATAAAACAGGAACGCTATACCTTTTAACAGAATGTCCGATTGTAATAAACCTTCTTTTTTCCAAATTCGGAATGACAAATTTCTTACAATGGCTACACCTGGCCGGAAAAGATTACACCTGATATCTGAAACGCGCCCCAAAATGCAGTAACATTAAATATGAAAAGTA
>NC_051404.1:45618593-45618922 GCF_015228065.2 Penaeus monodon
TCTTTTAAACTAATATTGCTCTCCTTTGCATGAACTGTATTTGATGAAATAAATAAAAAAATCACCATGATACCACAATCTTTATATTATTTACAAACATTCACCACAGTATCATATAATAACTAACAGTTCTCACTTAATGTCTTTTCCACTGTGCCCCACGGCTTTGAACGGAAGGAGTAATGTTCAATCCCGAAGGTATTCTTCAAAGTCGTTTGAAATGTGTGCAGGGATGAATATAATAAAGATATTATCTTATTATATAAGTTAAATACATTAATAAATAATCTATGCTTTACTCACGATGTCTGAAAACCAATATTGGCACA
>NC_051404.1:45624075-45624612 GCF_015228065.2 Penaeus monodon
GAAGCAGAACCGTCGTGCAAACTCTGTTGCAAAGGCCAAACCAACCAGTCCGCTGTAAAATAACCTGACGCTAGGCCTAGCAAGCCCCGCCCCTTCTTGAGGACAAAGCGCCAGTGCCACAAGCCCCGCCCACAAGATATGTTGACTTTTTCACTGGTAGTGAGGAAATCGCATTTGGTAGATGGAATGATAAATGAAATAACAACAACATTTACAAATTATCCTTTTGTCTTTAACATATTGTCTTCAGTTTTTCATAACTATTCTACTGACGTGTGTATAATGCTATCTTCAGTTTTCAGGCTATAAAGTATGATAGAACAATGAATTGACGTAGATGAGGTGCGTCTTTCATCTTCGTGTACTGTTCATTCTAAATAGATAATGCCTTTCTTTGCTGAAATGATGTTTCTACAATATACAGTTCAGAATTTCAGAATTTATGACACTGTATTGATGCTGATATTGGATCATGAAATATGAAGTATAATAAAAGTTCATTGTAGACCAAAGAACCAACGAAACTGATGACTTTAT
>NC_051404.1:45624833-45625480 GCF_015228065.2 Penaeus monodon
AATATATATATAGCTGAGCTCTATGTTCCCAGACCTTGTCACAGAAACCGCAATACAAGGGCGGCGCACTCGGCCACCTGGCGCTCTCACATTACTTCCCCGAGCAAGCCTTGTTCGCATTAATATTCTTCCGTCTCCTCTTTACCTTGATGACGCCTACCCTCGGGAATCAGCCGCACCAGCCGTGTATTCTCGTGTCCTTTGTTTATATTAAGGGACCTGTGGTAGCATAGCCCTAGAAAGCCCGTATTTACATATCGCAAATTTGATGTATAAGCATCGTTACTTTACACTCTAGTTGACAATTGTACCGCCGCACCGCATCTGAACGCCGTATCTAAAACGAACATTAGACCCATATTGCCACGCACACACGCCCGACGCGTTAACACTATCAAACCTCACTGTCCCGATGCGTCACCATCCCCACGCCATTCAATACCCACACTATCGCCGCGACCAAGACGCAATTCTCAGGCGCGCACTTGAGCTGGCGGCGAGAACCCAAACTCTCAGTTGTTGGCAAAGTTGGAAGTTGTCCTGGACTTTGCTTTCTTTGTGTGCGTGTCCTGTAAATGGAAATGTTGACATCTGGAGGAAGGTGGAATGGTAATTGCTAGGCTTTAACTCCTCTCGGTCCTCGCTCG
>NC_051404.1:45625506-45625599 GCF_015228065.2 Penaeus monodon
GGGGGGGGGGGGGGTGGAGAAAGAACAAAGGCTGGGGAGTAAGAGGGAGGAAAGGAAAACATTTGAGAAGAAAAGTTGTTGGGAAAAGGGAGG
>NC_051404.1:45626731-45626893 GCF_015228065.2 Penaeus monodon
TTGTTCCTGGGAAAACATGCACTGTACACCATCGTATGTTGCGGTTGTGTGGCTACTTCTTTCCGACCCGACCTTGACGCCAACATGAAGCCAAAATTCACCCACCCACATGTGTGTAGAATAAGAGGGTTGGCACGGCGCGAACCTGGGACCTTGTGATAT
>NC_051404.1:45627325-45627756 GCF_015228065.2 Penaeus monodon
TGTCAAAGGTAAACATCAATTAATCATGCCTTTCGCTGATTCATTTTCCAGGTCTGAAAAGCGCTCTTTCCTCCTCTTAATTGAATTTCCGACCTCCTTTCATGCTCCTTATCTCCCCATCTCCCCGTGCGCGAGGGAGGCAGAGCGGCAGGCCATCTGGTCAGAATGCGCAAAGTGGCCTTGGTGGATGCATGAAAAAAATCTTTGAAACTTCTCCTTCCTCTGATGACAATATCCTTCGGAAACCTTTTTCCAACTTCCATATCACGAAGTTTTCGGATCCTGCCGTCATAAGATTTTTTTTTTATTTCCAAATGGCTGTGCTTCGTAATAAGTTTTCCCCTTTTTCGGAAGGTTTAATGTCCACTTGTAATGGATGGAGTGTCTCATACCGCAGAGGGAACGCAGTGTCAGAGTGAACGATCTGCTTT
>NC_051404.1:45627898-45628111 GCF_015228065.2 Penaeus monodon
GTACGTAGAGTGTGTAAAAGTGTATGTGGACGTGAGTGAATGAGTTAATGTATGTATGCACATCGAGCACACATAGTACGTATTATACTTCAGTGCAAAGTTAACCTCGGGGATTCGCACACCTCATACACTATTCTCAGCAATGTGGAAGTTTACTGATAGACGTTCAGTTAAATATATTTTTTCCTTGTGACCTGGTGTTGTAAACACATG
>NC_051404.1:45628168-45628692 GCF_015228065.2 Penaeus monodon
GCTAATTCAGACAAAACCAAAAGCAAAGCATGATGCCGCATTCATGAACTCGGGAATCCCATAACGGAGACACAACCCACGCTTCCAGCTTGATCGCCGTTCGCTTCCAGCTTGGTCGCCGTTCGCTTCCAACTTGGTCGCCGTTCGCTTCCAGCTTGGTCGCCGTTCGCTTCCAACTTGGTCGCCGTTCGCTTCCAGCTTGGTCGCCGTTCGCTTCCAGCTTGGTCGCCGTTCGCTTCCAGCTTGGTCGCCGTTCGCTTCCAGCTTGGTTTCTACTTTCCTGCAGAAGACTTTACGGTTTTGTGTCTTCCTCAGGAGTCAGGGGGGGGGGGCAGAGGGGAGCCGCTTCGAAGAAAAGGATAAATAATTTTCACTTCGTATGCACCTTTGTGCGAATTCTCTCGGTGGAAATGTCTATGCTTGTTTTATGTTGATTTCGTTGCAGATGTTGATTGCAACAATTCGTTTGACTTGATGTTGGGAAATATAGTATGGATGGGTTAATATTTATTTGTATCTTTGGA
>NC_051404.1:45629625-45630140 GCF_015228065.2 Penaeus monodon
CGAAAGAGGAGCACCCCTTTTTAATAATCAAAATGATCCACTTGATTTCCTAGGCAATGAAGAGGGACGATAAGACACGTTTCCCTTGTCCGGTTCTTTTTTTTTTAAGCCGTATTTTTTTTCGACATTTTTGTGATCTTGCCTGATTTGATTAGAGTGAAGTTCTGCAGTCTTGGTGTACTTTTGGAGCTGGGTAAGGAAGTAAGAACTGTTCTCCACAATAGTTAAACAGTTCTTCGTGATGTGGACTCTCCTCTCTCAGTTTGTATGTGTCAGTTCCAGATTTCAGAAACCTTCAGCTTTTTTTTCTGTAGCATCTTTCTTTTTTTGAACATCCGGGACTGTCACTGTGGAAAAGGCCCGTGCGAATAATGCATATCCCTCGACGATTAGACTCTACGGGGTTTTGTACTACTAGAGGCCAGGCAGGCCTTTGCGCGTGTTGACTTGGCCAGCAACAAGGGAGGGAAAATTTCACCTTGGTCTGCTCGATCGGGCGGAGTTTCAGAATTGCG
>NC_051404.1:45630392-45630903 GCF_015228065.2 Penaeus monodon
TGCTACATGAAAACTACATGATAACTCGTTTTAGACCGTTTATACTTTCAAATCCGGGAATCATCATCCTGGTTTGAAATTCAAATCGTTTTTGCACGTACGAACCTTTAAGTACTTACTGATGGATGCTTTTTATTACAATTCTGTTTTTTTTTTTCCAAATCAGAGAGAGAAAAGATATTGAATGAGGTAAAAAGAGAGGGAAAAAAGCGTTGACACACTTAACTACCACTTATCTTAGGTGGCTGTAGCGCGGATACAGCACCTTTTTGGCCGGGCGAAACGCATTTCTCTTTTGACACAGTTGTCGTGTTACTAGGCGAATCTCCCTGCATAAGTAATGAATCTCCAGAGCTGACATTTTTCACTGACTTTTCGCCCTCGAGTTTTTATGTCTTCTGCAGTGTTATTTATTCATTCTGTCAATGTGGGAATGTTTCCATTGACAGAAAAAAAGTCTCTGTCTGCCTATCTCTGTATATCTGTCAACCCTTCTCTCCCTCTCCCTTTA
>NC_051404.1:45630970-45631330 GCF_015228065.2 Penaeus monodon
TAGAAAGCGACCTAGAAGAAGAAAATAAATGAGCGAGAAAATAGATAAAAGCGAGGAGGACCAGCCGAGCCCGGCAAGCGCAGGGCGGGGACCAACAAAACAGCCTCGGTTATTATTTTATGCTTCTTTTCATCCGGGGATCAGCGGCAGTTGGACCTGACGGCTCCAGGCGGAACTTTTACAAACCTGGAGGAAAAAGAAACCAAAGTTGCTTATTTAACCAAAGTTTTGTGGAACGATTCTTCTATCAGTTTTCTTGCGTATTTATCTTCGTATCTTTTGCTTTGTATTTTGCCCTAAATTAGATAAAATAATTACGTGTCGTCTCTTGTCGTATGTTCTTTTAATTATGGTTTGAGT
>NC_051404.1:45631389-45631747 GCF_015228065.2 Penaeus monodon
TCAATACCAAATCTATCTAATCATCTTTCTAGCTGTATTAATATACGTTCAATAAATGCACAAGAAAAAAATCATTTTTTATACACGTTCTATTCAAAGATAATGACTCTCGGAGAGTTTACAACAAAGAAAAGCCATAGTCACCAGCTTGCCATCATCCTTTATAATAATGTAGGAAGACAAAGTTAAAGGTCACCACGAAAAACTTGGAGAAAATATGGAAAGTATTTTAACATCACGAAGATAGTTCTGGATAGTGTATACCCTGATTATCGGAAGTAATGCTCGTCAACAGTGTTTTCTATGTAGATTGGATTAATCTAGTGTACATAGTTTCTGCCAATTATAATGAGTGGTT
>NC_051404.1:45631808-45632880 GCF_015228065.2 Penaeus monodon
GACAGAACGGTAAAGTATACGCCTCATCGTAGCTTTT
This sequence comes from Penaeus monodon, assembly GCF_015228065.2. Lineage (NCBI taxonomy): Eukaryota > Metazoa > Arthropoda > Malacostraca > Decapoda > Penaeidae > Penaeus > Penaeus monodon. The sequence continues at coordinate 45,631,846 of NC_051404.1, forward strand.
CAATGTAGTGATAACCAGACGATGCTACTTAAGTATTTGCTATTTCAAGAGAGACTGAAATTAAAGACTTTAATCTGTTATAATCAGCAACAGCTAGATATAAATGATATGAGGATCGAAACTGGATTTTCTTTTACATCACTGTAATAGGAAAGAGCCAGCGTAGCATCTTATTTTCTAAGCACATAAAACCTATTCTCACGGGAATCCTGTCTCTGCTTTGTGAATCCTGTAAATGCAAGGTCCTATAAGTTTGAGTCTGCATTAGTTTTTCGTGGATACAGATAAACAACACAGGCAAATAAAATATTTTCTTCTGTTTTGGTTAAAACTGATTGTTAATACAAGGGTCTTTTTGAGACTGCATTAGTTTTTCGAAGATATTATTAAACTATATAGGCAAATATATTTTCTTCATCTACAAAATGCCAACATATCAGAATTCTCCGTACAAAATGGAACGAACATTTAATCTAATGTCCGTGTTGTCTGACAATCACATCTCTTTTCCGAGTCCCTCTAAACAAATGAACAAAGAATAATGATGAGGATAAAAAATCAATCCCTATCTATTATATACCTAATATTTACTTATGGCAACAGAGAAATATCCAATAAGCTCCCGTAAAATATAGAAGTCCAAAAACCAAAATTCAGGTTAGCCTTGCGTTCATCAATATAGAAATTACGGAGTGCGGAAGGCACCTCTGTTCATAGTGAAGCGCTGTCGGGCTACGGCAATGCGTAAATAAACATGGCAGAGCTCTTGGTGGTGTAAAATCTACATGCTACAGCCATGTTGCGCTTTACATATCAACTACTGGTGTAGGGTCACCATTTCCCCCAGCTAATAAAGGAAAAACAAATAAACCTATATGAACCAAAGTCCAGTGCCCTGTCCTACTTTCCTGTACCCTATCGTATTTTTTATGCAGCGTGTATTTTGCACTTATTTCTATTCTACGTGCACCGTGATTTTTACTGCAGCTCTGATCATGGTTGACAGCTGCATAATACCCTCTCCCCCTATAATGC
>NC_051404.1:45632930-45633884 GCF_015228065.2 Penaeus monodon
CATTAGGAATACGAGTATATTCGAGCTGCAGACGCTACAGTGTTCGCACTATGGTGCCGTTCAGCAGAAGGCGTAACGCTACGGAATTTCTGTTGCGCAACAGTGAACAAAGCTAACAGACCGAGCATCAGGGACAACATTTGCAGCAAGCTACTTTTAGCACGTACCGCGTACAACTGGCGAACAAGCCACTGACAGCAATGCCGTTTAGCGCACACCTCTTATTTGCGAATGGTTAGCCGTAAGAAAGAATTAAAAGGTAAGAGAACTGAAGAGAAATTCGGGGGGTAAGTTAGATGCAGCAGACACCGAGCATACACCATTTGATCCAAAGTCAAGGCCAAAATTTTTTCTTTTTTTTTTGACTAGTGGATACTAATAACTAATGAACGTAATATATTGTTGTACTATGCTGATTTCTACCGTGTTGTTTATATGAATCTACTATCAATTTTTTTTCCAGTATCTACATTTCGTGCGGGCAATACCAATAGTTTCATAACGAATCACGATAGACTTGTTTACCAAACCCTTTTTTCCTCAAAGATATGGATCTCGTAATGTAAGCTACAGTGGGAATACTTTATTATCCATGGTCCTCCACTTCCCGTTTCTCTTTATATTATAAGCAAAACTATAAATGCTGTAACGCGTAGCATACCTATCAAACAGAAGGCTGCCACAATGGGATCGAAATGATGATGCATTTTTAAAATTCCTGTTGTGTTATTTTTATGCTTTCTATTTTTTAGTACCTGGTTCCCACTTTTCTGTTAATATAAGCTGTTACTCCCCATATAGTGTTCTTACAATACCCTGTTGTACAGATATCTCCTATGATGAATAAATTGTTTTCCAGATTTTTTTTATTATTCGTATAGTAGCAATTAAATTGAAATTGTAAATTCGCATTTGCTGAGTCAAACTTCCATTGTTTCTATAGTTCAACAGCAG
>NC_051404.1:45634620-45634752 GCF_015228065.2 Penaeus monodon
AATTTCTATTTTACCTAATACAGATTTTGGTTGTGTAAAGAGATCTGTTATGATACTATTAGTAAGGAAATATGGAACGATCAGACCATTAGCATTATTATACCCATTTGGTGTAAGATTTTCAAAGTGAAA
>NC_051404.1:45637031-45637638 GCF_015228065.2 Penaeus monodon
CTTTCATAGCATTCTGATAAGGGCGTCCCATTGGCGAACAGAAATCATACCATATGCGATATACCCAGTGCAGATTTTAATCATGAGATATCTAGATCATTAAATATCGGTGAGTGTGTCAAATCCATTACCACAGTGGACAGGAAAAGGTATCAGCGCAAGTGTTCCCGTTCTTTCTATTTCAGCCCATGATATTCGCGGGGTCTTTGAATACTTCACTCGCGGTTAACTTGACGAAGGAAAATTATTTTAGGCCAATGTTTGTATTATTTTACATGAATTATTCTCTTTAATGGCAATGTCATAAATTTCAGAGACCTCTGATTATTTTTCTTCTTTTCCTATTTTATATGGCAACGACAACAGTGTGTGTATATATAACGTACCTTTTTACGTGACTGCTACTAAGGGAGAGTTCTGTAGTATAACGAGGTCGACACTCCTTAAAAGCTCTTCTTCTCTTTGTTTCCGTCTACAGAAAAGAAATCGCTGCCTTCGCGGTGAAAGGAGAGGAATTCCAAAGGAGGGAGTTAATTAATTCCGTAAAAGGAAGAGGAAAGAGAGAAAACATGTCAAGGCATGATAGTGGAAAGGCCGACAGTCTCAG
>NC_051404.1:45637820-45637923 GCF_015228065.2 Penaeus monodon
TCGGTTGCGATTAGGCAGTATTTGAGTTCGTATGGGCAGAATGATTAAATTTCTGGTTGGTTTCGTAATGAGCTATTCTTGGGCAAGTGCACATTCGTTTTTC
>NC_051404.1:45637949-45638332 GCF_015228065.2 Penaeus monodon
TCCTGACCTCATTCAAAGATACACACGTGGATATTATTACCCTTTAAGTATACAACTTTTTAACGTAAGTCTAACCTATCTGGTTTGATTTACAATATATTACATAATACTGCAGAAAAAAAAAAACACTTGAGTTTAACGTTTCAAACTTATTCCATAGGTCGTATATGATACTGCACTGTACCTGGCTCAGTAATGTCACTAGAAACATGATACTTTTAGTTTCTCGAGTTAATGATGAAGAGTTACCCTTTTTTAACAATTGATTAACAATTAACGTTAGGACCAGAAAATATACGTTATCTGTATAACTGTATCGCAGTGTTACAGGCAGCCATCTTTCTTCTTGTCGACAAAGATGTTTTCATTATTAGTTTTATTCT
>NC_051404.1:45638587-45638704 GCF_015228065.2 Penaeus monodon
TTTAATATCATTTTTAATCGTTTCTCAGAGTGTGAGTAAAGTGTTAAGCGGAAAATATGTATCGTTTCCCGGGACAATATTATGTAAACAACGCATCTTTCTAATGTTACGGAATGT
>NC_051404.1:45638871-45639023 GCF_015228065.2 Penaeus monodon
ATCGTTTTGTTACATGTACAGATAAATAAATTATATTATTTGCTTCCGCTTAAAGAAAGCCGGGGATCATCGTCGTATTATTGGCATATAACCTCTTCACAATTATGTATTGATTCATCTGTGTGTTTATTGTATACATATTTTTATTCGTC
>NC_051404.1:45639048-45639123 GCF_015228065.2 Penaeus monodon
CTATTGAAGAAAAAAATAACCTTGGCAGATATGTGATAAATGATTGAAGATTAGCCGGATAGTGATGATGGTCTG
>NC_051404.1:45639343-45639628 GCF_015228065.2 Penaeus monodon
ACACATTCATAGATATTGCATGGATTCCTCTTTTCCACTATGCTTCGATTTACAGTGTAAACGTATAGTCAGCATAGAGGAGGATAATCACAAAGAAATCCTGCATGTATCGCAAAAAACAATCAGAACAGAACCCTATGTTGAATAAGCACAATGGGTACGACTGAAAATAACGTCCATGGCCACTGGAGCTGCTTTGTTGTTGAAAAGCATACGTGTTCACGAGTATTAATCGATATTAACCTATCATATAAAAAAACTTTGTTAACGTTAGACGTGTAGCAG
>NC_051404.1:45639658-45640283 GCF_015228065.2 Penaeus monodon
CAGCAGGCTTTTTTCATTATACAAAATTTTAAATGGCTTCATGTTTCGAATGAGTTTAGACAGTGCTCATGGGAGCTTCAAACTGTCCAGACGGTACAATGCCTTGTACCATTCGAATTTCCGTGAACGATAGAATTACCTTTTTATCCTTACTAATCGCAAACGGAATCTAGAAAGCCGTCAAAATAACGAACAGAGTAGCTGGAAAAGGTTAAACGCCATTGTTCATATGACCTTTTTGACGTCAGATCGGTATAATGATTAGTCTCCAGATGGGCAAAGATGTACGAAATTTCTGATAGAAATAAGTTCAAGACGTGCACCTTTTAATCATAGATTTTTTTTTATGTACATGAAACTGGCTGCAGGCAGATAAGTCTCCGTAACCAAAGTGATAATAATAGTATTTGAAACGAAGGAAAAACTTCACTCGTCAAATAAACAAACAACAAGGCAAGGCCCCCAGGTAGCTAAATCGAAGTTACAATAAAATCGGTTATAAACGAATGTTGACGATGGTAACGATGCTAAGAGTAATAACAAAAGGGATGATCGTTATTATCATTATTGATGACTGTAATATAAATATTAATGATCAGTATTAGATAATGAACATGATAATGAT
>NC_051404.1:45640359-45641067 GCF_015228065.2 Penaeus monodon
AACTGAATGATAATTACTATATCAAAAGGCAAAACTATGATAATGGTAAAAATTATCGTACAGCTAACGGCAATGAAGATTAAAGTGATTATAAGTGTTGATATTGTGGTAAAAAATAATAATCATTATCACAATTATACAACTATTAATAATGAGTTTTATTATCAGAGTAATTACGATAGTAAACGTCAGTGTCTACTATTATGATAATAAGTACTAGCAACAACGATATTAATTCAAATAATGAAATTATTATACTACTACCGCTAGTTCTAACAGGTTTCATGAAAAAAAAAAACAATAATAATGCTACTGCTGACATTAACATTACTTTTGATAATGCCGATAACAAGAATTCTGATTAAGATATTTTCAGCACTGGTATGAAAAAAAAGAAAAGAAAGTCGTGTTTCTGATAGAAATATCCTGTATAACACATAAACCCGTGTGGCTGTATGATACCATTTATTAAGTGCTAGTGATTATAACCACGCTAATTATATCTACACCATAATTACCAATATCCATATATTTAGGCCTAAATATCAATTACGATTAATTTTCGGTTAATTATGAAAATACCCGTCTGCACCTACCGACATCATTAAGCTAGACAGAGAGAAAAAACATATAACCCGAGATCAGTGAATACAGTGTTACGTAATTAAATTAGGCTTTTTTTTTGGGGGGGGAGGGAATTTTTAAAAT
>NC_051404.1:45641656-45641722 GCF_015228065.2 Penaeus monodon
TGACAGTAGGGTGACCGTCTGTGTAATGGTGATAATAATAACTACAGATATATAAACACAATAAGG
>NC_051404.1:45642286-45642400 GCF_015228065.2 Penaeus monodon
AGGTGTTGGCAGGACTAACAAACCGGCGTTTACATATAACTTTCCATTCTGCTATAGTGATGCCACTCTATAACCTTTTAACTAAAAGCAAACAGAGGGGGTTGTCGCGACAGG
>NC_051404.1:45643027-45643372 GCF_015228065.2 Penaeus monodon
GGTAATTGAAATACATCTTTTCGTTCTCTCTCTAGCTTTCTCGCTTCCCACTTTAAGGCAACTTTAATTGAAATAAATATAGAATGTTTTCCTCCTGCGCCACACGTACTCCTCGATCGCTTTCCCCGGAACCCCCAGCCGTCTTAATCAAAACTAACCTTACACCTCCCTCGATTAGATTTAATTAGGGCATTCAGCGGGGGCCATGTAAAAGCTAGTTATCGCTCCAGCTGGCATTCCAGGTGGAGCTTTCCAGGGAAGCTGCAGTCAGCCGATCTTGTAACTGAGCTCACTTCAGTCAGAGCAGCTTTAACTTATAAGATTTTTTTTTATAGGAAATGTTCA
>NC_051404.1:45643530-45644588 GCF_015228065.2 Penaeus monodon
CTCATCCCTGCCTCTCTTTCTCTCCCGTTTTTTCTTTCCATCTCAATCACTCAAACAAGTTAGAACTCTTCACGATCATCATTAAGAGTGAACTAGGAGAGCGCTTGCCAAGCCACGGAATTATTTGTTCCCTTTCCTTTATACCTGTTAGAAACTACTCTAATACTTGCAAGTAGGAACAATGCGCTACAGACATAGTGTGTTGTGTTTGGAAACGTTAGTATCGAGACATTTCCTCTCCACGCCATATCTATGCAATCCCTAAAGACATGGGTAGAAAGTGTCCAAACAAAACATCGCCAGGCAAAGAGAAAGTAAAAATTGTTACAACATAAGGTATCTGAATTTAACGACATTAATTAAATTGCAAAGCGTTCTAGCTCACACTTCAATCTTCATTAGGCACACACACATTTGTTACTGTTGTTTGTACATCTGAAGATCTTTGGGCGAGGCGGAAACGTTTGGCAATTTAGTTCCCAATAAAATTAGTTCTGTAAAGAGCCATTCTTTTTCCCTTGCTGGCAATAGTCTACATTAGACACGGAATTACAAATGCAGTAAAATGTGATGGTATTTTGATACAGCGTTTGTTCAGTTGCAGAAGATATTTATGCATCAGCTCTCAGGAATATACAAAAAATATGGAGTGCAGTAGAAGGGGGAGGGGAGAATCATCACAATGCCAAAGCTGAGAATTTTGCTCGTACATCAGAAACAGCGTTGCTTGAATTGCGAGGGAAATACGCTCAGACGGTTGAAATGGGATCTGGTATGATTTCAGTTTTTACTTGTTTACATTTTTCCTTTTCATTTATCACGGAAATGCTGAAAAGATTAACCTGACAGGTTGAGCATTGTGAAAGATTGATGTTAGAATATTTGCATAGTGAATTTCTTCCTTCTTCATCGACACGAAACTCACGAAAATGTATTGGCCTTTTTATGCAGCGAAACTCCGGGGATCTAAATAATCACAAATAATAAACCTATAAACTGTCATCTTCAGCTCAAGAGCTGAATGGAACTGCATAATTCTTTCAGAAAGAATACTTTTT
>NC_051404.1:45645673-45647206 GCF_015228065.2 Penaeus monodon
ATAAAAGCCGGGCGAGGAGCAGCCTCCCGAAATCTTTTCATCCGACCCGCCAGCTGCTCGTCCGCGTCCTCCGCCCGCGCCGGAATCCGTTCCGAAATGACTCTGTGCGGGGGGAGAGCCGAGGGAGAGCCGAGGGAGAGCCGAGGGAGAGCCGAGGGAGAGCCGAGGGGGAGCCGAGGGAGAGCCGAGGGGGAGCCGAGGGAGAGCCGAGGGGGAGCCGAGGGAGAGCCGAGGGAGAGCCGAGGGGGAGCCGAGGGAGAGCCGAGGGGGAGCCGAGGGAGAGCCGAGGGAGAGCCGAGGGAGAGCCGAGGGAGAGCCGAGGGGAGCCGAGGGAGAGCCGAGGGGGAGCCGAGGGGGAGCCGAGGGAGAGCCGAGAGAGAGCCGAGGGAGAGCCGAGGGAGGGCCAAGGGGGAGCCGAGAGGGAGCCGAGGGAGAGCCGAGGGGGAGCCGAGGGAGAGCCGAGGGGGAGCCGAGGGAGAGCCGAGGGAGAGCCGAGGGAGGGCCGAGGGAGAGCCAAGAGAGAGCCGAGGGGGAGCCGAGGGAGAGCCGAGGGGGAGCCGAGGGAAAGCCGAGGGGGAGCCGAGGGAGAGCCGAGGGGGAGCCGAGGGAGAGCCGAGGGAGAGCCGAGGGAGAGCCTAGGGGGAGCCAAGGGGGAGCCGAGGGAGAGCCGAAGGATAGCCGAGATCAAAGCTCCAAGACGAAAGAGCCGAGGCAGAGGAATAGAAAAGACGGAGCCGAGACGAAGGCGCTGTGACCAAAGTTCCAAGACGGATACAGAGGAGCCGAGACAAAAGAGCCGAGACGAAGAAGTCAAGACCCAGGAGCCAAGACCAGGGAGCCGAGACGAAGAAGCCAAGACCAGGGAGCCGAGACGAAGAAGCCAAGACCAGGGAGCCGAGACCAGGGAGCCGAGACGAAGGACCCACGGCGATGGAGCAGGGAAAAAAGAAATCAAGGCGAAGGAGGCGAGCCGAAACAGCTCAGACCGAAGGAGCCGAGAAGAAAAGAACCAAGAAGGAAAGAGCTGATGCGACAGAGAAGGAGGAGGCGAGAGGCGAAGAGTAGATGCAAAGGAGGCGAGACGGAAAAAAAAAGTCGAGACTGACAGCAGTGATGACAGAGCTTAAACAAAGGAAGCGAGACCAGAGAGTGGATTCAAAGGAGGCGAGACCAAAAAGCCGAGACGAAGGAGGCGAGACCAAAAAGCCGAGGCGAAGGAGGCGAGACCAAAAAGCCGAGGCGAAGGAGGCGAGACCAAAAAGCCGAGGCGAAGAGGGCGAGGACGAGTAATTCCCGGAACACAAGGTGGCCCCTCGAGAGACAAGGAGTGACATAAAGGGGGAAATGATCTCGTTCAAGTTAATCCCGCCTTATCAGTGCCCTTCAGAGAGCAGCGGGGGGGAGCAAAGGCGCCTCCGAGAGGTGGGGCGTGCTTGGGACAGGCCGGAGGAGCTCGAGGACTGGGAGTGAGAGCCTTTGTTTCATCCTGAGGATTTTTGTGCATATGGCGTAGAGAGAGATTCAGGTACGAGC
>NC_051404.1:45647356-45647514 GCF_015228065.2 Penaeus monodon
TTCTTCCCTCCTTTTTAACATTTTCTATTCTTTTTCTTTCTTCTTCTCGTTTCTTGCGTGCATGATCAGCCTCCAGGAGAGACGACGCTCGGTATATATTCCCCGGAGGAGGACGTTCCAGAGGCTTTGGCAGCTCAACTCTCCTCCCTGGTCTCGTC
>NC_051404.1:45647629-45647897 GCF_015228065.2 Penaeus monodon
GTGATCATGTCCATTGTTAATGCCGTCGCTTTCATCCTTACGATTTTAATGACAATATCAACAGCACCAAAGTTGACAGTAGTAAGGATTATGCTAATGACACATATTGTGAATGATAATGCGTGGTAATAATGGCGATATTTAAATTATAAGAATAAACAGAGATGAGAAAAATTACGAGAAGAAGAGAATAAGTGAAAGAGACTCGAGGATTTTCTCCTGGAGCCTTGAACTCGAAAAAGAAAGAAAATAGATACAAAAGAACGAA
>NC_051404.1:45647978-45648182 GCF_015228065.2 Penaeus monodon
TTGAAATGATGAAACTGACAGGCGGCCTTCGAGGGGGAGACTTTTTTTTTTTGCAAAGGACCATTTGCATTTTCTAAAAGAAAATGTATCAAAAAGAAAAGAAAGGAAAACGAGGAGAAGAAATATACAAAAAATGACATCATTCATTTTGTCCTCCAAACAGCGGAATTATAAAGTCTTTTTTTTTTTGCAATAAATATTTGG
>NC_051404.1:45648224-45648502 GCF_015228065.2 Penaeus monodon
TGTTACAACTACCTTTCATCATTACTACCCTCCTTTTTACACTGAACTAGTATGTGAACCAGAGCGAGAGGGAGAAAAATAATTTGATGACTTTTTGAAATACTTTAGATACTGAGGTGTTCATTCATGCCACGCCGGCAGCAATCAGGTGAAATCATTAACGTCAGTCAAACAACGAAGCTGATGTGACTGTCATTGTCGTTTTTAATGAAAAATGACGGAATTCATTTGTCTATGCATGATGAACACTTTCCAAAGGGAGACTTTAGCAATGGACC
>NC_051404.1:45652639-45652802 GCF_015228065.2 Penaeus monodon
AGTCATGAAGAATATCATGTAGTCAACGACAGTGGGAAAGGAATAATTATAATAACACAACTAAACATACTAATGATAAGCATGACGATGTTGAATGTAAAGACACTCATGATGAAAATAAAGTTAAGATTCAGGATAAGACTAGTGATGGTGAAAAAATTTA
>NC_051404.1:45652840-45652967 GCF_015228065.2 Penaeus monodon
AGTGTAATTGCAGTAAATGTTACGATAAGAAGGCTAAAAACAGAAACAGAAATACCAGTTTGCTTGCACAGACACTAATGTAAACTTTAATAAATGAAATTACAGAAGACCGAAATATATGCGTATC
>NC_051404.1:45653169-45653252 GCF_015228065.2 Penaeus monodon
CATACTTATGCAGTGTGATTCCTTCGTATACATTCATTCTTATATTTTCTTTTTTTCAGTGCATAAAAGATATAAATAACGTG
>NC_051404.1:45653682-45654406 GCF_015228065.2 Penaeus monodon
ATTTTCGCAATGGTGGGTGTTCTCTCATTTCTTTATGGCGAGGAGAAATGGGAACAGTATTCTAACGCAGCTCACAGAAGACTTTTATAGATCCCAATCTGCAGCTCTCCCATCTCGCCTTGATTACCTGGTTCTCTCTCCGTTCCTCTACCTCCCCTCCCCCTTCCTCTGCCCTTCTGCTCTTCCCTTATCGGCTCCTTTCCTTTTTTTTTTCTTTTCTCATTCTCCTTCCCCTTCCTGGCAACACGTCTCCCTCCCTCTCTGTCCCTGTGTTCTCCTCCCCTCCTTCCCTGAACCTCCTTCCTTCTACTCCTACTCCTTCTTCCCCCTCGTATGCTATCATTTACTCTTCCCAGCCTCCCGGTCTGGCTCTCTTTCCCCTCTCTGTATCCCATCCCTCATCCTCCTCTCTGCTTCTTCCCCTCTTTCTGTTTTATTCTCCCACTCGCTTCTCTTCCCTCACCCTTACCTCCCCATTCTACTCCGTCCCCTCTCCCTCCCTCATCCTATCTCCCGTTCTTTTCCTTTTCTCTTTTTGCTCAGTTCATTTTTTCTTCTCATCATCCTCCCTTTTCTATTTTATTTATCTATTTTTTTTTACCCTCCATTGCTTATTCATATTTACACGCTTTTCATGTTTTCATGTTCCCTTTTGCTTCTTCCGTTCACATCTTTTATTTCAATCTCGGTTTGTTTTTATCTCTCCCATTTCCTCCCTTCCTGC
>NC_051404.1:45654489-45654689 GCF_015228065.2 Penaeus monodon
TTCGTCGTCTGTTTTTCCTTCACACCTTTTTGTACGTTTATGTTTTACTCTTGAGCTTCTCACGGCCATTAACTGTATATCAACAACAAGAAGGAAGGATTTTACTAGACATTCATTACGGCAAGATTTTCTTAAGCGAGATTAGCTCTTCAAATTTAGCATTTATTAGATTTTTTTCGTTTCAAGGTTTAAGTTTCGCT
>NC_051404.1:45655578-45656390 GCF_015228065.2 Penaeus monodon
GTGGATCACATCAAACTTCTGGGCTGTTGTGTTGGTTTATGAAGAGACGTACAAATGTAAGTATAAACGTACCTCTGTCTCGTATCACAGAAATTATTCTAAATTCCCAAATCACACCCTATGAATATACATATATCCACACACAAAGTTAACATAACTGGTCATTATTTCGGAAATATAATCATCAAACAGTATATACGTCCACAATTATCCTTGAAAGGAAATTATATAAATTCATATAAAACTCACATAATTAATTTGCATTGCAAAATATCTTCCAAAACAACTAAATTTCAACGTCGATGAATTGTTGGCCAAATAATTCATCAAATTCGAGTGAAAACCTCACTTATCAACCCTGGATTTTACTCTACACACTTAATATCGTCAAATAAAATAAAATTTTATCTACTGATCCCTTACAAATGAAAGAAACTACCTGCAAGCATAGCTGAAATAAAATGCATAAACGGATCCTTCCATATATTTAACAAAATAATATATATGAAAATTTATTACAATCCCCTATTCATCTCATAATAAATATAATGTAGATAACGAATAAATATTACAGCCAGGAACTTTTTAAACCACCAGCCCCCGCCATCAGCTCTCCCACTATAATATTAATATTTTGATTTGCTACATCTTTACAATAACTATATCCTTTTTTTCAGTATACTAAAAATATATCAAAGACATTAGTCCAACGCAACAAATCATCATGATTAACAGATTCCTTCAAATAATCCAAAACATGTCGACAGTTCACCGACCACACAGCTGTGTGCGGCAAAAGACCTTGGCGAGGT
>NC_051404.1:45656966-45657302 GCF_015228065.2 Penaeus monodon
AATCTTTTCACACCCTTTATGGTCCTCTGCCACACTTCTATTTCCTCAACTTTCTTTATTTTTCCTTTCTTAATCTCTTTCAGATAGCTTTGTAACAACACCCTTTTCTTTATATTTTATGCATTCTTAGAGGATGAAAGCTAATGATAGTAATGTAATTAAGTTTGAGCAATTGTGTCTATATAACTATTCACGTGGTGATAATGATAAGGAAATAAGGACTTTTACAACGACGAAACAGCGATAGTAATAATACTAGGTTACTAATGACGATAACAATAACAATATAGCTTCTATATCTCCTTCCCTTACAGTCTTTCATTGCCAGAGGTCTTT
>NC_051404.1:45657339-45657584 GCF_015228065.2 Penaeus monodon
ACTAGGAACCCCAACCCCCCACCCCCCGCCGCCCATTCCCCTCCATCCACATAACGCCTCCCCTCCCCGCACGCCCACCGCTGTCCCGCCCGCAATCGTCTTCGTAAGATTTCCTGGGAATCATTTGGAAAGATCCTTTCTCCAGATGGTGCTATTACGCCTCGATCTCTCGTGATATCTCCGTGATTACTCAGATGGCCAATGAGTCTCACTTTTAACATTGGGGTGTGCAGCCTCTTTTCCTC
>NC_051404.1:45657653-45657756 GCF_015228065.2 Penaeus monodon
GTATGTATGATAAGCGATATTCTACCATGTAAGCTCCTGATTAAAACACCTAAAATTTCTCTCATGTATAAATAAAGCAAAGAGATGCACACGAATTCAAGCC
>NC_051404.1:45657791-45658557 GCF_015228065.2 Penaeus monodon
CACCATATACAATTATAGATACAGTGCCCACGCAAACACAAACAACCGAGCCCCGAAATAAAACCTCCGCACGCTTGAATATGTCTATGTAAATGGCTCAGCAAATCAACGAACAAATACTCGTGGACAAACTAATGACGGGGGCGCGTGTCTGATTCCGGCTAACGAGTGTTTCATAATCGGCATTATCGGAATAATTAATGCTATTCCACAAGCGGCGCTCGTGACGGTCTTAAACCCGTGAACATTTTTCAGAAGAGTAAAAGTGACACTCCTTTTTTTTCTCTCTCTCAAACCCGTCGACAGAAGCTGAATTATAGAATGTCGCCGGAAATGTTGGGTACAGAATAAGTAATTGACGAATATCAATGAGTTTATCCGCGAGTGGGCGTTTTCTTCATAGCCGATTTCCAAGTGGGATTTTACTGACGGAACTCGAGTCATCTGCTGTTGGACGTTGGAATCTGCAGCATTCAGTTTATTGTGAACACGCCGTCGGAATTCGCTTTGAATCGGGGATCAACAGCCGATTCGTTAGATAGAGTGTATTGGGTAAATGAAATTCCTGCAGCTGATTGAAATTCAATATCGTCTTGTCCCGAGCCTTCAATAATGTTTCAGATGGACCTTTTTAATTATATACCTTTTTTATCGTGGAATTCTTTATATAATAATTTGCTTCTCGATGTCGCATTTTCTCTGAAGCGCCGATAGAGCAGAAAAGGAAGGTCCAAAAAAGCATGGAAGTAGGAACAAAGAACGAAAG
>NC_051404.1:45658662-45658910 GCF_015228065.2 Penaeus monodon
AATCCAGCGTATTGCTCCTCTGCTCCTTTTTTTTCTCTCGTTTCTCTCTCGTGGTTCTCCTCTCCTCCTGTTTCTTTTATCTTCAGTCGAGCAAGAGGGAGTCACATCGAAATATATTTCATTTTCAACTTTTTATTTGTACACCAGATCCCGTGTCTTTCGGAATACCCGAACCAGGTCCGCGGATCCAGACGTTCCACATGTCGGTAGGAAATAAACACTAGTAGCGGTATCCACGGACGTCCTCG
>NC_051404.1:45659724-45659836 GCF_015228065.2 Penaeus monodon
AGTGCCGTAGAGGGCCACGACTCACTTGTTGCAGGAGTAACGTAAATTTCTCACGAGTCGAGGTTGCCATAAATCAGGAGTCAGATCTTGAATAATTACATAGCTGTCGTCA
>NC_051404.1:45659978-45660187 GCF_015228065.2 Penaeus monodon
GCTTTTGTCTCTTGCAGCCTGCTTGTAAATGATTTAAAAAAACGTCAGTTGAAAGCCTCTGAAATACATGTCCGAAGTGCAATTCCTTTTACCAGTAATCCTTGCATTAAGAATCAGTTTGTGCAACAAAGAAATATGACATCATGTTCGAGCCTATGTTCACATTGTCGACTGACCAAGAAATTTGTCTTTCCCAGCAAGTCTTATTT
>NC_051404.1:45660774-45660845 GCF_015228065.2 Penaeus monodon
CTTTACTGGTTTGAAATGATAATGAAAGCCCTTTGTGTGCGCTTAGATGTATTTTTTAAGAAATAAAATGA
>NC_051404.1:45660913-45661588 GCF_015228065.2 Penaeus monodon
TAAAATGATAATGATAATAAGAAGAACTACGAATAAACTAGTATATTCCATTTCACAAGAATTAACTCTTGTTATTTGGTTCACTTTCTGTATAAGATTATTATTGGTTAAAGATTATTATAGAATTTAGTGATTGTCATTTTTATGAAGAAGCGGGAAAAACATATATTTTGCTGATTTCCTGCAAAAAATTGTTTTGGTGTAGCATGAGCTATTTATGAATTGGTAATGAATTGAAGTCGTTAGTGCTCTCATATATTTATTTTTCGAAGGAAAAAAATATGTAAATCAGCTGAATTGAAATTAGCTCTATAGTGTTGGCTCACTCTCAGTAAAATGAAGAAATATTCAAATGATAATAACAATGATGAAAATGACAAGGGCTAAAGAGTGCACACATTGATTTTTTCATCATTTCATCAGTATCTCACGATGCAGAAAAAGTTACAAGTTGCGAGAAAACAGAAATACATTTTTTACTTTAGTCATCAAATTATCTTATTTTAAATGGTAAGACAATCTCAAAGTAGGATATAGATAGATGTGCTTATTTGTTATGTCAGTCTATATTGTTATTAGAAAAAATATATATGATCATCATCTTGAAAGCTGTATATAAACCATTTATCATAATGTCACCTAATATACATTGTTCAATCTGTTAATATGCCTTAC
>NC_051404.1:45664852-45665030 GCF_015228065.2 Penaeus monodon
GTCCATCTTTCATGTCATCAATTTATTTTTTCCGGGATATTCAACCTCATATTTGCATCTCTGCATCAAACAGTTATGTGCGAACACCCAGCAAACAAACATATCGAATAACGTCCGAAATTGCACAACTGTTTAAATATAAACGATGGATCTGTTCCCACAGAGGAAAATAGTCTTT
>NC_051404.1:45665258-45665345 GCF_015228065.2 Penaeus monodon
TCTTTTTGTTGGTCTGTGTGTTTCAGTTGGTTTAGCACTGTTCATTCTGGGATATATACCTCAGTACATCTGACACTGAATCTGAAT
>NC_051404.1:45665403-45665470 GCF_015228065.2 Penaeus monodon
CATTTACATATGTATGTGTGTATACAGTGTTCGCTCAGTGTAATTGATTCAGAAATTCAAATCCAAT
>NC_051404.1:45665536-45666100 GCF_015228065.2 Penaeus monodon
ATGAAATCGTGAGAGCAGCTTTGAAATTTGAAAGATATTGCCATTGGTTGATCCTGAAATCTAACATCTTTTATGCATCGTATTTCTCGTTGCATTTGGTTTTTGGATATTCATCTATATCTATCTAATCTGCATATGTGACTTAGGCAATTATATTCTAAATAATACAGGCATTCGCTAGAAACTTTACAAAATGCAACAAACTGGTCATGAACACAATCCTAAAAGCTCAATCAGAGTCAGTCAAATCATCCGCTTAAAATCATACTAACTTTATCTCCATTAATGAAAAATCAGTATGATAAATAATTTCTCCTGATTAACTCTCGGGAACTAGCGCCACAATACAAACTACAAGTATTTATATCTTCCAATAATCTCCCGGAATTCGCGTTGTTCTGCGGTATTACAGTAATGCTACGAGATGGTAAACAAATCCTTAGCTAATGGCAGCGTAAAGTCGGTCGCAATCTATTCGCTAGAACTGCACTTGCTCTCATATGATACGGGGTTACGAATGCTCCGCTTTGTACTATATTCCTTTTGTTTGCGTGTTGTATTACG
>NC_051404.1:45666427-45667184 GCF_015228065.2 Penaeus monodon
GTTACAGATACATTACGAAAACATAATCTTTAAAGATTTCTCGTTTTTCAAAAGCCTTTTCATCTTTTGTGTTGCATTTTTTATTTCTTTTCCACGTCCAAAAAGACCAGGTAGCCATACGAAGATACCGAGAGTTGGACCGTATGCTGTGCTTCACAGTCCCCTTTCATCCTATTTGCTGTTCACAATCACAACGGGATATTGATACAAACGGGGACTCTTTTTTATAGAACCCGAAGCTATAGTAACGTGAATTTGTTTTCCCTTAAATTGAAGCGACGGGGGAACCATCACTTCGAACATTTTTTTAAATTTCATTTTCATAGTTTTCCCCAATTTTCTCTTTTTCGTTTCTCCGAAGGAAATAAAAGAGTTGAACGTAAAGGGTCAAGTGGATAGCTGGGGGCGTGAGAAGGGGGAGGGGGTGTCCCATCAGGAGTAAAAGTTGCCTTAATGAAGGGCGCGAGAACACCTGCACCTGCGACGGCCAAATTACGAGTCTGCCTTTACATTGGCTGCTAGTTTCTGCACCTTCAGAGATAATGCACCGGACTTCTGGGAAATTTACTTAGCCCCGTGTTCCAGCTGTTTCCCATATGAGCTTTAATGAGGGTAACATTTCCTGTTTATGTGAGGCGTCATGGAATGTCGTAACCACAGATAAATGGCGCCCCTAGCGCGGTCTCTTCTTTCGGGTTATGTCTGTCAGTTATCGTATTTGCAGGCTTTGCCTTACCTGCCTACGAACACACATTTG
>NC_051404.1:45669670-45670394 GCF_015228065.2 Penaeus monodon
GACATGAGTTCTGTTGCCTTTGACCAATATATCAAAATAATTTTCCCTCTCTTTGCATTAGTCCATTTAACAGCAGCGAGAAAGTTTCCCTGCTGGCTCCGTCTCCCTCTCTGTATGACGTTATAAAAGAGTGAGAGAGTCTGTCCCGGGAAAATGAGGATTTAATGCTGTTCTTAAATGAACTTGGGAACTAGGACAGAAAATAATGGGTGCACTGGAATAATCTTCATGTCAGGGAAAATATATTTATGCCTTTTTGTCTCAGTCGAAAGATCTTGCCCCGGATGCAAGAGATCGGAAGGTCTTGCCTAACCCTGAATTGAAATGGTGGAAGTTTGTGTAGTTCTCGTTATATACTGCGTTCTAAACGTGTTAAAATGCGAAATACATGCAATGCGCCGAGCCCTCCTAACTCCCTGTTACCTCCGGATCTCAGCGGAGTATGTCTTAAGATAACTTGTTATTGCAGTGCGATCGTACAGATTGCGACATCCTGCAGTGTGGAATACGAGGTTACGTGAGAAGAATGCGGAGAACGCTGCGTCTGCAGAGTATATAACGGTTTATAACACTATTACACCTTCCACTAGACAAGATGTCATCTCGACTAGTCTGCAATTCGTTCTCGCGTCTGGTAGGAATATTAGCTTGGATCCAAGTGTCCAATTTGTCATTGCTGTCATAAATAGCCAAACTTTGATACGCATACATCGACATATGAATA
>NC_051404.1:45670510-45670711 GCF_015228065.2 Penaeus monodon
AAACAGCAGAAAAATGAAATAAAAAAAATAGTAAACATTATTACAATAGAGAATTACTCTTTATTACGTTATCGCAGAGGCCTAATGTTATTATATGGCGATAGTGATATCACACGTTTATTGGGAAAAAAAGAAAGAAAAAATTAATTAGCGTCACCCTGTATTAGGACTAAAAAATAGTCCTTTGTCATAAAGAAATCA
>NC_051404.1:45670899-45671645 GCF_015228065.2 Penaeus monodon
TCGTCCTTTTCAAATGACCAATCACTGATGGACAGAAATAAAATATAAGCTGCTTGTACCAGACTGAGTGGCAAGGCAGTGGTGATGGTACGATTTTTAAGAGTGCCAAACATAGGTTTTCTTCAGCTGGTGGAAAATTTAAAATTAATAGCATCCTAATGTCCAGCTGATGTTTAAAACACGCTAGGTTTTCTTAGGCTATACAAGGGGAAAAAAAGAGAAAAAAAAATAATGTAAAATTAATATGATCCTAATGTCCAGCTGATGCTTAAAACACGCTAGGTTTTCTTAGGCTATACAAGAAAAAAGAAAAAGAAAAAGAAGTGAAACACTCACCTCTCTACCATCGAGTAGAGACGAAGTTTGGCGTCTTCAGGGCCATCGTCTCGCCTGGAGCTGCGGCCGGCGTGACGTCATGATAGTACACAGAGAGAGTGTTATTACCTCGGTGTTATGGGCGTCGTAACGGGCGGGGCGGGGGACATATTACCCAGCCGCGCCTCCAGCAGATGATGGCGCAGTCGGACCCTGGCCAGGGTCGAGGCAAGAACCGTCAGGGGTTAATGGAAACACCGAAATTTGGTCTGCGATCTGAAGGGGAGATGGAACACGGAGGCTGAGATATAATGAGTTCATCCGGCAAGGAGAGGCGCTTTTCATATCAAAGAAAGACTTCATTTCGAGAGGAAGAGCCTTTTCTCTCTCCTCTTCCCTTCTACTTTCATCCTCCTGCCTCGCCTCTCCAT
>NC_051404.1:45672398-45673149 GCF_015228065.2 Penaeus monodon
CATCGTGACTTGACTGGCAAAATGATTTCTTTATATTCACTTGCGGCATAATACTGAATATAATGTAATTTATTTATTCCCGAATTATTCACACTTTGAAATATATTATGCTGCATGGCCATAAGTGACATTCAGTTTATTTATAGCAGTGGTTCTAAACCCGACGGGATGTTACTAAATTCTATGAATAGAAACATCCAAGGGTTGCAAGTTTATTTTGGAGTAAACTTGTTAGGCAGATAGTAAATCGGGGTTGATTTACAAGAATAGTATCTAAGATAAATGTCTATGTATCACTATATCACTGTACTTACGTCTTCACAATAGCATGGACATTATTTTCAGCGACTTTGGAAAAGACTTTGTCTTTCTTTCATGATAAACCAATTTTCTTTGTGGGATTAATAACCATAGGTTATTTATATGCAAAGCACGATTACATGCTTTGATCTTCACTTTAGCGTCCTTATATAAGGTAGTTGCTATACATGAAAACTAAATTGATTCGAAGGTGATTAAAGTTTCAGGTTTAGACCGTAAATAGAGTTAAGACCATTGAAACCTAGTTTACATTTTTGACTAAATTTTCAAGAGCTATTGACGGATGGATGCGGAATTCCTAAGAAAGGAAATTAGTAAGAGATGATCAAAGGCAGATAGTTCATAAATTTCTTTAGTGGTTCTTATGAAAAGGGAGAGAAAAGAGAAAAATAAGAATATCGAAAGGATTTATCTACATCAAAACATACAT
>NC_051404.1:45673995-45675693 GCF_015228065.2 Penaeus monodon
TCTGAAGTATTCGCGTTTGGTCTCTGTTTTCTACGTAGACCTCTAGAGAACCGGGGGAGTGTGTACCTAGGGAGTGTGTACTCAAGGGTGTTTTTTGTGGTAAATGATTGCTGATGGAAGTGTGTATGAAGTGTTTCAGGATATTCCAGTTTTCATCAAAAGGTCGGGAATAGGTGTCAGACGATAGGAAGTTGTCTCTGTAAGTCGTCATGTCCCTTATGATTGAAGAGCAAGATAAGTCCACGTCTGCATAGCTGTCTGGTCGGTCGGAGGTTTGCGTCGTGGTCACTTTATCCCGGAACAACCTCGGTGTTTGTTATGTGGGGTTGTCTGTGACTAAGAGATCTAGCGTGTGGACAATGGCTGAAGGCCTCCATCGCCAGTTGGGCGTGTGGTATTTTATTTGGGCTTGTGTTGGTGTGAGTACTGTTTGTCAGAGCCAGAATGTATTTATGACGAAAATGAAGGTGTCATGTAACTGGCGCATTTTTCTGTGGGGAATAATGCGATTTGAGAAGTCTGTATCAATGGCATCAAAAGGGGATGTAGTGGTACGGTCGATGTCATGGAGGTTGAAATCACCCGTAATCCAAATGTGTTTGTCTGAAGTGATGCGAGTGAGAGATGTGCGAAGGTTAAGTATTCTGTGTTGGAGGATGGGGGTCTGTAGAAAGCGGCAAACAAGAGTGATTTGCAGTTAGAAATACTTAGTTGAATCCAGGTGATCTCATAGTCCGTGTCAAGATCAGGCCTATGTTTAACATCCAAGTCAGGTTTGGTGGCGATGGGTCATCATCACCTCTCCCTATGACAGTCGATCTGTCTACATATTACTGTCATACTATATGGGGGAGGGAAGACTACGGAATGCTACGGAATTTAATGTTGAGAAGTCGTCAAGTTGAGGTGTTGGGACGTAGTGCTGGTCGTGCTGGGTCATGGTTAGGGGTATGGGAGAGAAAGAAGAGGAATTCTAGGAAAGGGGGTAATAGAGGAATGGGGGTATGAGGGGGCAGGTGCGGAGGAGTGAAGGTTTGTGTTTGGGGAGGATAATCGAATGGTGCAAGAAAATGGAGTCGGGGAGGGCCGTGAGTAATGGAAGATGGCACTGAGTGGGAGAGTGAAGTTGGGGGGTTTTGGTGTTGAGGGCGTCGACTTTTTAGATTTGAGTAGTTCGGTTAGTATGGGCCAGGGTTATCAATATATATATCAGTGTCTCAACAGAGGAGAAGCAGGGGAAGGATGGTGTGTCTAATGAGGACCTGTATTATTGTAGTTTGTTTTGGAGCATCGTGTGGAAGCGAGAATAGTGTTATGTATTTTTATGTTCCTTGGGTGTGTGGTAAGAAGATGCAATTGTCTTTGTTTGTGCATTAAAAGTAAGAGTGTGCTTGATATGATGCGGGAGGTTAGGTGTTTAAAATTGGACATTCTTACCTTCTGTGGGAGTGTTTGTGTACGGTGTTGTCCCTTGGGTGTCGTCGCGACTGGTACAACTGTTTGTGATGTTTGGGTACCACCTTGCTAAAAACTGTCATTTAAAAATCGTCTATAACCTAATACCTACTAAAGGAAATAAAATGGATAAAAAAATAAAGTTATCATTAAAAAGGTTAAAAAAGGTAGTACATGGCTAAGGGCGTTTGACGGGGATAGGGTAAAGAGAAGAGGCGGACACGTCAGTCTACCACGGTCGCC
>NC_051404.1:45679467-45679632 GCF_015228065.2 Penaeus monodon
GAAAATGTAGTCCCATTTTTAAACATATACTGTCCAAATTCATTTTAGTGTGACAGTATTCACAGTTCTATGCAGCGCTATTCAACAACAATTTCAATAATACTGTATGTGCGATACAATTTGCAACAGCTGGCAAACTTAATTTATTACGCAGATAGACAAATT
>NC_051404.1:45682551-45682892 GCF_015228065.2 Penaeus monodon
AACACTGACTTATCTCCCCTCCTCTCCTTTCCCGACCTCGCTCTCTTCCCAAAGACACGCAGAACCGCCAAAGGGAGGTGAGCGTTGGCCGTAAAGCGCCGTGAAGGGGCCGGGCTATCGCATGAAGAGCGCTTGTCACGCCCAAACTTTGGCATCCCAGTTGCAGGAACTTGGGTGACAAAGGCGATGATGGGTTGCTTGCTGTGTATCGCTTCGGGAGGAACAGTCTTTGCGAAAAGGAATTTAGAGGTGCACTTCAACACTTGACTTCACTTAATGCAAAGTGTCTTTTCGCATTTTCCCCAATCCTTTCTTTTCCTCTCTCTGTTTGTCTGTTTTGA
>NC_051404.1:45683361-45683915 GCF_015228065.2 Penaeus monodon
CAAACCTACCAGAAATATAATGTTACAGAGAATGGGAATAGCGACAGAGAAAATGATGCTGAAATTAATGAAAAGAAATATAAAGACAATATTATGAAAAGTACTAATGCTAAAAATAGGGATTTCGACCTTAGTTATTCTGTGAAATATCAACATACCAAATGATTCCCGAACGAACAGCTTTACTCGGCTGCGGAAAGTTCGTCTTTGGCTCAATCCTCTTCATCAGATCAGCAGTATTCACGAAAGAGCAACAGGAACAAAGCAATCGGATGTAGTTAAGTAGATATGCAAATCCTTCCGTGCGAATTGAATTTTGTTGATTAACGAAGGGTAGAACGCAGTGCAGGCGAACCAGTTGAAGCCAGATTGAAGAATCGAGACCAGAACTGCTTCGAAAATCAAGACTCAGGATAGCGTTCTGGATCCGGCCAGTTGTGGCTTCTGGGGATGCGACTCCTACAGTTTTATGGATGTGGCTCCGCTTCATCGATTCATACGCAACACACAAGGGCGCAAGCACACAGACACGCGACGCTGCCGTGGATATTTCG
>NC_051404.1:45685881-45686070 GCF_015228065.2 Penaeus monodon
TATCTGTGTGTGTGTGTATATATTGCTAAAAATATATGGAGCTTTTACTTTGGGAATAACTGCCTTGACCGTGTATTAGTCACATTAATATGCATAATATCCGTGTGAAATTATAAGATCTAATCTCCCGGAAGAAGTGAACAGCATTTCACTGTGGAAGCAAACACGTGCAAACATGTTATCACTTGA
>NC_051404.1:45686192-45686258 GCF_015228065.2 Penaeus monodon
AATTGACAATACACTGGTTTTAAAGAAAGCTTACTTGGAAGATAAAGGGAAATAAAAAAAGAAGAA
>NC_051404.1:45686421-45686917 GCF_015228065.2 Penaeus monodon
AAAGATAAAATTCAATTCCCCTCCCCCCACGTGTCCCGGCCTCCTCGACGTCCCAGCAGCGAGGCCATAGCGGGCAATCCTTTGCCATGTCCTGCAAGTTAAGTAACGTGATAAAGCATACCTTAAATTAAACGCTTCCTCCCACTTAGCGCTCGACGTCGGGCCACGGGGTTGCTCCTCGAGACGAAAAAATATAATGGCTGAGACCAAGATTTCTTCTTTTTTCCCGATATTTTCTTTCTCTTTTATTCTTCCACAGTTTTTACACCATCTATCTCTCAATACTTTCCTCTCCTAATAAATCTTTTGTAAAAAATTATACGTATATCTGGGAATGCGTGTTGGATAAAATAAAGAGGGACATGCCTTGCACTGTTTCATGAATGCAAAGTGTATCTGTCTCTGTCTGCGTGACTGCGCTGCTTCATGTGCTCGGCTGAGTCCCTGTGCTTTCCGAATGCGTTATTATAAATATCCTACCTTCTTTGAATATACG
>NC_051404.1:45686955-45687420 GCF_015228065.2 Penaeus monodon
GTTTGTATATACGTGTCAGACAAGATATGACTTGATCTCTTGTGCAAGATTGACTGCAGTATCAAACTTACAAATGTTGAAATATAGAAACGCTTGGATGGAAGCTGAAAATTCAGGCGGATCAGCGACCCGATCCGAGTACCTAGATGGAGAGAGCGTTTTCCCTTCAGCAGCATCGAAGCAGGGGCACTTTCTCAGGGGATGTCTTTAAGAAATATCGCTCAGCTCAACTAAATCCAGCACGTGCGTCTCGCTTCGTCTTGAAGTCCCGCGAATACGTGTAGATCATCTGCCATACTTCAGAAACAAGTGGCCTTAGTTGGCGAAATGATGTGCGGACTGCACGCATAAGGATATCATTTCTGGCCCACGAATATATGTGTCAAATGAACAACAATTATTGAACTATTTGAATAGAAGTTGAAATTTTGCATTCTTTCGTGGGTAGGTCGTTGCCTAACAAGG
>NC_051404.1:45687807-45688167 GCF_015228065.2 Penaeus monodon
CCAACGCCTCTAAAACCACTGGTAGTAAGAGTAATGCTTTTATATTTCTTTATAAATATTCATTGTAATAAATTTGGGGGTAAAGATAATCATGTTATTTTTGACAGCCATAGCTAAGGTATACAACTACTAGTGTCAACCACCCTTGTCGAGGAAAATTTGGTATTACAAACAACCCCAGCCGCCCTCAAAAAAGAAAAAAAAAAATTGAAAAAGCCTTCAGGTCTTTAGGTTTATTCTTTCCGTCAATCCCCGGGGGCGACGGCACATGTTTGCTCCACCAACACTGAGGGAAATTGATCGGCAGGTAGGAAGAGGGTTCTGGTAACACTGGCGACCAACGTTCGAGGCAGGATACAA
>NC_051404.1:45689617-45689776 GCF_015228065.2 Penaeus monodon
GGTTTCAGGAAAAGTTTGTGGTGATATTTGGTCGCAGGATTTTTTTCCTCGTCGGGTTCATAGAAAAGAAATTTTGCTTCATATTCATCTGGACTTTGGAATGAACGTCTTCGAAACATACACAATATTAAAACCTCTTTTCATATCAACAACACCCAT
>NC_051404.1:45689909-45690448 GCF_015228065.2 Penaeus monodon
AATGTTTTATATGATCCAGATTCAGGTCTATATAAACGCCAAGGTCTTTACCCAACTTATCATAGAACAAATTCAAGACCTATCATTGGAAGAGAATTTTCTATCAATAATAAGATGTAGAAAAGAAAACACTGACAAAAAAATGGTTTTCAAAGTCCAACAGTCAAGTCAGACTCCTTAGGTGAAGAAACACAATAAAGATATATTTTTGCCTGTTCAAATTTTGCCTGTTCATACATCCTAGGTGTTCCCTGTTCCAGCACCAGAAAGTAAGCAATTTCAATTTAAATATTAATACATTTTAGCATTCAATATTTTCAACCTTGCAGTTTTCAGAGTTCCAAATTCACAGCCATATAACTAGCAGAATTCAAAGATTTAATAAACAATTTTCTGAAATATTTCTAAATAACAGGAAACCACTTCCCTGGAGTCTCCGATTAACTTATAAGGGGATTCTCCACTTAGGTGACAGGAGGATTGTTCTGCTGCTCATCTTCTCCTTTTCTTACAATTTTCGATAAATTCAATGAGTAGAC
>NC_051404.1:45690662-45690784 GCF_015228065.2 Penaeus monodon
AGCATATAAATGTATGTGTGTGCATATGTGTGCACTTGGTTAAGTAATGTAATATGGTAATTTTGTCCGTAGATTTAGCTGATGAAACTTGCAGTAACAACTGCAATTTAATTTTCTCTTTC
>NC_051404.1:45691393-45691540 GCF_015228065.2 Penaeus monodon
TTAAAATCCTTTTTTATTGTAAATATTCTCAATATATATTTATTTTATTCGTTCACAGCTTCGTTTCTATTAGTGTTCTTATTTTTGTTTGAATTACTTACCACTGTTAGTTTAGAAAACCTCTTTAATTGAGTTTGTTCTTCTGTT
>NC_051404.1:45692622-45692907 GCF_015228065.2 Penaeus monodon
GTTACAGTGTAATGCGTAACAAAACCCTACGAGATGAGATAACATATTTCAGTACTTACATCAGCGTATCAATGATTTTTCTTAAAGGAAGATTATTTCTAAACACAGATAAATGGTAAAGAAAAATGCAATAGTAAATATTGGAGGGGTTTACATAAACACCTTTACCTTAATTTATTTTATATTTCTTTTTCTACACTAATATTAGTATCGTTTTATACAACAGACATATTTTTATTATCCATGTTATGTAGTGGGAGGGGGTTGGATTTATGCACAATTGCT
>NC_051404.1:45692957-45693848 GCF_015228065.2 Penaeus monodon
TTAATTATCAGAGAGAGAGAAAACTGAATTATTAGGTACTAAATAAAAAGTGTGAAAAGAAATGTTCCGTGTTCGAAGGTGTCTTGTTCTTTATTCGAAACATCATAGCATGAGTCACTAGCAAGAGATTTTTCACCTTCTCTCCATATGTGTGTGAGTCAGTGTTTATGTGTGTATATTTGGGCTTCACATTTAATATGCGTTTATATGAGTATACCATATTCTTCCACATATAACGCGTATACCCTCTCTGGGTGAGAAAATAGAAAGGTCATTTGTTTCATAACACATAGTCAGCTGGGACTTAGCTGTCGGTGTCATCATATATATGAAAATTAGTTATGAAATATTCAAACAACAAAGACTTTTGATGTATATAGAATTGTCGTTATTTATTCACACAAAGATAAAAGATGTTGTACTCAACCATTATGATAAATACCACAATGATGCAGAAGTAAAAATTGGAGATTCATTTATTCACGATGAAAAATATGCAGTTGGTACTCCTATCTCATGACTAGAACCAAGAAAACACGCAGATGGCAGTTAATTTTGCCTTAATTCACCTCAGGATAAAGATGATATGACATGGGATATGGGTTTCGAAGATCTTGGTTCATTAGAGAAGTCGGAATCGAACGACTTATGAAAGTATTAAAAGATTCATGACCACTGCAAAGTTCGAAACTGAATTAAGAACTTACTCGAGAATGGTTAAAAAGATAATTTCATCATAGCTGGGGAAAACATGCTTTACAATACTTTAGAATTCACTTTGATTTTGTTTATTAACTTGATGTATCAAGTTTATTAAGAGGAAGTTAGGTTGATATCCAACTTAAATAATAATTGAAAAAAATTGAGGAAAAATTGTTGGAACTATAAAGA
>NC_051404.1:45693869-45693977 GCF_015228065.2 Penaeus monodon
AGAAATAAAATAGAAAAATCATCGTCCGATCTTATTGATACCGAATTTTAGAATGTTTATACAGTGACCTTCATATTCTAATTTCAACTGAATTGGGTTTTTATTTGT
>NC_051404.1:45694082-45694361 GCF_015228065.2 Penaeus monodon
TTATTTCAAATTTTTCAGTCAATTATTTTAAAAATAGGAATTGTAGCAGACTGTCCACTCTTTACAACGAGGTCTCTGCCAAGGATAACAACAGGGTAATTCGATTTGTAGTGGTAAAAACGACCTTTTGATAAATAAGAGTTAAAAGACTTTTGTTCCTTCACCTTGACATTAAAGTCACGACATATATCCTATTAGTCTAAATTTGCATTATCATATACACTAAACATGTAAGCATGTTTTCTATTGCATTCTGAGTTCTGATTAGGCACTTGGTCC
>NC_051404.1:45694708-45694795 GCF_015228065.2 Penaeus monodon
GCTTTTATCTAACATTTAAGTTTTAAAAGTTCATAAAACAAGAATCAAATCTTAATGAAAAAGAGATATAATAAAAAGGGAGCTGAG
>NC_051404.1:45695823-45696672 GCF_015228065.2 Penaeus monodon
GTCTCACATTATAAAGGTAGGCCTACCATTCGCTCGAGGGCGAGGGTATCATAGACATTTCCTGTCTCCCAAACAGGGTCGCGAGTAAACTATTCTTTTTGAGCCCAACATTGTGTTCTAAAATGGTCTAAAATGGTACAAGAAATTTCACGCGAAATTTCTTGATATTAGATTCAGAAAAAAAGGCCAGTGGGGACGTGCTTAAATGAAGAATAAAGATATACCAGAAAACAGTCACTAGTAAGAACTGACCATAGCAAGAGGCTAGTTTAGGATCATATCTGCATTTTCTTGTAGTGTAATAATAAATAAAAGAAACCACATTTGACAGGCCATAAATACGGGAAAAAAGGATTAAAAGTCCACAATTGGCTGAAAAGAGATCAGGAATGGTTACTGTTGTGAAAACAAACAAAAAATCCGAATATCTGGTTACTATGGTCAACAATTTGCATTGTGTTGTATGCAATATGAACTTTTTTTTTAAGCTTTTCTTTAAAATCCAGTTTTTTGAAAACGAAAAGTTTCACAGAGAAAAACTTTGTTTTTATTTTTGCGTGTCTCTTGATCAGTACAATAAAAAATTCATGTAGTTAATACTTATATACGAAAATCACTTTGCCCATAAAGGAAACGACTAGCCAACAAAAACAGAATCGTGTTCCTCATAACCTTTAGAGGCTATCGTGCATCACTAATATGGAGTTTTCGTCCCATGGTCATACATCATCCACATTTCCTCGTGGGAATAAAATTTCCGGCGAGTGTATTTATAGTTGCTGCTGTAAGTGTCTTTCCTCTCGCGCCCGAGCCAGACTGTCATCAATCACCTCGCAGGCAAGTGACCAT
>NC_051404.1:45696930-45697679 GCF_015228065.2 Penaeus monodon
TTAATATGTTTTGCGCGTGTGTTTCACTAGACGCTTGTTGACGTATACACCAGTGAATGTATGTAATAGTGTTTGTGTCAGATTCGAATTTTATTCTTCCTCTGCATAAATGATGTTTCAATACACAGACCTGCAGTACACCACAACCAGAAAATGAGACTGTTTTAGATTCGTTTCATTTTATAACCAAAGTGTTTCATCAAATGTGTCACCGATATATAAGTCATAGCGTCACATATGTGTTTTGTAATACAATATCCGAAGTGCAATGCAAATAATTGTCCTATGCCGTTGTCCAGTTTAGTGTCAATAAAACAGTCATATCAGCTGAAATGACGTGCCTGTTCAGTGCAAATGCTAACTCGCTCGCTATGCCTTTGCAATTATGCTATCTATTGCATACCCTTTTTTTCTGTCTCTGCCTTTCTGTTTTTATTTATTTATCTACCTATCTGTCCAACAACCTGTATATTCAGTTCTTTTTCTTCTTTTCCAACTTTTTGTAGATTGTTCTGTTGATACATCCTGTCTCAAAACACAATCCATCTTTTTGTCTTTTTATCTTTCTATTAATCCATTCGTCCATCTCCCTTGATTACCTATTCATATCGATATCCATCTACCTTAATATGAAAGGCAAAGTACATAGCTGTCACCTTTCAGTTTTAAGTCAATTGAGTAAAGTGCAATGCATGCAGTAGCAGATAACGAACTCGGATTATTTGAACACGAAAACAGGCAGATGCATT
>NC_051404.1:45697965-45698046 GCF_015228065.2 Penaeus monodon
GGCCGAGAGCTAGAAGGTCCAACGCCCAAAAATAGCAATTTTGAAGTAAGCCTCCCAATGAACTAGACATTTTTGTTTTCA
>NC_051404.1:45698191-45698488 GCF_015228065.2 Penaeus monodon
CTTCAGGTTCGTTGCTCTTACTATTCTTTAACGTCCACATAAATAAATGTCTTGCAATTAATCAATTTACCAATTGATCATTAAAAAAGATGAAAAAAATGAATCCGCTATGAAAAACATTCGTTGTTTTTGTTTTGTAGAAAAAAAAATCTTTATAAAGGTAATGTTATTGCAACACAGTTTCATTAGTCACAGAAAAAAATGTATTTCGTTAATTATTATTGGATGAATATCAATTAATGGAGCAAACATTCAAAGGCATTTTTTCTCAATATTGACTTTAAGGACATTGGCCCT
>NC_051404.1:45699825-45699892 GCF_015228065.2 Penaeus monodon
CCACCCAACCGCGTCATCCCGCGGCTTAGTAACACGTCCCCTATGTCCATATGGATATGGAATCCAC
>NC_051404.1:45700447-45701048 GCF_015228065.2 Penaeus monodon
ACATAATTACCAATTAGACAAACTGTGTATGAGTGAAAGAGTGTACATCTACCCGTGTTTTGATATATATTGCACTGTACTACTATAGCGTACTGATCTATAACGTAATCATTATGTATTATATACTGTTCATGGTTATCTTTTATACGAAATGTGTGTGTTGGGGGCTGGGGGTGCTCGCCAGTGGGGCAAGCGCTGCGGTGCAATTAAATGACGTCGACCCCGCTCGTTACACTAATGATTATGCGTCTGCGGCTCCTGGGTGTCTCATTGGCGATGGCCGTGGATGGACTTTTATTCGTTTCCTCTTCAACGGCTTCGAAACCTTACATTTCTTATTATGTTCCTGTTCCCTTTTATAAACAGAATGTAATACTTCGTTAGGTCTTTCGTGTTATTACATTTTCTCTCCATTTATATCCTCTTACACAGGTTTATTTGTCAAGGAGATCTAACACACACAGAGAAAAAAGACATGTTTCGCCATGTAAATCAATGTATAAATACAATAACTCAGTTAACATGTATGCAGTTACCTCCAAAAACGAATTTTTCGTATTCCAACATATCCAACTTTATGGCTTACCACACTTTTTTACTC
>NC_051404.1:45702775-45703028 GCF_015228065.2 Penaeus monodon
TATCCCATGAACAAGCCATACATGTATATCCACCGCAATCGCTGGTACCTTTTTACATAGAATCAAGGAATCATGAGACATGTAAATAGAAAAGGACACAAAAATAAGCTCACTACTCGGGAAGGCTATGTTATTGGCCGTGTAAAATTTAATTGTAATAGCAGTGGTGATGGTAATGGCGACGGCTGTGTAGAGAAACACACACTACCCGCCCATACAGGGTAATTCTGGACGAACGGTTCACAAATAAACC
>NC_051404.1:45703496-45704768 GCF_015228065.2 Penaeus monodon
GTTATCGCTTTTGATCAGTACTAATTTCACTTCATTGAGTCGGCATTAATCGACATTAATCTTTACAAAACTATGATCTTACTTCAGGGATGCCATTAGAGTTGCCAAATAGACAAGGGGTGATCGGTAGTAAGGGAATCTGTATATCTGTGAGGAGTATATACCTTATCATTACGTATATATTCACATCGCTCGACCATTTCTCATGTATCAACAAGATACTGAAATAATTCTAGATTGATAATCATATGAGATATAATGAAAGTGAGTGAATAACTGAACTGCGCTCTGTTTCTGGTTGCACACATTTCGTCTTACTGGGAGTTATTGGAAGCAACACAAAGGAATGATAATTACGAAATGAATAAAACGGAATGAATGATTATTCTTGCTTGCATAACCCAAATCTCGTCTTATTGAGATTTTCCACAATAAGCGCAGCCTTGGTGGCTAAGACTGTCAATCAGTCTGCTTCTGGACTGGACAATTCTGAAAATAAAAAGATGGTTATAACGGTAGTCGAAAACCGTCTTTAATGGTGTCGGCGCTGCAATTATATAAATGAATTAGTGTCTTCATTGCAAAGAAAATGATAGATATTCAATATGTAGTAATTGCAAATGATGATGTATGTAAGTAATAATCTCGTAAGCGTTATGCTTGTATCCATGCATAATGAGATGGGTAGAGTTTTCGAAAACCTCGGGGGTATCTCGAGTTTTACCTGAGATGTAATGATTACACGTGGAATAATTCACAGATAAATGAATTCATAAATAAATGAACCGAGGGTCAATTGCTTCGTTGCGGAAATATATCTCTTCCTCTAATGAGTTGCATTGAGGGGCTGCAGTGACCGAGATCAAGAGTTAATAAAGGAATGATTGGGATTAATTGACAATGCTTGATAAAGCACCGAATCTCGTCTTATTTAGGAAACACCAATATAAGCATACTCGTAACAGACCAGGACAATATCTGCGAGAGAGAGAAAAAGAAAATGTATGCAATTTGCAAGATAAGTAAATGGAGTCTACAGGTTAAATGAAAGTTAACGGCAGTTTATTGCGAGTAAAAATGACGTAACACTGTCAAAATCTACGGGAGGGGCTCGTGGTGCATTTACAAATATTTATAGAGGTATGAATATAGATATAGACCCAATAATTCGCAGTTCATTATTTTAGTACCATATGATTAATTGCGGAATTAAGGGTGAAAGTTGCTTGTGCAACAGGCTGAATAAATCCATGATTAAAATCAATGGGGGTA
>NC_051404.1:45705029-45705457 GCF_015228065.2 Penaeus monodon
TTTCCACTTGATAAGTTATAGTCACTATAATCGTTGATAAATTGAGAGAACACAAAGAAAAGCAAGAGATGTGTGTCAATGATTATAGAGAAACGAGAAGGGGAAAATTAAGGGGAGATGAGACAAGTATGCCTAGAAACCTTCAGTAACTTACCTCTTGAGTGATGTTTCCGCCATTGCTTGAAGTATTGCAGATGTGATGACCCGACACACGTTCGTCGAAAAAAATAGAAAGGTAGCCTATCTAAGAAAGGCATCAAGAGGCTTACTGGAGACTTCTGTATTCTTGAAATGCAGACCCATGGCGGGAGTTCTGTCCCTAGCTGCTACCAATGTATGTGACGGTTGTGTAAAGAGAGAAGCACAGGGAAATTCCAGACGAACTGTTCTTGAATAAATCATATATTATGTAATTCACAAATAAAGGG
>NC_051404.1:45705801-45706311 GCF_015228065.2 Penaeus monodon
ACAATAATATAAATAATAGTAATAAAAGTAATAATGATAACAGTGATACAGATAATAATTTAAAACACTGACATAACGATTAATACATATGAAACGATGAGCATATAAACGAGAGAAAGAAAAAAAAAATCCAGGAGCCGGCGTTCATGTCACTAGTAATTAAAAGTTTTAAGAAAAGTTTTGTTTAAAGTGTCCTGTGTTCACCTTTTCGCCTACATTCCCCCCAGGTGAGTGAAGAACGTGACTCGCGTAAGAAAATAACCGTTCTCGACCTCTCATACGAAAGATCGAGTATTCTTTGTGTTCCATGTATGGTGCCCCACGTCTCCAGCAAATGCACTGGCTTTTTCTCTCTCTTTCCTGTTCCCCCTGTGTTTGTATTTCTTTCTTTTTTTAAGTAATATATTGTCTTTCTAATTATTTGACTTCACCTCTCTTCCTCTTTCTTATCATATTATTTCGCGTTTATAACATCGCATGAAAAATTATTCTTTTGATTTCATCCCCATA
>NC_051404.1:45706339-45706596 GCF_015228065.2 Penaeus monodon
TCTCTGAAGCACGTATTCCTTCATTTTCCATTTTGCAAAGAGAATTCAAGTGTCCGCGAAACTCACCACTTCAAATGCAAGGCAGCGCTCGCGAGGGTGTGAATACGTCTCTTCTCCCGAGTTTCGCTCTCGCGCGATCAGACAGGGAGCATTTACATCTAAATTAAGTTGCAGATGAACAACTTGCTTCCAATCCCAGGTGGATCCTTCAGACTACAAACTTGGCTGAACTTTCTTGGAACAAATTTATTGCCCTG
>NC_051404.1:45706644-45707063 GCF_015228065.2 Penaeus monodon
GAGCAAATATGTTCTTCCTTGGCAGAGCGATATCCTTCCGTGTAATTTCGTGCAATGTATAATGACTAGTTTTCCTCTAGTTCACATGGTCTCATTGCTTTTACCGTAAGTTTGTCTTTAATCAAGATGATAATGATCAAGGCTGTAGCGCACTTTAAGATTTAACACAACCAACTTTATCCGGAAAATTAAATATTTTTTCTTGTGTAAACAGACAATTCCCTTTTGCAACGTTTCTCAGAAGACGGTACTTTGGGAAAAAACAACAAAAAGCAGAGAGACAATGACTTTTACTACTTTGTCCAGAACTGTCTCTTTTCTTTTTTCGCAATGATCGTACCCTCGTGTTCGCTCTAATGACAGCAGCGCATCGTACCAGCATGTGTTCAAGAGGCATTAACAACTTCAGCATTTCTTTG
>NC_051404.1:45707309-45707446 GCF_015228065.2 Penaeus monodon
AAAAACTCTCTTTTAAGTACTTAAGTTTTTCATAACCTTGTGTTCTCGTTTTTTTATTGTATGATCATTATTTTGTTCACGGGTGATGTGACTTTACAGGAATTTGAATGAACGTGCAGTTATCTCAACTAAATTTG
>NC_051404.1:45710936-45711117 GCF_015228065.2 Penaeus monodon
TTTCCGGTGCTTCTTCGCTTTCTAAGCCTCGCTGGGTTGGGTAAGACAAAACTCAGAAGGGCTAAATCAGGTTAGCAGGTGAGGAAGAAATTCGTACCCACGTTTGGCATTAGGAGGACGTTTCATTGAAGGAGCAACGCTCTTCGGGTCGCTCTGGTTATGTCGGATTTTATTCTACTTA
>NC_051404.1:45713094-45713317 GCF_015228065.2 Penaeus monodon
AAAAGGTGAAAATGGATGGTAACAGTTTTAAGAAGATTTCTCATAACCATTTTTCACCGATTTTATTCTGATTTTTAAGCAATACACTACAATAAAATCTAACTAATAATTATCTTCAAGCGCTAGAATATTGAAATAAAAAGAAAAACTTCAGTAACAGTGAATATAACGGTCCATGGAAATGTGTAACCAAACCTCCGGTACCTAGTGTGTAACGAAACAA
>NC_051404.1:45713335-45713524 GCF_015228065.2 Penaeus monodon
GTATTATGACACAGATCTTTTCATGATAAAATGAGTCACCCAATGTCAACGTCCATGATTTTTCCGGGATTATTATTATTTTTTGAAAATTCGTTTTTTCAAGGTTTTCCAAAACCGGAAAATGAAAATGCTGGAATTTCAGATTCTCCAGGAATTCCAGGTGTCGGAAGGACCCTGTGTGTGTGTGTG
>NC_051404.1:45715549-45716640 GCF_015228065.2 Penaeus monodon
AGCATATATACATATATGTATTTTTAAAAATTCTAATAGTGTCTGATGTTCTTCAGATTTTTACAAATCATTATCGAGAATTCAAATTTAGAGGCATTAATCAACCCCCAGGTTATTCATTGACCTCCTGACTATTCATCGACCCCTGGAGGTCGATATCGACCATATTTAGAATTTTCTCATTATATCATTTTAAGGCTTATTTTGCAAATAAAAAGTAAAAACTTAAATGTAAACTGTTGGCAATCTACTTTCCATTCCATCATATTATCAGCAATGATCGTTTATACTGTCTGTTTTGTTGTTGTATCATAACTCCTTCTGCTGCAAATGAATACTCATAAGTATCTCTCTTTTTTATTCTTTGTGAAAAAGTGATGGTAACCTGCTCTCCTGACATCTACATTGTGGATGCAAACTACAATGACAAGGAGAAACACCATTTTCGGAAATTTCATAGCTTTCATTTATAGGCTTGGATCAAGTTTCATTGTTTTTGTAATGTAAACTAGAAAAGTAAAGGTGAAGGTAGCTACAGTCGACGATTGTTTCGTGTTGAGTGCATTAAAGATTGCACTTGAGGTTAGAGTTTAGGAATCTTTCCAGAGTTTTAATAATGCAGATACCAAAGCTCGTGTTCTGTAATTTCCAGACACAGTTTATGCCTTGAAAGAAGCTAGGAGACTGCGCTGAATATTCACTTTACTAAGTATGGGAAGGCAAAATGGTTCACCTTGTCTTGGGTTAATGTATTCCACACTGACCTTAGAAATATATATCATGATACTTATGCTATACGGTCTCAATATACGGATACTTGAAAACTGTTTAAACCAATTCTGATTTTTCTTACTTGAAGGCCAAATTATTGCGTATTTTAATACATGTATCGCCGATATATCATCGCCGATACTTTATTGCAAGAGAATATTATTGCTGATATGTAATTCTTAAGATTTGGATGTACGTTGAAATGTAAACAATGACTGGAACAGAAAAGTATGTCTCACCTTACAAAATTATTACATTTGGATATATTGATATAATACAGATTACTCAATAATTATTCAGAGAGAGAGAAAAAAAAATAA
>NC_051404.1:45716738-45716932 GCF_015228065.2 Penaeus monodon
AAGAAAGAGCTATGGTGGAGGGGGGTACCTGTCATTAATTTACTTAGAAAATACACGAAATATTAATTATCTTAGCCTTGTCAATTGATGATGCGAGTCCTAGAGTTGTCAGTTAAAAGGCCTTGTTATTGGTACCGTCTACATCATCTAACAATCTATTGCATTCCTCACAGTGTTTAAAAACATTAATTTGT
>NC_051404.1:45716956-45717196 GCF_015228065.2 Penaeus monodon
CTAATATTGCCTATTATTCACTGAAAAAGGGGCTAATCTAATCGCCTTACTTACCCGACGTAACCTTCTATTTTTCAATTAAGAAAAGTTTAAGCCGGGTTCTTACTTACCTCTCTGCCGCACTAAAATCACAGATGAAAAAGAAAGAAAGAGATCATTTTGCAGTTCATACATTTTGAGAAAAAATAGATTAGTAATACTGATAAGACGATACTGTTACTAAGTACCTAAAGCGATAAC
>NC_051404.1:45718350-45718505 GCF_015228065.2 Penaeus monodon
GAATCTGACAATAACTGTTCTATCAACAGAAATAACAATGATGAAAGCAGACAAGGGGCATGTTTGCTGTTTACAGAAGACTTTTAGTCCAGTATGTAAAAAGGAGGATTACAATTATATCGGCGCAATACTTTTTAATACTTTTTGCAATACTT
>NC_051404.1:45720388-45721217 GCF_015228065.2 Penaeus monodon
CTCTTGAATTGAATAATAATTTTACGAAAAAAATCTAGTTAATCCAACCAATTAGCAAGTATATCTGAAATCAATCCATATATACGTTTCTAATTCTTAGGATCAGTAGCTGGAATCTTAAAAAAAAAACAAAGCAGGCCCACCAGATCCCAGAAATTCAGTTAGGCTTTTTCACACAATCGGCAGCCGTAAAAGTGATGTACAAAGGAAAACTTTTACTCGTTACAAAAGCCCACGGCTGCCGGCTCGAGTTTCGCGACCTTGGCTTCTGCTTTCCCTTATTACATGTTTCTCACTGCGTGGTAACCCTGATGGGGGTCTTCGGCTTGGCTAAAAGGCATGTTCGCTGCTTGTGAAACTTATTTGTAAGAGACCGGGTCGGCAAAGTCAAGAAAATGTGAAGCTCATCCGAGGAAAAAAAATAACGATGAAAGTAGAGAAAGAAAAGAAAAGATAGTAAAAAAAAGGACTTGCTTCCGAGAAAGAACAGGAACATACGTGGAATGAACGATATTAGTGCGAGTCGAGAACCCTTGAACAAAAGCCCTGTTAAGAGTTAACTTGTCCAGTGGTGTACATTTATTGTTTTCGCTGCAGAAAACTCGCAAACAAAAGCAGAGTGGGGGAGATTTCCTATTTCAGGAACAATGACATTTTCTGTGTTCTGCAGGCCCCCGAGTGGTAAGCGTTGTTGTCAGTGTGGGACTTACTTACATTTTTCCGCTTCATTTTCTGAGAAGTGAAAGTAAAATGACAGTGTGATTTTTCTCTGTAACGAGATAATATATTGCAACAGCTGAACGTCCATTCTCTGCTTTAGTACATACAA
>NC_051404.1:45721498-45722543 GCF_015228065.2 Penaeus monodon
ATAAATAATAACTACGGTAAAAAACTTTTTCAGGCAGAAAACGCCTAACTCAGTTAATATGGATGGGGATCGATTTACTCTCGTAGAAAAGAAACGGGGTATATAATTCACAAAAATAGACACTGACGAAGCAGATATAAATGCATTCAAAACGAGAGTGTATCCACTTATGCTATTCCATCTGAAGAGTTTTTGAAGTCAGATTCCTTCCCTAGCCCTGCGAGGTCTCTTTAAATAGAAGCAAGAACAAAGCCTCGCCACCTGAGCGGGATGTTTGGCCAGAATGACTTGTCAAAAATAGCGCCAAGCTAAAGCAAGACCTGCTGAACACTTACTAGCATTTACCTCGCCAATGCTTGCTGCCTCACTAACAAAGGGGACGAATTTGACGTCATAACGAAACGCGTACGTAAATCCCTTTGTAATAATAGACGACCTTAACACCTTTCCTGATTGTGAAATCTCTTCGGCACTGAATTTTGATCAGGCTCTGACCTTTCCCACGCGTGAGAAAAATACCTTGGACGAAATCATAACGAAGAACTTTTTTATGTAAGTCCAACATCCCTTCCCCTTTTACATAATAGTGTCCATCTGTCGTTGCTCTGGGTACCAAAGGAATACCAGGCACCCATCCAATTAAAGCAACAAAACTTATGTGCAGAGTCCCCGATTCTAAAATTCGCGAGTTCGGATCATGGATTACACATCATGACTGGGCTGACGTTCTTAACGCCCCCGGTCCGAAATGTCAACTAAATGTCAACTGTTCTATAAATCAGTTTGGAGTCAAGTTAACAACCGCTCCCCCTTAAAAAAGAACATTCACTCACCATCAGGTTAAATCATAGGTCACTAACAGGATCAAATACCTTGCAAGACAAAAAGCCTACAAAACAAGAAATACATGCAACAAAATACGTTGCAAAAAAAGGTAAGACAAGAAAAAAATCATAAACAAATGATTGATTAAATCAGTGAAGCAAATCCCAAATCATGGCACAGCCACTTTAGGAACGTAATTGGTAACAAAAAAATCGACAGT
>NC_051404.1:45722656-45722996 GCF_015228065.2 Penaeus monodon
ACCAGCTTACATACCCTCACGCCCTCTCCAAGCAACTGTAAGCGAATACGAAGTGTATCAGCATTTAAAAAGGAAAGCAAAATGTAAATCCGGCACTGATGACATCTCGCCAAGATTACCTGGGGAATTCGCTCCAGAGCTCGCCACCCCTCGATGCGACATCTTTCATAGCTCCATGACTAAAGGCCCGGTACTTGACCTATAGAAGCGTGCTATTATAGCCCGATTCTAAAAACAAATCCATCTAATTCTCTCGATACCATTAGGCCTATATTGCTACCCCGTATTCCGTGCAAAATACTCGAGAGAATAATTACTAAGGAATTGTGGAAGGCATTTA
>NC_051404.1:45723940-45724684 GCF_015228065.2 Penaeus monodon
GTCATTATTTCTTCGCTCTAGGTCTCACTCAGTCAGCAGTGAACAATGGTTTAGTGTCTTTGTGATTTGTTGCTGACAGGGTTGTCGGGTCTTTTCATCCCGATTATTTTGCTGTTTTTTTCTCCGTAGTTGTGGAAAATGTGATGTTTTATGGAATAGTAATATCTTTGAGAGCTTTAGCGTGGGTACAAGAAAAACAAAATGGAATTCAAAGGCTCTGATGACGTCTTTTTTTTTAACAGAATGAGAGAGAAAAAGCCTACATGTTCACCTCATTTTATTCACTTTTAAGCTTTTTGGGTAAAATATAAGAGTAAAAGTTATTAATTAGCGTATTTTTCATATCAGTGCTAAAAGCTCTATATATATAAGCACATAAAGACTATTAGTAGAGGAAAATAAATAACATTTCACGAATCAACGAAGCACAGTTACGCTTTCATGCTATACATGGCCGCATCGCTATAATTGTGCCAGAAAAGAAAGGAACAGTATATTTGTGTATTTCTTTTTGTTTTAATCCTAGTAAAAAAAAGAACGTTGGGGACATGGTGGTTTGATGACAATAACACCAACTTCACAATGTAATTACAGACTGCACGCAACGCCAACCTTTACCATATATGGTAATCTCAGGCTAGTTTCCCTCTCTACTAAATCATTTCCCTACGTAATCGTGTCCTTCAATCTTCATGGGGATTCTCATGATTTCATGTTTATCTAAGCCTTTATTTATTTATCTAC
>NC_051404.1:45724818-45725001 GCF_015228065.2 Penaeus monodon
ACATCCTGTGATAATAAATCTAGTTTGCACTTTACAAGGGGAAATAAAAATACAGAACGTTGGGACATTGAAAAACAGGAAGAAGTTATTATCCGTAGTTTGCTGAAGGAGTTGTACCAAGAAAATAAGGAAGCTGTTCGGAGGTTCTACATAAAGCTGTTCGAATATAAATAGATTAGGAAA
>NC_051404.1:45725031-45725095 GCF_015228065.2 Penaeus monodon
AATAGCTACAATTTCTGACATTCTGACTGACAATTCATTATTGCAGTGTAGACAATGCCATTCG
>NC_051404.1:45727425-45727541 GCF_015228065.2 Penaeus monodon
TATTAATAGCTAGGTAGCCTCTTCGCCTCGACCTGACCTCGTTTTCCTTTTTTGCTTCCAGTCAGTCGCACGAGTGGGTAGACCATTGGCTTTGAGAGACAGATCACTTTTCCCGA
>NC_051404.1:45728989-45729723 GCF_015228065.2 Penaeus monodon
AATTATAGAGAAGCAAAATGACGATAAGTTATGAAATACTGACATATGTAAATAAAACAATCACTGATATGGTCAGGCAAAAATAAAATTATCTGTGTTTTACGAAATACTACCGAAAACCTCAAACAGTTCGCATGTTTGTTGTGGTGAATGCACGCATAGTTCAGGAATAGCATGCCTTCTTCATTTATACATCAGGACTCCTAGATGCTATATAGCTTTGTGTAGATTATTCACTACGCTTACATATACTATAATCTGACCGGTTGGTAGCCAGATAGGGTAGTTAATACGTTACTTCCCTTTTTAACGCATCTGTCATGTAAGAATAAAGTTAATGCCTTCTGTGTCAGGCATGAAAAACACATATCGAAAAGGTCATGTCACATGATATATGCATTTACAGATTTGTTATGAATTTCTCTATTTCTTGCAAATGTTAAGTTATAGGAATAAATCATGACAGAAGATTGGGACACTGGGGCCTTGCTCGCCGAGAAGGGAATGTAGAGCTGGTGAGACAAATTGGCAATATGTAACCTTTTAGATTCAAGGTTTGATTGGCATTACACATTCTTAAAAAGTGGAATGCTGATCTGTTCATTTATATTTTATCTATAAGCCAATCTAACAGTTGATTAATGTATAAGTTTTATACAGTTGGTCAATATATCAAACAATGTCTAGCTATCCATATATAGCAATTTGTCCATTGATACCATACTCCTTTCTTT
>NC_051404.1:45729832-45730272 GCF_015228065.2 Penaeus monodon
TGACTATTAGCCATGATCCTTCAATCTTTTCATCGCTTTATTGAAGTGCAATAACTGGCAGGACTAAACAGCATCTATGAGTCACGATCTATAAATGAAGAAAGTATGTTATGTCTGAGCCATGTGTTCGTCATGCAAACGTGCATGCTTAATTGAGAAGCTGTTTAGGTTTCCAACAGTGCTTCATGTGAGCATTAATAATATTCTTTTTGTCTAATTATAAAGATAGTCATTACATTATCTGCATATATCATTTCCTCTTACTTCCCTCTGCTCTCTGACCCTATCAACCTTCCCCTCTGCCTCCCCTATCTCTTTTCCTATTTCACCCTGGTCTTTCTTACTCCCTCCCATCTCGAACTTGTCTTCCTGCTTTCCCGCTATATGAAGACATGTATTCGGTTTCTGACGGTATTGTTTTGCTGTTTCAGTTGTTATAG
>NC_051404.1:45730575-45730730 GCF_015228065.2 Penaeus monodon
TAACCATAATAAGCTTACGGTGCTCTAACTTCAAAGTGTCATGGAATTTTAAAATGTTTAGTACGATTATTTCTAATACTATTACTATCACAAAGCATAATGAAAAGGACATCTTTCATAGTCATTCATAACATTCTTTTGAAAGGCATTGCGTT
>NC_051404.1:45732923-45733067 GCF_015228065.2 Penaeus monodon
GTGAGTGTGCAGATGATGCCAAAGAAACATTTACCGGGAACGCTTCTATCTGAGCTAGGCTTTGCTCTTAACGTTGGTTATATTATAAGTATTCACAAAGCACTTCTTCCTCTTCTGTGCGTCACTTTGAAGATTCACCTTCAC
>NC_051404.1:45733567-45733744 GCF_015228065.2 Penaeus monodon
GCTTGGCTAGGTTGAAAAGTCTACCAAATGATCCTGTATGGAGACAGATGCCTTCAGATGGGGTACCAAAGCATGGCGGAGGAGTAAGGTAAAGATATGAAACAGAGGCAGTTGTTGTTCACATTTTCCTGTAGGTGGTAAAGGGAGAATATCATGTCTACTGTAGATCTGTAAGCT
>NC_051404.1:45734011-45734128 GCF_015228065.2 Penaeus monodon
TCTTTAGATTTGGTCTTAAACCAGTCATTTGTTTTCGCTACCTTCTTTCCAAAGGTGGGCATGGGTACACAGTGGATGGTTATATGTATTCACTCCCATCCTTCAATGACTATAGTT
>NC_051404.1:45734227-45734394 GCF_015228065.2 Penaeus monodon
CTTAGGCTCCATGCATATCTTACAGCACACCTGAATTGGTCTTTATCGCAGTCTGCACTGTAATGAATGGGTGCTGAGGACATACGTGAGTGAGGATCACCTGACTGGGGAGGTCTCCAGGAGACCTTGTGTGGCAGCTTGACATAAAAGAATGTGTTGGTGAAGCA
>NC_051404.1:45735237-45735765 GCF_015228065.2 Penaeus monodon
TTTTGTCCAGGATATTTATTTGTAGATGTATCCAGAGTTTTATGTATCACATATCTAACAAGCACCACTTTCCGTGAAAACGAAAATCCATAACAATTGCATCAACCATGCAGATTCGCGCAGTCATGCATACACTCGATAAAAATGACCTATAATAGCAACTTAGAAAAAATAGCATTACAAATAAGCCACAATGTATAAACAAATGCCATTGGCATTAGCCTACATTGCCCACCCTAATCCATGCATTTCCAAGATGAACCATGCGTGAGGTTATTCCATGGAAAAGGCAGAAAGAATTGTTTTGATGCTAATGAAACCAGTCAGACATACTTTGCATTTCAAATGAATTTCCAGGGGGACTGAGAGCTACAGTAATTAGCATAAAGATATGATGATAAATCAAATAACTTAGTCACGCTGAGACGAATGTTTGATTATGATAAAACCTTATATTGTTTGTTTATCATCACACATGCACATGTGATCGCTTTTGCTAGGTCTCTCTTTCTCTTTTTCCCTCCCTCC
>NC_051404.1:45736007-45736778 GCF_015228065.2 Penaeus monodon
GCTCGCTCAACATGTATGTGTGTGTGCGCGATACAGATTGATCCCCAAGCGCACATATGCAGTAGTGCAAGCACCGCACTAATAAACACGTGCAAACAAACGCGCATACACAAATATCAATATCGACAACATCGCAAAAAGCATTTGAATGAAAACAAACAGGGGGAAGCAGAGACACGCGTGTACGCACCCGAACAAACATATCGACAGTCACGCATGAGAAATCCACACATGTAAGTGGCAGTGACAGTGAGTGACAGACAAAGAGTGAACGAGATAAAAAGTTTACTGACATCTATTTCCTGCCCGGCAGAATATATTCCTTGTCACTGATATATTTTTTTCATTACTGACAAGTTATTTTTTTTTTCCATTACTGGGATTATCAGCACAGCTCGACCTCGATAATAGTTAGGGATCTCTCATCCAAACGTTACCAACTGATTTTCTGTTGCAGCTTTATTTCAGAATTGCTTATATTATGGCTTATGCATTGGCTCTTATCCAGTCCAAGGTCACTTCTTATTCTATGGTCACTTCAGACATGAAACTACGCAGCTCTTTAGTCATGACTCATTAACGGCGAGGAAATGGTACGAAAGTAATGCCTTATAGGAGTTTTACACTTTTGATTCCTTGGAGATTAACGCGTTATCATGACCCGCATGGCTATAACATGTTTAACATTCGACGAGTGTTAAACTGATCCACTATGATGAAGACAATCGTCATCTGTTTATTGAATGCCCTAACTGTCAGTGCAGAGGCTCA
>NC_051404.1:45737393-45737459 GCF_015228065.2 Penaeus monodon
CGGTCACTTGCTATACACTTGTTCGAGTGAACAGTGTGACCCTCGCCTCGTGAGTAGAATTCGCCA
>NC_051404.1:45737778-45737848 GCF_015228065.2 Penaeus monodon
GAATATTATTGGATGATGCAATTTGA
Organism: Penaeus monodon; assembly: GCF_015228065.2. Taxonomy (NCBI): domain Eukaryota; kingdom Metazoa; phylum Arthropoda; class Malacostraca; order Decapoda; family Penaeidae; genus Penaeus; species Penaeus monodon. The sequence goes on from NC_051404.1 coordinate 45,737,805, forward strand.
TTCTGTGACGAAGTACACCATTTAAAACAAAAGATCCTTTACGA
>NC_051404.1:45738033-45738284 GCF_015228065.2 Penaeus monodon
GTGATATACATCCATATACTCATTTTTCCCCTGGTTCGTAACCCCGATGCTTTATGGACGTATAAAAGTTTTACCACAAAAGAACAAGTAATCACATCTGCAAATTGTTGATAACGTCAGATTAAGTTAAGTCACTTTGTTAATGCCTATTGATTTCCGAAGTTGCCAGTAATTAAGGAAGCTTAAATGAGGGTTGCGCCATTTGCCGGTGATACGCTCAGGGCCGTGATCGCCTAATACGTGCTTCGAAC
>NC_051404.1:45739031-45739304 GCF_015228065.2 Penaeus monodon
GCCTTATATTTTCGTCTGTGTATTTTTTTTCACATTTCTATACTTAAAACACACACGTATTTCCGTTTTTACTTCTATGTCATGTGTGCATTATGCAAAAAACGAGAATTCCATCATGATTTTATCCTCCATTTTCACTGGAATAGAAAGAATCTCTGTGGTAAAAAAAAAGGTAATTCCTGTCATCAGCAAGCAGTAATTAATGACACACATTTTTAAAGTGTCTTCTAAATCACTTCCGAATTTAATAATCGACGTCCATTTTCGAAGTGG
>NC_051404.1:45740262-45740630 GCF_015228065.2 Penaeus monodon
TGTACCCCCTGCTCTTCGCACCTATTATTCGTCATGTTACCCTTCTCATCAAAAGCCCAGCTCCTCGCCTACCGAATTTCTCTCTTTTCTTCAGCTGAGCTCCGGGGGTGATTCCTCGCATTGTTAATTCCTCGCATGACCTCCTTACATGAAGAACTGAGAGTGTAAGCATTTTCTTGGCATGCTGTGTAACTGAGCTCGGCATGCTCTGCTTGACTCGGGACATAGCATTTGACTCGTTGTAATCATCATACTGCTGTTATTACAGTCAACGGCAACTGTCCATTAAGTCCGAAGCATTGTATCGCCCTCTGTGCAAATTCCCAAAAAAAAAAGCAGATATATGTCCTCTATCTCTCTTCTCTCTG
>NC_051404.1:45740707-45741376 GCF_015228065.2 Penaeus monodon
TTCTTTCCTTCTCCTTTCATCTTCTTTCCCTCTTTTCCACCCTTCTTCCTCGCTTTTTCTCTTTCATTGAGTCATTATTCAATTTCTCAATTTTTTTTTCATGTCCCTTTATTCTAACCTCATATGATTTTATACTTTCTCTTTCTTTTATATTTTAATTTCTTCATTATCGTCATTAAAAAATTTTATTTAATGATCTTTATTACTTTTTCTCTTACTATTTCATTTTAATAGTTTTCATTTCTTTGATGGTATCTGCATTATCCGAATCCTAAGAACTAAGTAGATAATCTACACTATCCTCAAAATTTTTTACCTTTACTCATTCCATTCGCGTTGGTCCTGTTACACATTACACATAAACCGAATGGTCAAGAATGTCTCACTGCTTCATTCTTAGTCTATCATTCTCTAACATATCATTCCCATTCTAGGAATTCATATTTATCTCAGTTCACTCAACTTTTTCTTTCTTTCTTTACTCTCATATTATTCTTACCCTTTATTTCTATTATCCTTTTATTAATTGCTTATCATGCTCTTATCATATTACTGTGTATGTATACTTCTATCATGTCAACTGTTATCTATTTCAAACATTTCGTTTGTTCATTTCATATCTTTCAGATAAATCAATAACGATTCTCACACATCTCACTACTATAATTG
>NC_051404.1:45741413-45741935 GCF_015228065.2 Penaeus monodon
ATATTCCTTATCTATCTTTTTTCTTCATTGAACATAGATTATTTGTATTCATTTTTTAAATTATATCATTCTCATTATCTGAATTATTTGCAATTTCAGTTATCTATAAATATTATTATGTTCTTATTATCTTCACTTCATATTCATGATCTCGATTATCCTAGTAACAATTACATTATTACGTTACTCCTAGTTATCTTGACCGTATTCATCATACTCTATCTATAGCTCTACATTTCTCTATTAAGCATATATATCATCAGTGCATAATTACTCTATCGTATCATGACTCTATCACTTTTCATTTCTTCTTATGTAAATATATCATTATTATATGTATTTATTATATTAATTCTGCAATTATCAATTTGTTTTGTAATTATTATATATTATTGATTCATCTTATCATTATCATTTCTATTTTTTCTTATCAAATTACTTTTTGTTCATCATTTCTCTCTACCATCTATCTATCATTTCATTATCAATACTCTATCAGTTATATCTATATTCTCATTCATC
>NC_051404.1:45743448-45743844 GCF_015228065.2 Penaeus monodon
CCATTCATAACAGAGAAAGATATACTTATCTGTATAGTTATCTTACTCTTCGAGTTTAATATACATTCATTTTTTAAATAAGAATAGCTTATTGATCAAGATGGTTAATGATTAGATATAATCAAAAATGGAATAAATGATGAGGCAAAGTTTATGCTCTGGTCTGATGTTAATGATTAAACTGCAGTGCGGTCGCAGAAGTATACTTGGAAATTTGCATAGTGCAGTGTTACAGCCTCGACACGTTCACGCATCCGACCTCCTAACTCGTGTTTCGAACTTAGTGTGTAATTAGCTAACTTTATTTACCGTTGGTTGGTCCTGAATTTCTGCCGTCTCGAGAGAGCAATTAATTTTGTGCATCTTTACCAAAAAGGCAATATATATATGAAAGGT
>NC_051404.1:45744161-45745336 GCF_015228065.2 Penaeus monodon
ATGCACTTTGAAATCTGTAATCATTTTGAAATCCTACCTCCGTAGACTTTTTGTCAATTTATCCAATTGCATTCCTTAAAAAAATGTAATACAGATACTTGTTCATTTCACCATTATTGTAGTAAGTGACCTGAAAACCTAATCCATCTTTTAACTCAGAGTCACCTCAGGACAATTACTGTACCTTACTTCGTGCCAGTTAGTATATTCAACATTCAGGAGAGATTATGGCACCAGTACAAGGTAAAGTGATATGTCTATTTTTCTTTATTTCCGACAGTTTTAAAGCAGATTCGCTTCGAATGACTAATGAAGTTTAAAACACTACTCTGCTTCTCATACTTCTATATTTCCTGTCAGAATAACTTATAAATCCTTATATTCCCCTGATCCCCCAAAACTAACTGCCAGGTATTCGAAAGACAAGCATCAGCTTATTTTTTCACTTCTGGCCCCAAATGCACCTCAGAAAAGGGACCCCACTGTAACAGACTCTAAAGTACATAACCCGTCATAACATCAGGCATTTCCAGTAACTTCGTGGCACTGGAGCCTTGAGTTAATGGCATATAAACTACTTAGCGATCAGAGGTAAACACCTTTATCGGCCTTTACTTTCTTTCCACCCACTGCAAACTCGCCCAAACTCCTCCACACAGCCATCACCCCCAACTGCTTCACAGTCAACGTCACTCATAACGCTAGTTTTACTTTTATGTGACTTAACTTCTTGCGGTTCTTTCTCCCCTGCGTCCCATTGTTTTACAAGTTCCTTTATTCTATGCATATCACCCTGTGTCCACAGGTAATGTCTTTGCTTACTTTTAGGAGCCCGATTATGCAAGAGACACGTCGAGGCGCCAGTACATTAGAAAGAATAGTGTTGCGCCAGTAGTAATGCAACAGAAAGAAAACGTAGATAGCAAAACACTAGGTATACAAACACACAAGCAAATGTAATGTTCTATAAAAGAAAAAAAAACATAATGGAATTCTCTTGGTTATATTCATATATTCAAGAATGACTTTAAATTGCAAATAAAATGAGTTTAGATTGTATACACATTCATGAGAATGTACATATATAAGCATCTATTCATGCCTCTGTCCAAGTTTTAAATAAACATAATAGATAAGTAGATAAGAATAGATATAAAGATGATGAAAGATCAGAG
>NC_051404.1:45745361-45745433 GCF_015228065.2 Penaeus monodon
TCTATGTTTTTGTAGATAAAAGAGAAAGGAACAGGCCTTTTTTTATACATTTTACATGAATGCGAAAGGTTC
>NC_051404.1:45745660-45745890 GCF_015228065.2 Penaeus monodon
ATAGCATACAAATACCAAAGGACATGCACCTGCACATTTCTTGGGGGACAGAAAATATTATACTCATGCAATATTACCACAAGGCACCGAGCCACTAAAATAATTAAAACATACTGTGTTTCCTTTGTTAAAGTCTCGCCGACCCTTCCTCCTCCTCCCCCTGGAATCTCCCACCTGACCCAGCACCGTGCACTTTTCATAAGTCTTTGTTTCATGGCAATTCATATTAA
>NC_051404.1:45745934-45747011 GCF_015228065.2 Penaeus monodon
GTAGCGCCCCTTTGTCTTCCGAGAATACACTTGCAAACTTCATTCCCTGTTGAAAGGGATATTTTCACTCCGTGGTTTGGCTTCTTTATTGAAGAGTTATTAAAGCACTTCCCCTGATTTCCCTTCGTTATTATTTTTCTTCGCCGTCGGAATGACAGAAGGAGGAGTTCATATTTTACTTCCAACGAAAGCTTTGTTCAAATGTAAAACCCCCTCCACGCCTCTCTGCCTTATCTCCCCTTGTTTGCTTTGTTTTTGTTAACAGTATTGTCATCCGTTTTTGTGTCTGATGTTCTATGTCTTCTGCAGTAGCTAGTGTTAATGTCCCCCTTCCGAGTGCCTTTATGAAGGAGAGATTTAGAATTTTGATTTATTTATAATTGTCACATAACTTCCAGAGCCTAATACCGTCTGTATTGTTCCATAAAACGGATTCTTTTCATTGCAAAGGGAAAAACATACAAACAAACAATGATACGTTGGTTTCAGGACAATATTTGTTAACTAGGATTAATTAATATTATTAAAAAACATTGTGATAAAAGAGAGATTAAGTTAGGTATGGTTAATATATGCAAATAACTTCAGTACTGTACCATATTCTGTGGAATGGTCCGAAATACATCATTTTTTGCATATGTTATACGGAGTCAAATAACGCGCAATTTTCACCTCGCTCTGTTTTGAAGCCTTTTGAACTAACTTGGCGGGCAAGCGTAAATATTGAGTAAATAATGGGTGGCAGACAAGTTTCTTTCCTCTCACTGCAGGCGTACTGTGACCTGACCTGATCTAACTTTTTTCCTCACCTTTCTCCGCTGCCAATCGAAATAGAAATAACGGTCCATTCAGTGGGCAATTTTCCTTTTAAGATTCACTTTGTAATTTTTTCCTTTCTGAAAATTACCTAATTCATGTGAATTTCTCTATGTCATGAAATTCCATTTTCTCATAAAGTTCATACACCTGACCAATAGATAGTTATTCAGATTCCTCATTCAATTTTTACCACATCGATATTGATTAACTATTAAATCGAATTTCATAGCCATATTCCGGATGCCTCATATGGGTCTA
>NC_051404.1:45747770-45747874 GCF_015228065.2 Penaeus monodon
TGTCCCACTGCTGACACCAGTTTGCCAGTGTTGTGGACACTCTTTTGCTGTTACCAGTCTGTCTGCGTGCCCCCACATTGGGGATGTACGGAAGTGCATGGTCT
>NC_051404.1:45748070-45748142 GCF_015228065.2 Penaeus monodon
TGGCAACATACAGCATGATAGAACCTAATATAGGGCAAGAATGTGGCTACATGAGAGAGTAGTTAAGGGGTG
>NC_051404.1:45748569-45748662 GCF_015228065.2 Penaeus monodon
GGATCTGGTTAGCTTCTGAGAAAGCTGATTAACTGATTAGAGACGTAAACATTCAGGTGTATGAGCGTACCACCGGGACGAGCACCATGCAGA
>NC_051404.1:45749226-45750076 GCF_015228065.2 Penaeus monodon
ATATAGCAAAATTAAGTGCGTGAAAAAATATGCACACTGACCGAAAAAAAGATCAAATCACTTAAAATTAAAGTGAAGAATTTACCAAGTTGAGTATTACGTGACTAATTTAAGAAAAAAATAACTGAATATATATAAATGTAATATCTACTAATAAACTGCACTGTAATAAACACGGAAATATATAACCGTATTTATATACTGAATTATGTTAATATTACAATCACGATGATAAAAATATGTCGATAACAAAAAAGAACAACGGTAGTGGAATGGAATTCAAGAATAAGCACAAATTATACAGTAAAAATAACGCAAAAACATATGACTCAATATAACCCGAGGGAATGCATATCTAAAATCTTCACTATATACAATTATTTATGTAAAACCTGAACTGATAGCTTTGATAGTAGATCGCAGAATTACATTAACATTATTACTGCTATGATTTATACGAAGCTAAAGTAACATTACCGCTCTGTCGTAAATTGTTAATTAACGTTATCAAAATCACAGAGTTATATGAAAATAAAACATTGAAAATACGGAGTCAACTGAAAATCGAAAAAAACAGATGATAACATTTGACTAGTCAATAGACGAGTCAATTAGGGGGAGAAAATGTCATCACTTGACATATCCTGACCTGATGAACTAAGTGTTAACTGAACCACGATTAACAGTAAGAGATTAAATCACTGTATACATAAAAAAATACTGAATATAGTAGTAATACTAATCAGGCGAATAAAACAAAACATATATTGTTTACATTATAAAATGTGAGAAGAAAAGAAAATTCACGAGTGTTGTACATGTAACGCTAAGGTGAATTCCCACGGAGAGA
>NC_051404.1:45750555-45750655 GCF_015228065.2 Penaeus monodon
CTCTCAAGTGAATTAAACACAATCTACCATGACTAAAGAAAAAGAAGATACATGGTTGATAATGCATTATAAAATGCGCTTGATCAGATGTTCGGAATAC
>NC_051404.1:45750782-45751259 GCF_015228065.2 Penaeus monodon
GGGAGGACGATTGGAGTTCGTATCGCCAGTTTGATAAAAGTGACATCCACTGCTGTCACCAATTTGTGAAGGGTTCTGGTGTCCCACTGCTGACACCCGTTTGTCATTGTCGTGGACATCCCATCGCTGTTACCAATCTGTCAGGCTGCTCCTGTTAGGATCCCCACGTTGGCGGTGTGCGAGAACGCAATGGCTGGTGGCACTCTTTATTGGAGGTGGCAGAGCTGGCGAAGGTGAAGAGGGCTTCAACCTTCGCCAGCTCTGCCCCTCCATAAAGAGTGCCACCAGCCATTGCGTTCTCGCACACCGCCAACGTGGGATCCTAACAGGAGCAGCCTGACAGATTGGTAACAGCGATGGGATTCCACGACAATGACAAACGGTGTCAGCAGTGGACACCAGAACCCTTCACAAATTGGTGACAGCAGTGGATGTCACTTTTATCAAACTGGCGATACGAACTCCAATCGTCCTCCC
>NC_051404.1:45751386-45751486 GCF_015228065.2 Penaeus monodon
GTATTCCGAACATCTGATCAAGCGCATTTTATAATGCATTATCAACCATGTATCTTCTTTTTCTTTAGTCATGGTAGATTGTGTTTAATTCACTTGAGAG
>NC_051404.1:45751759-45752809 GCF_015228065.2 Penaeus monodon
GTGAACCTCCTACCCTATTTCCCAACTCCCCCCCCCCCCCCCTCTCACTACTTTACTTCATATATCTGTTCAGGTCACAAGCGTTCACATATTTCAGTTGTGATATTTATATGAATAAGTATATTAATACAAATCAGTTATTTCACTTCACTCTTATTCTCACGACTATGTGTGTCCCCATGTGACCTCTCTTACTGACCTTTTCTCTCCGTGGGAATTCACCTTAGCGTTACATGTACAACACTCGTGAATTTTCTTTTCTTCTCACATTTTATAATGTAAACAATATATGTTTTGTTTTATTCGCCTGATTAGTATTACTACTATATTCAGTATTTTTTTATGTATACAGTGATTTAATCTCTTACTGTTAATCGTGGTTCAGTTAACACTTAGTTCATCAGGTCAGGATATGTCAAGTGATGACATTTTCTCCCCCTAATTGACTCGTCTATTGACTAGTCAAATGTTATCATCTGTTTTTTTCGATTTTCAGTTGACTCCGTATTTTCAATGTTTTATTTTCATATAACTCTGTGATTTTGATAACGTTAATTAACAATTTACGACAGAGCGGTAATGTTACTTTAGCTTCGTATAAATCATAGCAGTAATAATGTTAATGTAATTCTGCGATCTACTATCAAAGCTATCAGTTCAGGTTTTACATAAATATTGTATATAGTGAAGATTTAGATATGCATTCCCTCGGGTTATATTGAGTCATATGTTTTTGCGTTATTTTTACTGTATAATTTGTGCTTATTCTTGAATTCCATTCCACTACCGTTGTTCTTTTTTGTTATCGACATATTTTTATCATCGTGATTGTAATATTAACATAATTCAGTATATAAATACGGTTTATATATTTCCGTGTTTATTACAGTGCAGTTTATTAGTAGATATTACATTTATATATATTCAGTTATTTTTTTCTTAAATTAGTCACGTAATACTCAACTTGGTAAATTCTTCACTTTAATTTTAAGTGATTTGATCTTTTTTCGGTCAGTGTGCATATTTTTTCAGCACTTAATTTTGCTATAT
>NC_051404.1:45753368-45753461 GCF_015228065.2 Penaeus monodon
TCTGCATGGTGCTCGTCCCGGTGGTACGCTCATACACCTGAATGTTTACGTCTCTAATCAGTTAATCAGCTTTCTCAGAAGCTAACCAGATCC
>NC_051404.1:45753887-45753959 GCF_015228065.2 Penaeus monodon
CACCCCTTAACTACTCTCTCATGTAGCCACATTCTTGCCCTATATTAGGTTCTATCATGCTGTATGTTGCCA
>NC_051404.1:45754153-45754253 GCF_015228065.2 Penaeus monodon
AGACCATGCACTTCCGTACATCCCCAATGTGGGGCACGCAGACAGACTGGTAACAGCAAAAGAGTGTCCACAACACTGGCAAACTGGTGTCAGCAGTGGG
>NC_051404.1:45754498-45754600 GCF_015228065.2 Penaeus monodon
TCCCACTGCTGACACCAGTTTGCCAGTGTTGTGGACACTCTTTTGCTGTTACCAGTCTGTCTGCGTGCCCCCACATTGGGGATGTACGGAAGTGCATGGTCT
>NC_051404.1:45754796-45754868 GCF_015228065.2 Penaeus monodon
TGGCAACATACAGCATGATAGAACCTAATATAGGGCAAGAATGTGGCTACATGAGAGAGTAGTTAAGGGGTG
>NC_051404.1:45755294-45755386 GCF_015228065.2 Penaeus monodon
GGATCTGGTTAGCTTCTGAGAAAGCTGATTAACTGATTAGAGACGTAAACATTCAGGTGTATGAGCGTACCACCGGACGAGCACCATGCAGA
>NC_051404.1:45755943-45756791 GCF_015228065.2 Penaeus monodon
ATATAGCAAAATTAAGTGCGTGAAAAAATATGCACACTGACCGAAAAAAAGATCAAATCACTTAAAATTAAAGTGAAGAATTACCAAGTTGAGTATTACGTGACTAATTTAAGAAAAAAATAACTGAATATATATAAATGTAATATCTACTAATAAACTGCACTGTAATAAAACACGGAAATATATAACCGTATTTATATACTGAATTATGTTAATATTACAATCACGATGATAAAAATATGTCGATAACAAAAAAAGAACAACGGTAGTGGAATGGAATTCAAGAATAAGCACAAATTATACAGTAAAAATAACGCAAAAACATATGACTCAATATAACCCGAGGAATGCATATCTAAAATCTCACTATATACAATTATTTATGTAAAACCTGAACTGATAGCTTGATAGTAGATCGCAGAATTACATTAACATTATTACTGCTATGATTTATACGAAGCTAAAGTAACATTACCGCTCTGTCGTAAATTGTTAATTAACGTTATCAAAATCACAGAGTTATATGAAAATAAAACATTGAAAATACGGAGTCAACTGAAAATCGAAAAAAACAGATGATAACATTTGACTAGTCAATAGACGAGTCAATTAGGGGGAGAAAATGTCATCACTTGACATATCCTGACCTGATGAACTAAGTGTTAACTGAACCACGATTAACAGTAAGAGATTAAATCACTGTATACATAAAAAAATACTGAATATAGTAGTAATACTAATCAGGCGAATAAAACAAAACATATATTGTTTACATTATAAAATGTGAGAAGAAAAGAAAATTCACGAGTGTTGTACATGTAACGCTAAGGTGAATTCCCACGGAGAGA
>NC_051404.1:45757268-45757368 GCF_015228065.2 Penaeus monodon
CTCTCAAGTGAATTAAACACAATCTACCATGACTAAAGAAAAAGAAGATACATGGTTGATAATGCATTATAAAATGCGCTTGATCAGATGTTCGGAATAC
>NC_051404.1:45757495-45757701 GCF_015228065.2 Penaeus monodon
GGGAGGACGATTGGAGTTCGTATCGCCAGTTTGATAAAAGTGACATCCACTGCTGTCACCAATTTGTGAAGGGTTCTGGTGTCCCACTGCTGACACCCGTTTGTCATTGTCGTGGACATCCCATCGCTGTTACCAATCTGTCAGGCTGCTCCTGTTAGGATCCCCACGTTGGCGGTGTGCGAGAACGCAATGGCTGGTGGCACTCT
>NC_051404.1:45758393-45758740 GCF_015228065.2 Penaeus monodon
TGAGAAGGCAATAGAAGCAAAAATGTATTTGATAATTACAAAAGAAATAGGTGTCTGCTGTCACATGTTCGTTAGCTATTCCTCTCCTCCACCTCTGTTCTCTTCCTTTGTATGTTGTAATCACTCGTAATATTAGGAATACGAGGGAAATACAGAGAACACCGTAAGAAAAGTAGTATAGTAGTTTCCTCCACAATGTCAGTGTTTCTTGCTTTATGATTATCTCCAGGAACGATAAAGTCAAAGTGCCTCAAACGTTTCTGCGCAGGAAGAGGACAGCAAGCAATTTGTTGGACTTTTCCCCGAGCAAAGTGTTCTTGTTCCCAGAGGTGAAATAGAGCGTCAGA
>NC_051404.1:45759854-45760079 GCF_015228065.2 Penaeus monodon
AAAATACTTAAACAGCTGTTAGTTTGGAGTGAAGTTATTGTAAGGAGAAGGAGGTGGGTAAAGCAGTGATATCTAGCTAATTTCACCTCCTTAACCAGCCAATTTCCATTATCACGGAAGGCTTATAATGCAAAATCTAATATAAGAACATTTTAAGGTTTATATAAACTCCACTTACTTTATTCAAAGTAAATAGAATGATTTAAGTGGGGCACTTGAGGAAAC
>NC_051404.1:45760269-45760407 GCF_015228065.2 Penaeus monodon
TATCTACAAAACAAAAGTGCATTAAGTAATGATAATCAATAGGAATAATTATTGTTGAATATATTTACAATTACCCTTTACGAGGATGAAATTTCAGATTTTATTAATAATTGTAACAATGACAATACATCTACATAT
>NC_051404.1:45760573-45761243 GCF_015228065.2 Penaeus monodon
TTTACCAAATAAGAAGTTCCTAAATTCCTCCACTGCCAACACAAAGGCAAGGCATTCTTTTTATGGCATTTCTATTAATTTATGGCTGACAAACAATGAGTTATTTCATATAAACTTCTTGGAAAAGTACAGTACCCTAACCATTATCAGAAGCACCATCCTTAAGAAAATGTCTTCCTAAAGAAAGACAAGCAAAGTGAAGGATTATAGAGAAGTTGTTTTTAGCTTGTGAAACTGTCAATCTGGACTTATCTATTTTGTTTTTTCAAAGCTTTTTTCTTAAGATTGCCATAAAGATGTTTTTTCCTTTTTTAAAAAAAACCAGGGGGGGAAAAAAAGAAAAAAAAAATTTTTTTTTGGGGGGGGAAAAACTTTTTTTTGTAAAGAATTTTTTACAGACAGCCCAGAAACCTTTAAAACCCTTTTAAAGAAATATGAATGGCAGTTTAAATTTTTGGTCTTCATCCTTCAGTGTATCAATAAGAATTGAGTATTCAAAGGCCCATGTAGGATTGGAGCCGTTTTAGTTAGTCTGGTCCGTATGAATATGGATGTAGTAATTTTTTACAAATTAATAAAATCTGAAATTCATCCTCGTAAAGGTAATTGTAAATATTTCAACATAATTATTCCTATTGTTATCATTATTAAAGCATTTTTGTTTTAGATA
>NC_051404.1:45761340-45762081 GCF_015228065.2 Penaeus monodon
ATTAGAAATGTTTTTAAAAGCGCACCAGTGTGGTGGTGGGTTAAACAGCAATTTTTTGGGGGGAGTAGAAAGGGCAACTTGCCCCAACTCTTGCTTGGGGTTTTCCCTCAAGTGCCCCACTAAATCTTCATTTTTTTTAAATAAAGTAGTGGGTTTAAAAAACTTAAAATGTCTTATATTAGATTTTGCATTATAAGCCTTCCGTGATAAGGGAAAATTTGGCGGTTAAGGGGGTAAATTAGCTAGATACACTGTTTTACCCCCCTCCTTCTCCTTACAAAACTTCACTCCAAAAACGCGGTTTAAGTATTTTTCTCATTAATATTTTATTGTTATAAAATTTTTTAAATTTATCCTTTGAACTGTAGGAAAATAGTTCTGACCCTCATTGGCTAACGAGGGCGTCATTAGCTTTTCCCCCCTTTTGACCGCAAAAATTTGTGAGATTTTTTGTGGAAAACTGTTATTTCGTGTTTTTTCTTTGTAATTGGTAAAGTCTAAAAAAAGGTAAAAAAAAAAATATCAAAAAAGAAACCAAAAAAATTTATAAAAAATAATTACGATAAAAATGTGACGAGGTGGGATTAACCCGGAATTTCCCAAACTAGATTTCGTAATGGAATGGGACTACCTGCTAAGGTTCCCTTGGATGGAATGATGAAAGAGCGCAGTTTTTTAGATAAATAACTGCCCTCCCTAATAAGGGAAATTTCGAAATTATCTGTTTACGGATGTAAAAAC
>NC_051404.1:45762785-45763196 GCF_015228065.2 Penaeus monodon
TTTTCCACCCGCCCTCCCCGGGGCTCCCCCGAGTCATCCCACCCGGGGCCCCCCGAGCGCGGTCACCCCAATTGACGCTCTATTCACCTCTGGAACAAAACACTTTGCTCGGGAAAAGCCCCAACAAATTGCTTGCTGCCCTTTCCGCGCAGAAACTTTGGGGCCCTTTTGGGATTTATCGTTCCTGGGTAATTAAAGAAAGAAACACTGACATTGGGGAGGAAACTATATACTACTTTTTTCGGTGTTCTTGTTTTTCCCCTCGTATTCCTAAATTACGAGTGTTTTACAACATCAAAGGAAGAGAACGAGGGGGAGGAGGGGAATAGCAACGAACATGTGCAGCAGACACCTATTTTTTTTGAAATTTATAAAATACTTTTTTGCTTCTTTCCCTTTTCCATTTTGAGC
>NC_051404.1:45763539-45763617 GCF_015228065.2 Penaeus monodon
GGGTCAACCCCCCGAGATCACGCCCTCTAACCACTGGGGACACCAGCCCGGGCGGAGTCCCTGACCCTCGCCCCCCTT
>NC_051404.1:45763751-45764060 GCF_015228065.2 Penaeus monodon
TACTTTGCACAGCGGCCATTTATCTTCAACCTTCGCCACTCTCCCACCCCCAAATAAAGGTGCCCAGCCATGCGTTTCCACACCCCCAACGTGGGGATCCAAAACGGGAGCACCTACAGATTGGAAACAGCGATGGGATGTCCAGGGAAAAGAAAAGGGGTTTCAGCAGGGGACACAGAACCCTTCACAAATTGGGCAGCATGGATTCACTTTTATAAAAATGGCATACGAACTCAATCGTCCTCCCGCCCACCCCCTCTCTCTCAAAAAGCTGAAAGTACCCCATGGGTATTTCTTTCCTTATCCGTG
>NC_051404.1:45764120-45764210 GCF_015228065.2 Penaeus monodon
GTATCCGAACATTGATAAGCGATTTTATAATGCTTTATCAACCATGTATCTTTTTTTTTAGTCGGGTAGATGTGTTTAATTCACTTGGGA
>NC_051404.1:45764256-45764486 GCF_015228065.2 Penaeus monodon
AATTCCCCTTCGTGTTAAATAAACATAGATTCGTGTATGTACTAATTTCTTTCCCTCAATATTCTATGTCGCGGGGGGATGACGTGAAACCTTTGCTTTTTTTTAAGTGGGCTTTTATTCCCCCCTTATTCCCATTTTTTTAGCCGAGACTTACTGGCGTAATTACGTCTTTTGTTTTTCATGTATTGCCGGGTTTCGGTTTGTTGTGCTTGGGAAACCCCTACCCTATT
>NC_051404.1:45764508-45765464 GCF_015228065.2 Penaeus monodon
TCTCACTATTTTATTCAATATATCTTTTTTCGGTCACAAGCGTTCACTATTTCGTTGGATATTTATAGAATAAGTATATAATCCCAAATCGTTTTTTTCACTTCACTTTATTCTCAGCTTGTTGTCCCCATGGACCTCTCTTCTGCCCTTTTTCCCGTGGAATTCACCTTGGGGTTACATGTACAACACTCGGAATTTTCTTTTCTTCCACTTTTTATAATGAAAAAATATATGTTTTGTTTTATTCCCCTGTTTGTATACAAACATTTCAGTATTTTTTTATGTATACAGTGTTTTAAACTTTCTTTTTAATCGGGGTTCATTAACACTTAGTTCATCAGGTCAGGTATGCAAGTGATACATTTTCTCCCCCTTTTTGACTCGTCTATTGACATCAAATTTTTAACCCGTTTTTTTCGATTTTCAGTTGACTCCGTATTTTTCAATTTTTTATTTTCATATACTCGTGTTTTTGATAACTTTAATTTAAAAATTTACGAAAGAGGGGTAATGTTACTTTAGCTTGTAAAAATCATAGCAGTAATAATTTTAATGTAATTCGCGATCTACTACAAGCATCATTTCAGGTTTTACATAAATAATTGTATATATAAAGATTTTAGATTGCTTTTCCCTGGGTTTTTTGGGTCAATTTTTTTGGTTTTTTTTTACTGTAAATTTTTGGCTTATTCTTAAATTCCCTTTCCATACCTTTGTTTTTTTTGTTATGGGACATTTTTATCATCTGATTGTAATATTAACATAATTCGTTTTAAAAATAGGGTTTATATATTTCCGGTTTATTACAGTGCATTTTATTAGTAATATTACTTTTATATATATTCAGTTATTTTTTTTTAAATTAGTCACGTAATACTCAACTGGAAATTTTTCATTTTAAATTTTAAGTGATTTGATCTTTTTTTCGGTGTGTGCATATTTTTTCACGATTTTAA
>NC_051404.1:45766000-45766090 GCF_015228065.2 Penaeus monodon
TCGCATGGTGCTCCCCCGGTGGTACGCTCTTTAAACCTGAATTTTTACGTCTCTAATCATTTAATCGCTTTCTCAGAAGCTAACCAGACC
>NC_051404.1:45766300-45766856 GCF_015228065.2 Penaeus monodon
CTCTCCCGCCCTCCCCTCCGTCTCCCCCTTGTACTTATTTCTATCTCACACTATTCTATTTTTTTTTACTCTTTTAACGCCATTTTTGTTTTATCTTTTTACTGAAACTACATCCCTATTTATTTTTATTCGTGGATACTCTGATTTACTCTTTTCATAACTCCCCTCATTCACTCATCACTCAACTCGTCATTCACCCCTTAATACTCTCTAGTAGCCCATTCTTGCCCTATTTTAGGTTTATCATGGTATGTTGCCATGACCTACCCACGCTGCCTTTGCTCGTGATCTCTAACCTTTTCCATGACCAATACAAAAACTCTATCACAGCCCCCGCTTGGACACGCCTCCCCCTAATGGCCCTACTCCGCATCCTGGCCCCCCCTTCGACCCTAGCCTGCTGGGTTATTTCTGCCCAAACAGGATATTTAAAATTTCGCCACACGACCATTTCCCGACTCCCAATGTGGGGACGAGAAGATGGTAAAGAAAAAGAGTGCCCACAACACTGGCAAACTGGGCAGCAGTGGGACCCCAAAACTCCTCACAAGTAATT
>NC_051404.1:45767048-45767588 GCF_015228065.2 Penaeus monodon
GGTGTCCCACTGGACCCCAGTTTGCAGTGTTGTACATCTTTTGCTGTTCCATCGCGCGTGCCCCCACGGGGATGTACGGAAGTGCTGGTCTGTGGGGCAAGATTGTAAGTATCCGGGTTTGGCAAAAGTAGACCCGACAGGGTAGGCTCGAAGGGGGTCCAGGGTGCAGGAGTAGGGCCTTTGGAGGAGGCAGTGTCCACGGGGACTGTGACTGGGTTTTGTATTGGTCATGGAAAAGGGTTTAGGACACGAGCAAAGGCAGCGTGGCTAGGTATGGCAACTACAGCATGTAGAACCTAATTAGGGCAAAAAATGTGGCTACAGAGAGAGTATTTTAAGGGTAAATAGACGGTTGAGTGAGTGATGAATGAGTGAGAGTTATGAAATGAAAATCAGGTAAGACACGAAAAAAAATATAATAGGGATAGAGTTATCAGAAATAGATAAAGAAAAAGTGAGCGTTAATAAGAAAAAAAAAAATAAAATGGTGAGATATAAAATAAGTAAGAAAGGGGAGAGAGGGAGAGGGGGGCGGGGAGG
>NC_051404.1:45767792-45767880 GCF_015228065.2 Penaeus monodon
GGATCTGGTTAGCTTCTGAAAACTGATAACTGATTAGAGACGAAACTTTCAGGTGTAGAGGTACCCCCGGGACGAGCCCCAATGCAAA
>NC_051404.1:45768226-45769358 GCF_015228065.2 Penaeus monodon
AAAAAGTGAAAAAAGAATATGTTTTATCCTAATACTGAGAAATTTAAATTTTTAAAGTTTAAATTTTAAAAATTTGTGTTCATTAAATCGCTGGCGGACAGATGGCAATAAAGTTGACCATGACCTGGTCAGATAGAGTCGGATTCTTGTCTGAATTTTGAATTCAAAAAAAAAGAAGCTAGAATAGAAAAATTAAAGTGGGAAAAAAAATGCCACGACCGAAAAAAAGATCAAACACTTAAAATAGTGAAGAATTTCCCAAGTTGAGTATTACGGACTAATTTAAGAAAAAAATAACGAATATATATAAAGAAAATATCTCTAAAAAACGCACTGTAATAAACAGGAAATATATAACCGTATTTATATCTAAATTTGTTAATATTAAAATCACGATGATAAAAATATGTCGATAACAAAAAAAAAAACGTAGTGGAATGGAATTCAAGAAAAGCACAAATTATACAGTAAAAATAACGAAAAAACTAGACCAATTAACCCGGGGGAATGCATATAAAAACTTCACTATATAAATTTAGTAAAAACCTGAACTGATAGCTTGAAGTAGATCGCAGAATTACATTAACAATTATTGCTTTGTTTTATACGAAGCTAAAGTAAATTACCGCTCTGTTAAATTGTTAATTAACGTTATCAAAACACAGATTTATAAAATAAAACATTAAAAATAGGGGTAAACTGAAAATCGAAAAAACAGATATAACATTTGACTAGCAATAGACGAGTAAATTAGGGGGGAAAATGTCATCCTTGACATATCCTGACCTGATGAACAAAGTGTTCTAAAACCCGATTAACAGTAAGAGATTAATCACTGTATACATAAAAAAAATACTAAATATAGTAGTAATCTAATCGGGCGAAAAAAACAAAAAAATATATTGTTTACATTATAAAATTGAAAAAAAAAAATTCCGAGTGTTGTAATTAACGCTAAGGTGAATTCCCACGGAGAGAAAAGTCAGAAAGGAGGTCACAGGGGGGACCACATGTCGTGGGGAAAAAGATGAAGTGAAATAAACTGATTTGTTTTAATATACTTATTCATAAAATATCAAAACTGAAATAGTGAACGCTTGTGACCGAACCAGATATTTTGAAGTAAAATAAA
>NC_051404.1:45769376-45769617 GCF_015228065.2 Penaeus monodon
ATTTGGGGAAAATGGGGTAGGAGGTTCACAAGCACAATAACCCGAACGAGACAAATACACTAAAACAACAATAGACGTATTCCCCCAGTAATCTCGGTAAAACAAGGGGGAAAAATGGTAATAAGAAACCCTATTTAAAAAACAGGCAAGGGTTTCACGCATCCAGGGACATAGAATTTCGGGGAAATGAATTGGAAAACATACTACGAATCTATGTTTAATTTAACAGACCAGGGAGATT
>NC_051404.1:45769664-45769750 GCF_015228065.2 Penaeus monodon
CTCTAAGTGAATTAAACACAATTACCATGATAAAGAAAAAAAATACATTTTGATAATGCTTATAAATGCGTTGATCAGATGTTCGG
>NC_051404.1:45769876-45770124 GCF_015228065.2 Penaeus monodon
GGTCGGGGGACGTTTGGGAGTTCGTATCGCCATTTTTGAAAAAGTGACATCCACGCTGTCCCCAATTTGTGAAGGGTTTTCTGGTGTCCCACTGTGACCCCCGTTTGTCATTTCGTGGAACCCCATCGCTGTTAAAAATCTGTCAGGCTGCTCCGTTGGATCCCCACGTTGGGGGTGTGCGAGAACGCAAGGGCTGGTGGCACTCTTTATGGAGGGGCAGAGCGGCAAAATTTTAAGTATAAGTGGCC
>NC_051404.1:45770759-45771170 GCF_015228065.2 Penaeus monodon
AAATAGAAGAAAAAAATGTTTTTTGATAATACAAAAAAAAATGGGTGTTGTGCACTGTTCGAGTATTCCTCTCCCCCACCTCTGTTTCTTCCTTTGTTTTTGGTAATCACTCGAATATTAGGAATACGAGGGAAATACAGAAAAACACCGTAAGAAAAGTATTTAATAGTTCCTCCACAATGCGGGTTTTTGTTTTTGTTATTCCGGGAAACGTAAAGTCAAAGTCCCTAAAAAGTTTCTGGGGGAAGAGGACAGCAAGCAATTTTTTGGACTTTTCCCGAGCAAAGTTTTCTTTTCCCAGGGTGAAATAGGGTCAGTGGGAATGCCCGCGCTCGGTGGCCCTGGCTGGAATGACTCGGGGAGAGCCTGCGAGGGGGGGCGGGGGGAAAAGATGATATACGCCCCGCGCAG
>NC_051404.1:45771860-45771961 GCF_015228065.2 Penaeus monodon
GTTTATTACATCCGAAAACAGATAATTTCGAGTTTAAGGGAGGGCAGTTATTTATCTAAACAACTGCGTTTTGCATCTTCCATCCAAGGAACCTTACGCAT
>NC_051404.1:45772297-45772522 GCF_015228065.2 Penaeus monodon
AAAATACTTAAACAGCTGTTAGTTTGGAGTGAAGTTATTGTAAGGAGAAGGAGGTGGGTAAAGCAGTGATATCTAGCTAATTTCACCTCCTTAACCAGCCAATTTCCATTATCACGGAAGGCTTATAATGCAAAATCTAATATAAGAACATTTTAAGGTTTATATAAACTCCACTTACTTTATTCAAAGTAAATAGAATGATTTAAGTGGGGCACTTGAGGAAAC
>NC_051404.1:45772726-45772864 GCF_015228065.2 Penaeus monodon
TATCTACAAAACAAAAGTGCATTAAGTAATGATAATCAATAGGAATAATTATTGTTGAATATATTTACAATTACCCTTTACGAGGATGAAATTTCAGATTTTATTAATAATTGTAACAATGACAATACATCTACATAT
>NC_051404.1:45773030-45773687 GCF_015228065.2 Penaeus monodon
TTTACCAAATAAGAAGTTCCTAAATTCCTCCACTGCCAACACAAAGGCAAGGCATTCTTTTTATGGCATTTCTATTAATTTATGGCTGACAAACAATGAGTTATTTCATATAAACTTCTTGGAAAAGTACAGTACCCTAACCATTATCAGAAGCACCATCCTTAAGAAAAATGTCTTCCTAAAGAAAGACAAGCAAAGTGAAGGATTATTAGAGAAGTTTGTTTTTAGCTTGTGAAAACTGTCAATCTGGACTTTATTCTAGATTGTTTATTATTACTTTGCTTTTAAAGCATATCATTTAGAGGGGCAGCTATGTTTGACAAATTGGGAATTCTCTTCCCATGAAAGCCTGCGGAAAAGGCATTTCTGAAACAGATTTCACTCTTACATGAAGTGTAGTGAGCGTTTTGTCTCCAAGCAGCAAACCAAGTTATTTGATCTTGGGATAACCAAAGCAGCTGGGATAATCCCAGCTGTCAAAGCATGCAAGTGCAGCCTATTCAGTTCTCTGAAATCCTGCAAGTGTTCAGACTAATTAGCAGGTGAACAATAATATTGTCAAAATTGCAATCAGTATTTTTAAGTCTGCAAGTTACTATCTTCACTAAACGTACAGAAGGGACACATTCAGTTTTTCATCCAAAAGGCATCATAACA
>NC_051404.1:45773839-45774955 GCF_015228065.2 Penaeus monodon
ATAAGATGTTACATCAATCAATCCACGGAAATCGATACTCACACCTAGCTTAAACATCCTATCTACTTATCAAATACATCCACGATATGATGTGGTATCGGGAATGGTTTCTTGCTCACAGGTATATTTGATTCTAGCTTACATACATGCACAACCGATTTAGTATATCCTGGAAAAATCAGTTATCAAACATTTTAAATAATTGACTTGTTCACTAGAAAGACCTTCAGTAACATTTAATTCTTTAAACTCATTCATTCGGTTAAGAGTAGATTTACAATACATTGGTTGATTTTCAGTGTTACTTTCCTCAACAATACAGACTTGTATGACTTTTTCCTAAGTGCTGAGACTTTCGCATTGATGTTACCTTTTCAACATGTTTTTGCAGAATAATTTGTTCTCTCTGGATATAGTCCACTGCATTTTTAATTTGTTGTGGTTTGATGGCAAGCAAACAAGAACTTCATCACCAATATCTAAGTCTCCTGTGTTTAGCTTTCAGGCATAGAATTGTTTATAATTTCAGCTGCTGATGTCTGCTGTAGTTGCAGCTCATTTAGCAGTCTCTTCAAGACGTGTTCTAAGATTTGTAACACATTGATAAATCCTTTTTACTTTCACTTTCAAAGCTCATGCAATATATTCAAGTGGCCACACTGTTCTCTCATATAGCCACTCATATGGTGAAAGTTTAAGATCATTTGACATTTCCTTGTATGCAAAAAGGGTCGCAGGTATATAACACTCCCATTTACGCGTATGAACTGAGCTTTTCTTCTTTAAAATTGATTTCAGGACCCCATAGAGTGGTTCTACCATTCCGTTACAGTTAACCTGATAAGGTGTAGTGTGAAGGGCTTTAAGTGGCATACAAAGTTCAAAGCTAGCGCAGCATAACAACGCCTGCTCCAGGTTATGCTGTACCTTAAAGCAACAGTGCACATAGCAGATTTGCAATGTAACCAATCAAGAAGCATTCACAACTTCAATATGCTCATAATACAGAAGAACCAGTGAAATATGACACTTGAGAGTACACTGCAAAACATTTATGAGCAAAACATTTGCCTCACCTCTATCTTCCTTTTACATGTGATTATTTATAAAAAAAAA
>NC_051404.1:45775314-45775510 GCF_015228065.2 Penaeus monodon
CAGTTATTGTTATAGTTAGATTATATATAATCATATAATCCTTTACAGTTTTTCATTTGTCTTTCATTTTACGCTTGAATACTGGTTGAATTCAAAGGCTTTACTTTTTGCTATAAAAACGTCTTTGAGCTAAATCATCTCTCCTTCTGTATCAAAGTGCAACCTCTTTTCCAAGAATCCGCTTTATTTGCTTGCC
>NC_051404.1:45776493-45776946 GCF_015228065.2 Penaeus monodon
TTTTCAGGAATCATTTAGCTTGAAGCTATCAGTTCCGAGCTTACGTCATTTCAAGCGAAGACAATGGACGAGAAAATGAAAAAAAGACGATATGGAGTTGAAGATAACAAGGAAACACAACGGGCATATATAAAGCACGGTGATGCCTGAAAAGAAGCACAAACACACAAAAATGGAGATTCGTTTGGAATAATGCAGATAACAGTCCCAGTGACTAGCAAGACTACACGAGGAGGAGCAAAACGAAATGGTGTTTGTGAAAAAAGAGAATGAGAGAGAAAGTGCTGCTGTAGATAATAAGGCTGTGAATGTGCTATGCTAAGTCAAAGGAAATATATATATCGAAAGAAAACAATAGGTAATCAACTGATTGACTGCCTGTTAATTTATTATTATTTATCACAAATTAAAGATAAGAAAGAAAATAAGTGGAAAGGCAACATGATAAAGTTC
>NC_051404.1:45777232-45777734 GCF_015228065.2 Penaeus monodon
CTATATTTATTGACAGCAAGAGCCAGAGGTTAAGACAGAGTAATCGGATTTCAATAAACTGAGAACCAGAGATACAAGTCAGGATAAATGAACTCTTTAGACAAGAAAGAAACAGAACTGAAAAATATTACGACCTGGAAAACTAAACTGAAGAATATATTTCATGAGATAAAGAAACAAAATAATCTGTGATAGAATTAGCTGCAATAAAGCATTCATACATTCTTCAATAAAAAGTATATTTTCTTTCCTGTTCTTGATAATCAAAATACACAGAAAAATACGCATTTTCCGCAGCCTTGATTACCAGAATAAAAAGAAAAAAAAATCGTACGGTCCACTAATCCACCCCAAAGAACGACTTAAACTTTAGACTTACTCAAACACCACACAGTCTGCAGTTTAATGACTAAATAAGAAACACTACAGAGAAGAGGACTTTGTCTTGGGTTGTCAGTTTATCTCCTTGTGAACACATTTTTCGTCCCAGGAAAAAGTCAGA
>NC_051404.1:45778734-45779196 GCF_015228065.2 Penaeus monodon
AGAAAAGCGAAAAAGCCAAACCACTCGGTGGAAGCGACGTACCAAAGGAGAAAAGCGAACAAGAAACATTGCGAATAAAATGTTCACTTTTATTCTTTTGCCAGATATTCAAGCTATCATAAAATTTGTCTATCATGCCACTTTATAATTCATTACGAGAGAAATATAATAAAGCATATTATTAACACAGTAAGCAATGAACATCTGAATAATTAAATGGACACGCATAACACAGGAGTGAAATTTCCACGTACAGGGGCCTCCGAAGTTGTAATATTTACGATAAAAAAGAATAACCTTTTCATCCCTTTCCCGACGCCCGTTGAGTGAATCTGGTGCTACGTCGCAGAATCCGAACGGTATATGGGGCAAAAATGAATGATGGAGAGAAAATGAAAGGGGAGATGAGTAAAGATAAAAGTAGAAAAAGTGTGGAAGAACAAATGGGACAATGAATTGCAG
>NC_051404.1:45779252-45779836 GCF_015228065.2 Penaeus monodon
GGGACGATTGAAAAATGCTGAAAGGAAATGCCCAAGTTCCCCCTAGAGATTAGTTTCCATTTTGCATCTTTCCAACATTAAAATAGATATTGATCACTTCAGAAGTCGGACATGAGGTTGATAAAGTAAGCGATGCTGACAGCAGTGAATATAGAGTTTGAGCTCGTTTACTAATATCGTAAATAATACTGATTGTTTTCTATCAACTCAAGCTGATAATATATGAAATGAAATACCTAATCGCAGCTTTTGTATTCAGTTTTTTTCTAGGGGGGGGGGGGGTATATGTTTTACATTGTATGAGCTAGTTGAAACTGGCTATATGTAAATTGCGATTTAGGAAATATAAATGTACATGATATAAAATGCGACCAGTTACTCTCAGTCCTAATTAAAAGAAAATGAACAGTGAAAAAATAAATATATAACAGACTAGAGGCATTAGTTGTATGATCTTATAATCCTGGCGATTAAATAAGCAAAGCATTTTTGAAACATGTAGGGTGATTAACTTTCACTGAAAAAAATGTTAAAACATCAGCAAAAATGGTTGGTTTGATTTTACGTTCTCAGTATAAAACTAA
>NC_051404.1:45781276-45781525 GCF_015228065.2 Penaeus monodon
GGGAAGACCGAATGGGAATATATGCCATAAATACTATCACCATCACAGCTTTTCACGTCTGACTGTACCCTCATAACCGTTGGGGAAAAACAACGTATTGCCTGATGCTTCCTCGCCCACTGCAAGAGGTCAGCGTCGCAGCTTGCAAAGCTATCTCCATTTCAAAAGCAATATTCCCTCAGAACCAGAAATTTTAAGAAAGAGAACAGTAGTAAATGGTAAGAAAAAAAAAGCGCGAAAGTATTTGAA
>NC_051404.1:45781551-45782232 GCF_015228065.2 Penaeus monodon
AAAATGTACATAATCAGATTTACCACATTTAGATGCACTTCTACGGGATATTTATATCATGGATTCTTCCACCCAATGCCACCCATATGTTTGATATTAATATTACCTTTAATGGAACGAATAACACTCAATTTAGTTCTTGCCATTCAATTTCTCTCCGAAAGATTTCTGCCTCGTCGTAATTAATAACAATGAGTAATTAGCAATCTAACAAAAAATAATACCGTTCATTAGTGACTTTGTCGAGTGCAGAAATGGCCGCTGCGAATGGCCAAGCTCTTTTCCACATTCTGCCTTGAAATATTCACTCGTCCTTCTCTCCCTCCGCCGTAAAGCCAGCGCTGCCCTTACCCCATTCGTTTCTATTGTTAGTATCGGTTTGTCTGACTTCGGCAATATCCTCCGCTGGGAATCTTCTGCAATCAATTTTTCGCGGCTGCGTCCGAGGCTAGATTTTCCGCTTTTCTCTCGATTTCTCCGTTTCCTCTTTTTTTTATGTTTAATGTGATTTAAAGATCTAAGTATGTGTCGGAAACGAGTAAGCGCTGAAGTTTGGTGGGGACTATCTGGGTAAAAGTGGTATGTCAAGAATCGGATATCAAAATGATACTGAGACTACGGTTAAGCCCTTCGGAAGGTCAATATTAAAAGAAAGGCCTATGAAATATTATGGGAATAGTC
>NC_051404.1:45783065-45783362 GCF_015228065.2 Penaeus monodon
AAAGGACGATATATTATCAGTTTCGTATTCTTAAGTTACCTACGCAATAACCAAAGCTTCTGCTCCTTTCTTGATTCAAAAGTACGTTGTACTGATCTATTACAATAACACCCACTTGCTCTATTCATTCGTGCACACAAAGCAGGGTGCAATGAAAATAGCTTTATTAAATTTTTCTTACCTCTTCTTGCTCTAGGATGTCGACGCCACAAACACATAGTTGAGATTCTGAACAGAACCTTTAGTAAATTTCTTTCAAGCCCTTGGTGACGTGAGCGAAAATGTGATGATGTTAAT
>NC_051404.1:45785218-45785669 GCF_015228065.2 Penaeus monodon
AAGTGATAACCAGCACAGACTTTTCTATCTTCATTGAAAGACAATCTCCTATTTGATTGTGACATTGTCGAGGAACAGAAATAGCTAAAACGTGCAGCTCCCCTTGTCCATGTCCGGCGGTGTCTCCCCTCGAGCCTCTGCTCTCCGGCCTCCATCTGACACCACGCCCTACGTTCCTTATAGTCGTCCCTTTGTATCAGTTTATCCCTCCTCCTTCTCTATTTTCCGTTTTCATGAGCTCTAAGTCATCCCTTGAAACAATATTTGCTGCTAAAATGTACGTAAAACTGATCCACAGACATGCTCTCTCTACTGTCTAATCATCTCCATCACCTCCGGCGCCCTCTAGCCTACGACGCATGGAAACGCCCCCCTCGCCATATGTCCTCCGCCGTCGTTGATTTACAGCGCGATAAAAAAGTCATGTTTATCTTTCCCTCTCACGCACAAG
>NC_051404.1:45785846-45785953 GCF_015228065.2 Penaeus monodon
GCATATTTCTGTCGCGAGCGTTGCTTCGTCCGGCGAGTTTGATTCCTGCAATACCCTGGAGCAGGAAGCTTCTGGATCCGATTTCTCGGAGTTGTTTCAGATGTCAG
>NC_051404.1:45787807-45788084 GCF_015228065.2 Penaeus monodon
CGAATTTGATCCTTATGTCATAAAGACGTCCCGAACTTATTAAAGAAAAACAGAAACTTCCCAAAAGACTTCTGTAAGCTAAACTACATCCGGTTTCCTATTTCCAGAGAACATACTCAGCTCCCAAAGACCTAAATTCGAAAATAGGATAGATATATTTTTCGTTTCACCTTCCCGAAATGGGCGGGTCTTATCTAAATAGATCTTAGTCTGGAGTTGCAAAAATATGAAAGTTGTCTTATAAATGATCTTAAAAACGACCTACTTTTTTTAAAGC
>NC_051404.1:45790566-45791365 GCF_015228065.2 Penaeus monodon
TGCCATTTTTGTGTCCCAACACCAAAAATGAAAGAAATAATAAGATTTAGAAAAAGAAAGTAAATAGACAAGAACAGATTGAGAAATATTACGAAATATTAAGTGAAAAGAGTATAAGTTACACCTTATGAAATTTACTGTAAAATCGTTGGATTTATTAACTTGTTCAGTTAAGAAGAAAGAATTACAAGACATGAAAAAAGGTAATTTCATTTATTACTTAGAGAATTAACGTAGGGTTGGATCTTTAACCCTACTTGCGTTGTATGGCTATGAGGATCAGTTAGTAAACCCAAAATACAGTATGTACGTTATAAAGCACCATGTTTTTTGCGGTGGTATATGGCAAAAAAGATTGAAAAAGTGCATGTGACACTACGAGGGATCTTACTAAATAAACTGTGCGGGTTCCATTATGCCTTTCTCGGTTCTCCCGCTTCAACAGCTGGCCCTGTGCATTATGTATGACTCTGTTTTCCACAAAAAAATATTTTGCTTTATTCTGGCTAAAAGCATTCCGCAAAGCCGAAATCCTCTCCGTATTCCCGACGAGATTGCTCATCTGCTCTTCCTAGCATAACGCTTATTCATGTAAGATTTGCAAAGGCATACAGTGAAAGGGTCTCACTGACTCAAGGGATGTGTTTATTTCACTGGTCATCCGCGAGGTGATGCGGGAATGAACCGGGTGATCAGATTCGCATTCGGATCTTCAGTGACTTTTTCAGAGTGTAAAATATGTAGGTATTCTGAAAGATGTGTATAGACATGTTTGTATGCATGTCTTTATACACACATG
>NC_051404.1:45793380-45793563 GCF_015228065.2 Penaeus monodon
TTAATTTATCTAAGTGCAAATCGTAATGAAAAGTGAGTACTCCAGTTTTAAGCTAAATTGGCATATGCTTAAATCTGTTTGATTGAAACAAGGAAATGTATAACCAACCAAGGGGACACTTGTCATGCCATTCTACTAAGTTAAACGCTGTAGTGTTCAGTATCCTGCGAATTATGCTGTTGG
>NC_051404.1:45793681-45794003 GCF_015228065.2 Penaeus monodon
TAAAAGGCTGATATATATCTATTGTATACTAATATGAAATCCGCTTCTCTGTTGCATAGCACTTATATTCTACCAACAGATTATTTTACACATAACACTATACTACACTCGTATCTCCATGTATACACTCCGCCACCATAATCAAGCGTTGTGTTCCGCCCTGGCAGAGGCCGGACTCTTGCAGACAAAACAAATAGGCCTCTCAACAGCCTTAATCCCATGCTCCACCTTATATGGATTTCTTGCTTTCTACACACATTTGCTTTTT
This sequence comes from Penaeus monodon, assembly GCF_015228065.2. NCBI lineage: Eukaryota > Metazoa > Arthropoda > Malacostraca > Decapoda > Penaeidae > Penaeus > Penaeus monodon. Next base: position 45,793,950 of record NC_051404.1, read on the forward strand.
GTATATCTGTAGAATAACCCATCGTCTGAGAAAAGCTAGCTGTTATCCAAGAAA
>NC_051404.1:45794099-45794724 GCF_015228065.2 Penaeus monodon
TTGCTGTTGCCTCGTGAGCACATGCTGGTACATGAGAGTGTGAAAAAAGTAATTTAATTCACATATGACTTACAGAACGCATGATTAAAATATTTTATTTTTGTACGCATTTCTGCCGTATGTTAGACCTCCAGTTACATGAGGACACCGAGTAGTGAGCTGGTGAAAGGCCGTTGAAGAGGGGAGAACAAAACGTGCAGAAAAAAATTGTGAGAAATAAAGGAGTTGTCGAATGGGGGAAGAGAAAGAAAAATACTTACAGGGGAGAGGAGGAAATTCATCCACACCCAGGGACGTAATTCACATGTAAAACTGAAACCTACCAACGTTTATCATAAAGGAAATGCTGTGGATAACTATAATACATTTGATTTTGTAATTCTGATAATTAGATCAGTTATCTTTTTTCCCCCGAAGGATCTCTAAAGAAAAAACAATTCGTTAATAACAGAGATGACACGCTCTAATGCACGTGAAGGTTAATTCAATTCAACTCTTATCCCACAATTGAAAAGTTACAATCATTACGTAAACATATAGATCTTTCCAAGCACATTTTCCCCCAAACTTCCCCTTTCACTTTTCACTAGTAGAATTTTACGATCCTTACTTAATTTATCTAGTT
>NC_051404.1:45795215-45795345 GCF_015228065.2 Penaeus monodon
TGTTGTGTTTGTCATATCTTTAACGGAACAGAAACAGAGCATCAAATCCGATTATTTCGATTGGATAATTTTGTTTTATTGTGTGAGAGCAATTCTACGGAAGATGAACTTTGTGTTTGACATACGTTTC
>NC_051404.1:45797747-45799239 GCF_015228065.2 Penaeus monodon
TCAACACTTTAGACGATACAATAACATCCTTACCTTGTAAGGAGGAGTCTCTTCAAACGACATTGTAAAGGAACTATCGACGTTCACTGAAAAACACGTTGTATATTAACTTCCCCGATTCATATGATCCTGTGCTAAAAAGTAGTTGAAGCTCGGACTTTTTGTGTAGGTAAATTCTATGAGTGCATGATTTTACTTGTGGTGTATTCAGAGAACAGCAAATTCGCGTAAATGCTTGGGAAAAGTTTGCGTCAAAAATGAGATTAAAACTGATTCTGAATTCGGAGAAATGCAATGGTGATTTTATTTTTTAACATGTTTATCGCTAATAACAAGGGTGTTAGAAATGAAAGATGGTAAAATGGATTCAGCACCATTACACGTGCGTAGTGCAAGTGCAATATTGCGGTGTAGGGCGTGCTAAAATGAATGTCTAATAATAATATTGATTCTGTCATTGTTGTTGCTCAGATCTACTTTTTTGCAACATCTTCCCGTCTAAGATACCCAGAAGTAGTGAGCCATGTCAAGGGTAGATGCTAGGCTAAACTCTCCCTTATTTTAATGTATGAGCCAGCAGGGTTCCACGGCTAAACAACGTGCCCTAAATGTCCCGGTAATGTACTGAAACAGGCATCGCAGTTACCTTTTCTATTATTAATTACTGAAGTACTGACGTCTGTTTTTAACTGTAAGAGTAATAGAATTGCCTGTAACTTTTTTTTTTTCTTAAATAGAGGAGAGCTGCACCTTAAAGGCTTTATTTTTAGGAAGCTTCTTGACATTTGCTATCAGTAACTATAAAAATGCTAAGTAATTTTAAGGCAATGAAGGGAAGGGAAGAACGAAACCAAACAGGAATGAAAACATATTATGCATTGGCTGTTATTTTTGCTATTTTGAAAAGAAACAGGAGGAGGGGAAACGGGATGCTAAACCAAACACAAGAGACGGGGGAAGTAGGGTTTCGCGAATTAGGTTTTCATATTCTTTTTCGTCATCTGCGTTTTCATGGATTTTCGTTCATATTTCATCTCCTTTTTATCACTACTTCTATGTTTTTCCTTCTCTTCCTTCTACTTCTCCGTTCTCTCTTCTTCTCCTTCTCCACCTTCTTCTTCTCCTTTTTCATCTTCACTTCTTTCTCCTTTTTCATCTTCACTTCTTTCTCCTTTTTCATCTTCACTTCTTCTCCTTCTCCTTTTTCATCTTCATTTCTTCTCCACCTTCTTCTCCTTCTCCTTTTTCATCTTCACTTCTTTCTTCTTTTTCTTCCTGTTTTACCCTTTTTTATCTTCTCCCTCACCCATTATCCTCACCCTCCTCTCCCGTCACTTCTTCCTCATACTTTCCTCACCAGCAGTCCGATTCCCAGTGGCTTGCAATCCACTTAGCATGTTGGAAGGTATGCAAATATGTGTTGTATCTATTACACATTTCAAAAGGTATACGTAGTGTTCTTGTCACGGAGACTTTAAAAGAGGTGGATAAA
>NC_051404.1:45803297-45803386 GCF_015228065.2 Penaeus monodon
GTTTAGAGAGCTCCTCTAGTACAAATTTCGATTTGAAAGTTATTTTTTTGTTTCAGTAAATAAAGTACTGGTACTCTGTGTCTTCTTTA
>NC_051404.1:45803499-45804655 GCF_015228065.2 Penaeus monodon
CATGACCGCATTTTTGACGGTAAGATACTTCAAGATTTCTTGAAAAAATCTTCAAACTTCTTGTTTATTCCAGTTTGTGACGAATTTTCTCGGTCAGATATCTTAGTTTGGTTTCGTAACTAACCCAAGTATTTTCAAACGACCCCTAAGAAGCTGGCAGCAGTTTCATGACGTCACAATATGAAACAAATCCTCAATATGGCCGAAAGAAACGAGTGATCACAATAAAATTCTCGTGATTATATACTTATTATGTCACCAATACATAAGTTATAAACTATTACGTTGTGATCATATGTGTGCCTACCAGTTATATTAGATAAAGTATATCAATAGCTTTATTTATCTTTATTATTTCTATTCTAAACACGCAGTTTGAAAAAAAAGACTTATCTTTGCTATGAATAGGAACAATTATCCTTTTAAATTGTTGCTCTAAATGATATAGACGATATGTTTTGTACATTTTTGTACATCACATCCCCTCATGAAAAAGGAAAACATACTTTTTCATTTTTCCCAGATTTCCTGGATTCCTGATAATGATACGGAATTTTAAGAATGCAAGGTATGGCTTGACGCACGAGAGATTTTAGTGCAGGTACTTCTGAAGAGCATAACCTTTTAAAAAATGAAGATAGATGAAAGCTTTTTTTCAGCTTTTTCTCTACAGATACTTGTTTATGTAGCTAAAACCTTCACCTCGATAAAGGAAAAAAACATTTTTATATAAAGTATACAATAGCAGACATCGTTATCAAATATTTTTTTTACTATTGTTCATAGAATCAAATTATAGTATGAGTAAACTTGTTTATATCAATATATTTTGGCACGTTTGAAAGTATCCACGTTGTAGTAAATTGTATTTTATGTACATTGATTTCAGGTATATGCAGCGGCTATCTGAAAGAGTAGCAATAACTGTATCTGTTTTTACACACACAAACCACTCCAACATTTACGAAAGCAATCGCTCTGAACACGCAACTGTGACCAGGCGGAGATGACAGGTGACCAGAAAGGGACCACAATACTGGGCAGAGGGAAATGGTTGCCAGTAAACTATCTAGGATTCCGAGCTATTTATGTATTTGTCATTCACTTAAGAGAAATACAACAATAAGTGACCTACGTTTCAATTGTGTGACAATTT
>NC_051404.1:45805003-45805649 GCF_015228065.2 Penaeus monodon
GGGGATAACTGCTCTTCAAACTGAAAGACTCCAACTTATCAAACGTATGTGCTATCCGCTCTGACATATTTGAACCAGGAATGTAAATTAAGTATACCATGAAATTACAAATTAAGTTTGAGATATGAGTAAATATTACTTTGCTGCGAGCGTTTCGTGTGGAATGGAGAACTAGATAGATACCAGGGCTCTACTAGCAGAAAAAATGCAGTCAGATGAGTTTGAGAAAAAAAAAATCTGGGATTATTTCACTAGAGTTAAGACATGAAAGTCAAGTGGAGAGAAAATCTCGGTAGTAGTTAGCATTATGCAACGATTTTGCAATATGCAACGATTTAGTATACAGCAGGACAAGGAGGGTGAAATGCAAGAAATGAAGACAAACAAAAAGGAAATAAAACAACTGCGGTACAAATTAGCGTGATATTAATTTGAAAAGAGAAGACAAAGAAAACACACAAGGGCTAATCATAAAGGCAGGGAATTGAGTACAGTGTGATGGTGATTTCATAGAAAAAAAAATCCTTCTTAATCCTATTTCTAGTTCACATTCACGTAGCCAAAAAAAAAAAAGGAAACACCAGAATTACGTTATTCTTACTAGCAGAATTGGATGAAGGATAGACCATTTATTCGAGTATCCTGT
>NC_051404.1:45805966-45806134 GCF_015228065.2 Penaeus monodon
TTTTAGCGGGGGGCGTAAAGGAAATAAAAAGATGCGCGTGATCCTTTTCCATATGCCATATTTTTGGAAAGTATTATGTAAAGACAAAAGCCATTAGGGTCATGTACATTCATGGCAGCCATTAAGGTTATGAATATGTAGACGCTCACTTTGGTAAATTCCATAAGA
>NC_051404.1:45808803-45809027 GCF_015228065.2 Penaeus monodon
TTCGTAAAACAAATTATTGATACAAACCTGTTTCCACAAACCTGTAAGTAGCATAAAACGCCAGAGCATTTGTTAACAAATATGTTGTTATCAATAAAAAAACAATCCTTTGCAAAGTATCCTTGTGATAGTAATTTCCTGCCTCGATTTACGATGCCTCGAACTCATAATGACTTATTAACACTGTACCAACAATTACCATCATTGATATTGCGTCAAAGTAG
>NC_051404.1:45809276-45809445 GCF_015228065.2 Penaeus monodon
TTATTAATGTCATTCTCTCCTTTAAATGCTACGAGTTCTCAATCATTTTTCTTTTTTTTTTCCTGGCACGAAATCCTTGCCTCTTTATATTTCTACGTCAGTATCCATTTCTCTGATACTGACATTCCATGCTCGAGTTTCAGATAATTTGATACTCACATTAAGTACG
>NC_051404.1:45810924-45811366 GCF_015228065.2 Penaeus monodon
TCTTTATAATCACATCCCTCACTTTCTCTCTTTGATTTCATTATGTTCGCCGAGCCTTTTCCATGGGGCTCACCCTTCCCCGCGCCTCCTTCATGCCTCATCAGCCCTCCCGAACCCGATAGCTGCAGCCTCTTCAGCGCCGCCTTGGATATGCAAACGATATTCACTCTGTTATGGTCTCCGTCCTTTAACGTTTAAGCCAACACTATGCGCTGCTTTGATATTCATGATTTACTTCTCAGAATCTGGTAACTCTCTTGCGTTATTATGACATTTTGTCTTTTTGTTTCGTTCATTTTCTTTCTGCAGCTTTTTTTTTAATCTTAGGGTTTGATTAAGCTTGTTAGATTTAGAAATAACAAAAGTTTTTTTTCAAATCTTATGCAAATTTAGTTTGACTTCATATACTTCTATTTTTTTGAAAAGCTTCCAGATTCGCCTT
>NC_051404.1:45811447-45811952 GCF_015228065.2 Penaeus monodon
GTCTTTCTACATACCATTCCTTCCTTAACTCCCTCCCTCTCTCACTCTTTCAATTTTTCTTTTACTTTATACACACACAAAAAAAAAACTTTTAATTCTTTTGCCTCTAAGAAGCGGCTCATTTCACTCTTGTAGTTCCTCTACGTCCATCATTGCTCCCGCATTTCATTTCCTCCGCCGCTTCCTAATCTCCTATTTAGGCTCGTAGTCCAGCTGTCTCAGGCAAATCTCGGCCTTATTCTCACACTCGCCCAGGCACGTCTAGTACTTGCTCGTGTGTCTTCGTTTTCATGCTTCCCGAGTTTACGCAACGTCTTGTCAGATTATTTCACAAGCAACAGACTCCCATTTCGGTACAACAAAAGAGAAGTTTCGCTTTAGCAAGCATTGTTCTCTATTCTAATAATACATAATCTGAACGCAGAGTAATAATAAAAGGTACAAAGGATAACACAGTAGTCAATGTTTGATCTAAACATCAATTGTGTTGCAATGTATCGCTGGA
>NC_051404.1:45813073-45813453 GCF_015228065.2 Penaeus monodon
ACGAAGATCGCGGGGCGGACTGATTCAACTCTCCAAATCTCTCGCCGTGCTTTCGAAAAGTTCAAGCAGTATAGATATTTTTTTCTATCTTTTTCTCCCGATTATATGGCTTTCTCGCTATGCATTATCACCTCAAGCCGAGAAAACGGTGAGCCGAATGAATCTCGCAAGCAAAAGGAATCTCACAGAACGGACAAACGATTCAGTGCTTACAGTAGAACGGGGAAACAATGAGTTATTTCCGAGACGAGAATCAGGTAGTGAAAGCCTTAAAGGGGAAAAAAGTGGATGTTTGAAGAGTGTAAAACAAATTACAAAGTTGTAGCGACTGGGAAGGCTACGTGAGGAGCATCGAGATGAGATCGCTGGCATGTAAGGCC
>NC_051404.1:45813522-45813587 GCF_015228065.2 Penaeus monodon
AATTTGATCGAAAACGAAATCGGTGTGCGGGGGTGTAAGCTTGTAAACAAAACAAAAAAAAAAAC
>NC_051404.1:45813736-45815251 GCF_015228065.2 Penaeus monodon
GAATAGACGAAACAAAGACCTGCAGAGAGAAATATACCCCCGAAGTTAGCATGGCATTGGACAAGCAGACCCTTATGAAGTAATGCAGGAGTGATATAGATGATGGCATACAAAGGGTCATAGGTTGATAAGATACGTAAGATATCAAGCTTGTCCCATCACTTGCCACACGAAAATAAAATTGACCGACTACACAGATCACACAGCCATCTGTCGGGAGGAGGAAGTTGCTTTCTACAGCAGCTGCATCTCATGAAAGCAGTTGATTTTAAATTTTATATCTGAGTATCATAGTTTTTGCATTATCCAATAACGGATAACGATATGAAAGATTAAGAGCAATATTTAAAATGTTTAGATATCATTTGAAATGTGGCATATGCAAATGGAGTTTTGAAGGGAACAGAACTGAGACCTCATTTTCTCTTTCTTTCCAGAATTTCCCCTGTTGTCCGATCTCGAATTTTAGGTTTGGATGACATTCCCTAACCCTTCTGGTGTCTTGTGATACCACTACTGATCAAATAAGCCTAGCCCTCAGAACCAAGCCTTAAAAAAGAGCTGAAGATGTTTGTATTAGTCATCCTCACTCTTAAAAATGAGGCAAAGAGGTTACCACGAAACATCCTAACTCAAAAAAGAGGTCAAGAGGTTAGCACGAGCCAACTTGACTCTAAAAAAGAGGTAAAGAGGTTAGTATAAGGATTCTTGAGTCTAAAAAATGGGGTAAAGAAGCATCCTCCCTCTAAAAAGGAAAGGTAAAGAGGTTACTTGGACGTAGCCTGAGGTAAAAGGGATAGCACTAGGAAAAAAGAGTTATAAAGGTTACCACTAGGCATCCTGACTCAAAAAAAAGAAGTTATCACGAAGCGTCCTGACTCTAAAAAATATAAAAAACTTAACACCAGGAATACTGACTCGGCATCTAGGCATCCTGACTCTTAAAAATGAGATGAGGAGGTTAGGACGAGGAATTCCAATTATGCATCTTTCACTTTCATCAACCTTTTGCAGCTCTTCTTGTAGGGCCGCCCAAAACTGTTCTTTTTCATCATCTGTGCCTCCTACTTGTGGTGCACACACACTAAATATATTCATCGAGGAATCTAATCGTATCCACATGATTCTGTCATGCTTTCTCTTAACTTCCGTCAATAAATCTTTCATGTCACGCGATAAAATAATTCCAATTCCATTTCTTCCTTCTCCGTTTGCTCCTCCATATATCAACTTGTACCCTTCACCTAATTCTTTCGCCTTGTTCCCCCTCCATCTTGTTTCCTACACGTCCACTTTCCTAGTTTTCATACTATCTGCCAGAACCCGGCCTCTTCCCGTCATGTACGCAACATTCAATGTCCCAATTCGCAAATGTTGAACTAGCTTTCTTGGCCGCCCCCGTTCATGAGGCGGTAGCCCTCGCTGGTCCACAAAGTTAGGGCGATGTATCTGCGGGTCGCTTACGGGCGACATCATAGCATTGGTGACTCTAGTTGTTTAGCTCATTTCATGTAA
>NC_051404.1:45815326-45815668 GCF_015228065.2 Penaeus monodon
TGATGAAGGGCAGATGAGGGACCCCACCAGGCTGGATTTAGATAGATCGATATAGATACAGTATATTCAAAATGTATCTTTATGATATACATACAGTTATCCCATTTTCTTTGTGTGTTTCCCATTATAAAGAAGAGCTACATAATATCTTTTATCACCTTCCCCTTTCCCTCCTCTCTCCGACTAAGGTTTCACTCTGAGAAAGGCCCAAGAAACTTTCATTTCTGCGGCGCTCTTTTGCGGGCTGAGGAATGCTCAAGGCGCCGAGGTTATTACATGGGGAAATGAATATGAAGTCGCGAGTGATATACGAGAGAATTGTGGTGCGATTTGTTGGCTGTT
>NC_051404.1:45815880-45816307 GCF_015228065.2 Penaeus monodon
ATTCCATGTATGTTGTCAGCCATAAATTCAGGAATTACTCGGCAATAAAACTGTATATGCATTATCAGCATTTCCGTCCAATGTGATTGCAATAACACACTAATACAATATGTTAATCCATATGGAAATACTATAAACTTCATAGACTTGTCTATCATTTTACTAACCGGGTCCGTTTTAATATTTTATCTGTATGTCTATTTTTATGCAGATTTCTTCTAGTGGCTGGCTAGGGAGGTATATGCCAAACCGGAAGGATCAGTCAGTTTAAGATTTCTTTAACTGAGCTCTTTAAATCAGCTGAAAAGCATGATGATGGCAAGGAGGAAGACAAAGGAGGAAGAACTCTTGAACGACCCAATGTAAAGGACGCAAGAACAGCCAAAGGTGAGAAAAGTGTATAGAAATAAACAGCCCCTGCTTCCAT
>NC_051404.1:45816778-45817014 GCF_015228065.2 Penaeus monodon
TTTTCTCTTTTTTCTTCTTTTTTTAACAAATAAGACTTGCTGGGAGAGACAAATTTCTTGGTCAGTCGACAATGTGAACATAGGCTCGAACATGAATTCATATTTCTTTGTTGCACTGACTGATTCATAATGCAAGGATTACTGGTAAAAGGAATTGCACTTCGGACATGTATTTCAGAGGCTTTCAAATGACGTTTTTTTAGATCATTTACAAACAGGGTGCAAAAGACAAGACA
>NC_051404.1:45817380-45817589 GCF_015228065.2 Penaeus monodon
TACTGACAATGTTATTTAGTCTAAAAATGTGCAATGAGATTTTTCCAAAGAAAAAGAGATTCAGAAATTATTGTGTACGTTTTTATTCTGTTATTCATTATTCAACACTTCATAGTTCACGCATTGTTTTAGTAATAATGTGAATACTACATTGTAATTGCTACCAACTACAATTTTTTACAATTTTACAATCATAATCTGAATATTTC
>NC_051404.1:45818390-45819057 GCF_015228065.2 Penaeus monodon
GTGTAGCCCACCTAAATGCGACATTCTGCGAGCAAAACAATGTCAGGTTTAAAAATGATAACATCAAATAATGCTTCAAGGAATCACCATCTCTTAATGGCTTTTCATTAACTGACCTTTTTTGTGGTTCGTGACTGGTCAGATATTTTTGTATGAGTTCATCAGTCAATCGTGTGTATGTGTGTAGGCGCATGTATGTGTGGAGGTATTTCGTAATATAAAGTCCGGATCGAAAACCAATGGGATCGATTTATTCCAGCCATTCCGTTAACGAGATATAATCACTGCCTGTCATATGTAACTTTAGAGATGGATGGAAGTCAAATTCTACACAATCACGCTTTACTCTGAACCAAACTATAGTGTATGTGAAAAGAGGAAACACAATTCGCTCGCACGATAGGCGAGAAATGTACAATATATTCGAGCTGGTTTATTTGAAAAGTGAAACGACAGTTTAGAAATATACTTTGATGTGGGAGATTCAGAAATTCTCCTATGCCTTTTCACATAAAATAGTTTGAATATATAGCGAGCTCCTCGGCCTGAAATTATTTTCATCAACACGGCCTGGAGGGGAAGGTATCAGAGTCAACACACCACAGTGAATGGGAAACGGCCATAAGATTCCTGGAACCGAGGAAATGAGCTTCAGAGATCCACCTTA
>NC_051404.1:45820681-45820802 GCF_015228065.2 Penaeus monodon
ATAACAAATGTGTGTTTGTGTTATGCTTTAATATTCATGTTGTTAATTATCACAACATTTACGTTAAAATGAAAAGATTTCAAGTCCGTAGTTGCTTGGATTACGATTCCAGGTAAGCGTG
>NC_051404.1:45821936-45822349 GCF_015228065.2 Penaeus monodon
CAAATAACCTGTCTCGACTTTGTTCGGCCTTCCATTACACTTTTATCTCTACGCATTGCCATTTTTCCTTCGCTTCCCTCCCACCACTTCTCTTTTTCGAGTCTGTGAAAAAAAATGAGCGAGGGACAAGAGAAGAGATAAAAAATGAAAGACATCAAAGGAAAGGAATAATAGAGAGAGAATACCATTGCTATCATTAAATATGCGTTCTCCTGCTTTGAAATATGGATCAGCATATTTTGCTATGAACTGAATTTTTGATAAGTGCGTGTATATAATTGCAGTAATGAATTATCAATTGAAGCAGGTTTTGGAATATACAATTAAAAGACTGAATTACTAAATTTCGACGAATATTGTTTTCTCTCTGCAAAAACGAGTGATTGCCATTTCAGAAATTAACGGAAAGGGTT
>NC_051404.1:45822435-45822542 GCF_015228065.2 Penaeus monodon
CAAACATGGTGGGATGGGAGTAGTGTCCGAGATTCATTGTTTTTTTTTGCAGCAAAGTAGACGACCCATAATGGCATACTCTGTTACGAGACCAGTAAATTCTATCC
>NC_051404.1:45824710-45824950 GCF_015228065.2 Penaeus monodon
GATAACGCTTACCCTTCATGCGTCACTTTGTTGAACGGCAATATCATTCATTATTCACCATTGCATGTGCGCGAAAATATTCTGTCTGTACGTTATCATAAAAGATCACTTACCGCGGGAGCGTGAGTGGACGGCAGAAAAATACACTATTTACAAACGACTTTATTGGAAGTACAGATGTAGCCAGTACACACACGCAAGTATCCAAGTGTTGTCACTTCATGGCAACCTCCCCCCCCC
>NC_051404.1:45824967-45825272 GCF_015228065.2 Penaeus monodon
CATTGGTGAGAAACACACGTGGGAGGTGGTGTGCGGGGTCCTTTAGATCTATATAAATGTTTGTGTGAAATTTCTGCCAACAATAGGAGTCTCTGTTTTGTTTTGTTTTTATAATGGCTCATAGGAGAGCAAGGACTGCGGAAACATATTGTTCTCGTGTGACAAAAGAAGGAAGAAGTGTCGAACAAAACAAAAAGTGAGCGATTCCTGTTTGATTCGTCACTTGAATGTCAACCCGTGGCTGGCAACTGCCATGGCTGCTACGCTTGTCATTGCCCAGCACTCCACCTGGGCTTATCCGTTTC
>NC_051404.1:45825311-45825564 GCF_015228065.2 Penaeus monodon
GTTGTATTACCGGAAGTATCCTAGTTTCTGGGAGTCACATACTCCAGACTGAGTGGTATAAAAAATATACAAAGTGAAAAAATAAACTTCATCATATTTCCATTACACTGTTGAAGTTAAGATCATCATATCTTGTGCATAGATAAATCCTTTTCTTAGATTTAGATATAAAGGATTTGCAGTTTGTGAAAATAAAGACAGCTTTGAATATGACTTATATATCTATCACTTCTGTCAAATTTGTAGAATTTAT
>NC_051404.1:45825667-45826312 GCF_015228065.2 Penaeus monodon
TTCAAAGCTGCTCTTGTAATCACATATTCTGCAGTATAGAATATGTCTGCTATTGAATCCGCATCTCATTCCCATTACGAATCCAAATACAACTATGAAGCAACGCCTTGTGCATCTTCTTTAGTCCCAGGGAAGGAAACTGCAAGAATAAGACTTTCTAAAAGTGATACCGGCAGTAAAAGAAGGCGGAGGTGGACGCAAAAGTGTGGATTTTATTACCCTAGCTGAAAAAAAAAACGCCATGATATCCTACTACAAACTTTAATGTGCTTACGAAGAATGACAGTACAAAGATACTTTTAGTCATTAAAAAATAGACACCATAAGAGAGAAAAAAAAATAGTTAAGAAAAAGTCATTTAAGCGAACAGTATAACACGGTTAGGGGTGTAATGCAATGCGTAACTGCCAGTAACAAGAACATTTTGCTCCGGGGAAACTTCATAGAACCGTTTTTCAGAAGAGCACTTTACCATGACGTGGCCATGTGGAGCACTCCGACATGGAACACAAGGAGAAGGTAACAGAATAATGGATAGTTTCCCTGCTTTCATACTCTTTCTTTTAAGTGTGAGCGAGTGAATGTATAATAAAAATAAATGCAAAAGACAAATAGATTTATAAAATCTTTCCCTAAAATGCAGTT
>NC_051404.1:45827724-45828174 GCF_015228065.2 Penaeus monodon
GGCAGATTGATAGACAGAGAGAGAAATTACGTAAAAACTACTTTAGAGTAAACTATGATTTCCTTGGAGTGCCTGCATGACTTAAATTTACGGTTTCAAAGTCATGTTCAACGGACATTTTCAATTTCTTTAATCTATCCACAAGAAACGTGAATGAAATACGAAACTACGTAATACCCATGTTGTATATTTTCCTCTTCACTTTCGGGATATTGCAAAAGAGCGAAGCAGGTTGATGGCTTTGCATAATATTATGAGCATGCAATCGCGGGTGAGATATTGGAGTAACATCACTACGACAGAGAGATGATTTAGAATGCGATTTGCTGACTGTACAATAACTCCTCAGAGACGAAACTATTTATACTAACATTAATTTCCAGAACAACGAGAAAATACATTATAGTATGCACAACAGGAGAAGTTTTACAATTATTCATGAATGCCGCT
>NC_051404.1:45828244-45828524 GCF_015228065.2 Penaeus monodon
TTAGTTTGTTATACAAGGGACTATAATTTATATAAGTTTGTGTTATACTCAGAAAATTATATGTCGCTATCTTCTAATTGATTTATCGTTTTCATAAAATTGGCATTAGTGTAATGACAATGATAACAGCAATAGTTAGAACGATAAAAAACACTATCAATGAAAGTAATACAAACGAAATCATGATAATGATGAAAATAAATTTAAATATGGCACCATTAATGGCAATGATACTGATAATGCTTTACTTTGACAGTAAGAATCAGTGCTATCAATCTCT
>NC_051404.1:45828797-45829280 GCF_015228065.2 Penaeus monodon
TTTTTTCTCGGGTAAAATCACAGCTGGAAAAATAAATAAGCCAACACTCATATAGTTTGAAATAAAAGGAGATATTAAAGTATAAATACAAAGCTTTAAACAAAAAAATCACCAAAGTTTTCCCCACAAATCCACGTTAATTAAAAGTTCTCAGGACAAGGTCGGTGACGTGGCAGGTCGTAAGTGAAACCTTAAATAACCCAAAAATGCAACTAAGAACAGAAAGAACAGTGGTAAAATTTAAAACTCTGATAATTAAATTTGAAAATGTCAAATAATAGTAAATGTGGACGGTTTTCATGTGGAAAAATATATTTTACGAGTAACCTAGTACAACCGCCCCCCCCCTCCTCGGATTGTGAGGGGGGGCGACATCGGAGACATCAAGGATACTGAAATATATCAACGTAAGATATGATAAAACAAGTTACCCTTATCTAGAACTTTTATGTTTTGTATTTCATCTGTTGACCTTATTTTACA
>NC_051404.1:45829407-45829779 GCF_015228065.2 Penaeus monodon
TTAATTTCATTTTGCTTTACTGTATATAGACTTATGGTTATGGTAGCTTACTTAAGTTTTAAGGTAGTTTTTAAAAAAAATCGCAGGTTCAGGTGTGTTTACAGCTCTTTGTTCAAATTCAAAACAATATTGTTTTAAATCAACATTTGCCGCTTTATTCATGTGGAAGAATCAATAGTATTTTCCATGAGGCGAGAATTACCTCCGGAGTGCCTGGGTGCCGCCCTCTGGATTACGCACAGATTGGGGTCCGGAATCAGGGTCAGGTGGAGGTGTCAAGAGGAAGGGTAGGGGAGTAGGCGCGAGAAGGGGGTGAGTTAGAAAAGTGTAAGTGTTGGAAAAGAACGAAAATGGATGAAGTGAATCTAAACC
>NC_051404.1:45829855-45830103 GCF_015228065.2 Penaeus monodon
TAAAGAGGAAAAAGCCTGAAGGGTAGAAAAAGGAAGTAAGGCGAAAGTGAGGAATAAAAACGAGAGAAAGCGAAAGCAAATAGGAAAGACGAAAGGTGGTGAAAGAGAGGAAAGACTGCAGGTTACAGATTACCGAAAGGCGTGAGAGGGAAAAGTCGTGGAAGTAAACCATAGTACAGGAGGTGGACGGAGGAATACAGGTGGAAGAGTGACCAACGTAAAATGAAAGAATCAGGATGGGTGAGGGG
>NC_051404.1:45830253-45830356 GCF_015228065.2 Penaeus monodon
TGATAGACCTTATGTATGTGATCAGCTAGTCAGTGCTATAACGATACTTATTTGACATCATTCTGGCTCGCCTGCACGTCCACCAAGCAGGGAAAATATGCTG
>NC_051404.1:45830386-45830513 GCF_015228065.2 Penaeus monodon
GTCATTCGTCAAATCCGATTGCACTTCACTACACTGTATTATATTGTGTGCATTGGTTCTTGGAGGATCCAGGAGAGGTGAGTAGACATGAAAAGAGAAAAGTACAAAGTTTTGTTGGTACCTTTCC
>NC_051404.1:45830563-45830790 GCF_015228065.2 Penaeus monodon
CACTCTGACCACTACACTAAAGGTGGTAAATTTTAGTTGTCTTTTTGAAAGTTGTGGCGTCATCCAGCATTACAACTGTCTCTTTTCCTAGTATTAGTGTGTGCTTTATTTACAGTTCCCTGTTCTTTTTGGTTATGAACTTTAGAGTGTGTGCTTGCAATTTTGTAATGCATTTTTATTAATGCGATAAATTTCGGTTTGGGACCGATTTTATGCCCGAATTTAGT
>NC_051404.1:45830880-45832007 GCF_015228065.2 Penaeus monodon
ATTCATTCATGTCCCCCTCTCCTCTTTTCTCTCCCTCAGTACTCGTGGGATTGGGAAGTGGGGAAAACACAAAGATCGTGTCTTAAGAGTAAGGACGAAAACTATAAATGGATGGAACCGAATAAATCAGGAGATTTTTTTTATTAAAAGTTTCCTCGGATTAATGGCGAATGTTATTGTGCTCTACATGTCGCTGTGGTTCTCTGGAGTGGCGAAAAGACAGGAAAGATTATCGTTTTAGGCAGACACCTCGTGTTTTAGTGTTTTTCTTGTGGTATTTTACATTGTTATAACAGCCTTGCATTATGTAAAGAGTATTGTGAATATCATTGTAGGAGGGGAAGGGTAAAATAGTCCTAAAATTTATGAACATAGTCTTTATACACAATCTATATTTTGTCAATAAAACTGCCTAGATCACCGTTATTCAAAACTGTAACCCTGTGATTAATAGTGAATTCAGAAACATTAGCTAAAGCCTTTGAATTCTTTTTGTAAGTTACGGCTTTCAGAGATAAATTTCTCTTTTGTTTTCAATATCCTTTTATCTCTCTCTCTTTTCTTTCCCCACATTTCAGTCAGTTGTTCGTTTTCGTTTGTGTTTGTTCGTTTCTCGCTTGCCTCCATTCATTTTCACTTTCTATCTTCTTTAACATAAAGGAGAAACGTCTTGTCTCCGTGCAGTAGACAGAATGTTATTTTTGTTATTACTATTGGTATTGTTGCTGTTGATCATGTTATCACTCGTCATGTTATTATCTTGTTCTTATTCTCGTTCTTTCTGTTATTTTCAACGACATGGGCGGGGCATTGTCTCACGTCGGGTATATCGTATGAAGAGGCATCTCTGCCAACACCTCGTAAATTCTTATGCCTTCCTCACGAGAAAAATCCTGCGTCCTTCATCCTGCCTCGCTTCCGCCCTCCCACGACCTCATACGCCCGCGGCTCTGTTATCACGACCCGGCCGACGGGCGTGGGAAGAGAGACGAAACTTCGAGAGCCAGACATTGCTGAAGCTCATAAATTCCTCGTTACTTATGGCTCGGGATCCGTCGCGGCGAACGGCCATGCGCGAAATTGAGAGCGAGGACCTCCCTCCAGGGCGCCCGAGGTGGCTGGATGAC
>NC_051404.1:45832025-45832106 GCF_015228065.2 Penaeus monodon
CAGAGTGGCGAGGCTTCGTCAAAGGGGCAATTTACGCACTGGAAAGCTCAGAAAAAATATAAATAAAGCGATAGATGGTGG
>NC_051404.1:45832583-45832744 GCF_015228065.2 Penaeus monodon
TAACGATAGCTAAATCAGAGGGGCGAATCGAGAGATAAAGCTTGATAAATTGATAGATAAAGATTGATGATAAAGATCAGTATAAAGATAGAAAGATAACTGGAAAGGGAAGATAAGAAGAAAATAAGAAGATAAGGAAGTATAGCTACGTAAATAAAGAT
>NC_051404.1:45832884-45833201 GCF_015228065.2 Penaeus monodon
ATAGAGAGACAAATTGAGACTGATATGTAAATTAATAAACTTAGATTGGATGCAATAAAACAGAGAAAATTATGTATCTAATTAGCAGGTCTTTTATCTCGACCTTTTAAACAGAAATGAAAAAAAAAATGGAAAACTACTTCATGAGTGAAGTTGGATGCATGTCATGAAATGCTGTTAAAAGCTGCATCTAATTAGGTGGAAGGTTTAATGCAAATATCAAAACAGTTTTTTGTCAGGCCGAAATGAAGTATTTGTGTCAAAACATAAGTTTCGGGTTAGTTTTCTCTCTTTCTCTCTCACTCATGATTTGTCTG
>NC_051404.1:45834408-45834933 GCF_015228065.2 Penaeus monodon
TTTTACATCTCTTTCACTTCCTTGCTAAGCCCTTCTACTGCTTAGTTAGTACGACACGGAAATGTGTCAAACTAATCGTGTGTTTATTTACTTCTTGTAGATTCATTTGTAATATAACATTAATGAACACGTGGTGCCTTTTATATGCATAAAGATTTGCTTCAAGCTTGATGGAGCTTTCATTTGGTAATGGCCTGTGAGCAAACTTTGACTTATAAATGTGTTTCCTGCTTCAAGGAACACTCAGGAGCTTGTTGACAACCTCCTTTGACAGGGTGAGAACTGCCCAGAAGAAATTTCTTTACTCCGCTCAAAGAGGCATTCAAGAGTTCTGCAGAAATGTTTAAAATGTGGTGGTTTCTCGGAGGTGACAGCATAATAACATTCAGCACCTGTGCTGTGGATATGGAAATGAATCATGTGCCCAAGAATGAAAGGTGTATCGTGGAACGCAAAAGAACCTGATATCAGCGGATGCGATTTCAAAGGTGATAGCAATGATTAAGAGGTAACGTAAAAGAGAGG
>NC_051404.1:45835497-45836243 GCF_015228065.2 Penaeus monodon
AGAAAATAACAAAATCCCTCTTTTCCACCCAGCGCTGGCGTGAGAAACGGAAAAATGAACAGAGAAAATGTTAGATATAAAGAACCTAAAGGGAATAGGCAAGTGACACGTAAAGAGGAAGAGAGAGGATGCGCAGCAGCAGTATATAAAAATCAAGATTTTGTTATTTTTCCTTTTAGAGTTAACGTTTATAGTATGTACACATCTTTTATGGGAAAAAAAGATGCGCAATAATATCTGCAATCTATTCACGATATTATTCATCATCCAGAAAAAAAAAATGGCTCCGTCCTAAGCAGGTCTGCGATTATCGAACGCTTGCAGGGTAATTAATAACCAACCATTAAGAGAACTATTACGAAATTTCCATATATTCTGACCGTAGATCTTGCCTCCCCTTAAAGGATTCGAACCCAATCCCCTCGAATCCCTGTCAAGAAGGATACGAATAGACGTGCGATGCGGCATTACCTATATCACTGCTAATTCCATAGCTCCTCTTTGTTCCTTGTCACTTCTTTTGTTTCTGTTCTCGCTTCTCCCGTTTACCATCTTCCGTATTCACATTCTCCCCGTGCAATTTCTTGGAAATGTGCTTCTTTATTTTTGCAAACAGAAAGGTGATGTATAGCCAGAGAAAGGTCATTAGGACGTATATCACATCCAAGACAAAGAACTTCCTTTCTGAAATCCCGTTTCCCGAAGGCGGGGGTTTGTTTACCGAGAGTTTGGCTCCCTCACAAAAC
>NC_051404.1:45836432-45836645 GCF_015228065.2 Penaeus monodon
TTGTTACAGAGGTAAATTGCAAACAAAATAACCCATCCCCGCATGTTTTCAATTTCAATGTAATTTTCTCTTCTACGGGTTTAATTATTCATTCTAATCAAGCATTACAAAGCCATCACAATGAGGGCGTATGTAAACGCATTTCCAGGCGAGCTGCAGCGTTCCCCTCCTTCCCACGAATGGGCTCGTCACTTCCTTTGGTCAGAAAGGCCT
>NC_051404.1:45838244-45838960 GCF_015228065.2 Penaeus monodon
ATGTTGCCAGATCATTTGGAAAATCAATGCATGTTGCACGTAACCTTTTCGAATAGTTGAAATAATTGCCCAGTTTCCTTTTCTTTCGTCTTATTCAACTTCATTTTCTCTCCTGAGGCTAAAATGTCGACATCACCTTCTCCTTCATGAGGGTCACTTGTTTCCGCGTCGATGTGGCTCAGGGCTTTTATGTCGATCTTTTCACCTACCTTCGTAACGATGGACTTGTTAAAATCCCTCATTAAGATAAAGCTTTCCTATATTTGGATCTTCTTCCCATAGTGTAGAAACACACGGAAATGTTGAGTTCAGATCAGTAGTCTTTACAAATAAGAAGTATGCAGTGCTAAAGGCTTCGGATCTATAGTTTATTTTAGCTAGAAGTATACAGCTGCAAACACACTGCTTTTGAACATATTTGCACTCTTGGCTTCATGGAATTATAACTCCTTCTGTATCCTTTGCCTCACTACCGCTATATTTTATTTCAGTGTTTGTTCTAGCAAGCTGCTGATGGCAAGGACTTCTTCGCTAATCTTCTGTTTTCTCAGTAAATACGAGATCCAAGGCGCTCCTGTGAGTGATGAGTGTTCTTAGTACACATTAGAGGCCAACGTATTCCAGGTCTCTCTAGGGAAACTTCCCACTGTCAATAAATATTTTCCGTCGCTTGTATGAACACACTGTTCTTTTTATCTCATGAGTTTCTGATTCGC
>NC_051404.1:45839327-45840081 GCF_015228065.2 Penaeus monodon
AATGGGTTGCCTTTTTATAATTACGTTTCAGCCAGCATTAGAAAGTCATTCTATCCACTTTTAACCTATATTCAAGTCTATAAAATTATAGTAAAAAAAAAATCAAATTTCAACTTTACAAACTTTTTTCAAGGGTAATGCAAACGTTCTAAACCAATTACACCCATTCACTTTAATCACATCATGACTTCAATGTCAATAATAATCTGGGGTGTGTAGCCAAGGGTAGTTTTTTTCACTGTTATAGACTGAAATTTGCTCTGATACTTTTCTCTGAGCTAAAAGTTAAATGACGAAAATGTGATGCGCAAACACCGAAATAAATCTGAGATATAACCGAAGAAATATAATATGAAAAATTTAACTATATGCTGAAGAAAAAATAAAGAAAATAAGGGTGAAATAGCCCGTAAATAATAATTAACATATTTAAAATCGCAATCAGTATACAATACAATAAGCGAAAGAGTTGCGTGATTTCATCAATGGAACATATTTTAATCTTTTGTGTCATATTCGAAATTAAGTAGATCATTATCCAGATTATCCGAACATAATCCAGTTATTGAGATCCAAGAGATATTAGTCCGTAACTCCTAATTATAGTGTGTTGTGGACGGTAATTTTGTTTTCTTAATACTAATCATTATTAATGAGCCGCTCATATATTCATTATTATTACAGGCTTTAGAGGAGAGAGGTCTCAAGTGTATTTTGGTGAGATGAAAAAGTGAATTAATTACTGTTACGAATG
>NC_051404.1:45841820-45842375 GCF_015228065.2 Penaeus monodon
CAATATTTTATATAATATGATTAACGCACACACTTATGTTCATTTTCATCCCACGACAACCTGTCTCCTCGGCTACAACATTCTGATGACTATTATTTGAACATTCCAATGCAATGGCTTGGTCAATATCTGCTTTCAATAGCTGGTGAATTATGGCTTAAGGTACAGCATGAAGACTGCCCTTTGTGCTTTCTTTACCTGATAATCCTCTTAGATCAGTTCGAGTCCCCGCTAATATTCTAGGCAATATAAGATCAACAGAATAATTGGCATGCACAAATCCTTGACCAAGCCCTTATGTAAACAAGATGTCATAGTTTAGCATTAAGCAATATCCACAGTATTTAGTAGTGTCTCTATAGATTATTGGTTTTCATTCACACATAAGTAAATAATAAAGACATATCGATAATACCAAGAACTAAGATATATAGAAAACTCCATCTAAGCTTCACAAACAGTAACAAAAATAAGCAGTGGATTCCAGGAAAGCCAAAGGCATTATCGCTGGAAATGTTCGGTGAAAGTGGTCTTGCTCGCGGGGGGCAGATGCAA
>NC_051404.1:45843307-45843617 GCF_015228065.2 Penaeus monodon
AGTATACAAATATCCATATTGTTCGCATAGCAGCGCCGTAACCGAATTCCCAAAAGTGCAATTCTAAAAATGCATTTTTCTAATGAGTCTCCAGTAAGATGGAAATGAAAACACCTTTCCTCAGAATTATTCCCCGGAGAGGTAACAGTCCTGGACTTTTTGCGGGAAAAAACTTTAGTTTATGTGTAAATACTGCGCACACGGTAATATGAACAAGAAATGTGGCGTATAGAATATGGGCTTATATGAACGTAACATGTTCACATTCATTTTCATATGCAAATAGCACACGAATGTAATAGAATGGACA
>NC_051404.1:45849562-45849699 GCF_015228065.2 Penaeus monodon
CAATAGTTTCCACACGCTTTTGCTTGGCGGTTGGGTACATTCTATGCATATTGAAAAGGTCGACACTCGACTTGTCTTCTTTCCTAAGGATCAATCTGTTTTCTTGAAAGGTATTATTTGGAAATCAGAATACACAG
>NC_051404.1:45849808-45850032 GCF_015228065.2 Penaeus monodon
TTGTGCATCTAATTAGCAGACTTTTTTCTCCTAAACAGAAATAGGAAAATGGAAGTCTCCATAAGTGTAGTCGAACCCATGGCATGAAATATTGTTAGAAGTTCTGTTTAATTAGGTGGAGGCTTTAATGCAAATATCAAGCTCATTTACGTATTCACAAAACATAAACTAAGTACTGTTACAAGCAAATTGTTTGTAGTATATCACCAAAAGAGCGTAAACCT
>NC_051404.1:45850439-45851291 GCF_015228065.2 Penaeus monodon
ATTTTTTCTGAGCTTTCCAGTGCGTAAATTGCCCCTTTGACGAAGCCTCGCCACTCTGCCCCCCCCTCCCCTCCCGTCATCCAGCCACCTCGGGCGCCCTGGAGGGAGGTCCTCGCTCTCAATTTCGCGCATGGCCGTTCGCCGCGACGGATCCCGAGCCATAAGTAACGAGGAATTTATGAGCTTCAGCAATGTCTGGCTCTCGAAGTTTCGTCTCTCTTCCCACGCCCGTCGGCCGGGTCGTGATAACAGAGCCGCGGGCGTGTGAGGTCGTGGGAAGCGGGAGGCGTGTGGGGGGGGGGGGGTGAAGGACGAAAGAGGCGAGGCAGGATGTGAAGGGTCGTAGAAGAGGCAGGACGTACGACGCAGGATCTTGTACGCGAGGAAGGCATGAAAATTTTATGAAGTATTGACATAAATGTTGCTTCATAAGACACGCCCGGAGTCCAACTTACGACTGCAATACTTCTCTCGCATCATACATTCTAATCCGCCTGTCGCTTTCAACTGCGCTCAAACCCCCCTCAAGGACGATCATTCTTGCACCGTCGCCTTTGCAATTGAAATGATCCACAGCCCCAATCACGACTGTGTTCGCTTCCCTAACTGATAGCGCTATATCTTTCAGGTCTACCAATACAGTGTCAAGAAGACGATTGAAACGTAGTGGGCCCTGAGCGATGCAAACGCCCCCGAGTATGCAATCCGCCTACTCGCGGAATGAAGGAAATCTGAAAAAACTACTGGCATGAGAATATTAGCGTGGTGTCTTCTAAAAGGAAAGTTTGACAGTCTTGGTTTACTTTCCTCTCGTTGAGTGAAAAGAAGGGTAAGTACTAGTGAATGTTGTGC
>NC_051404.1:45852508-45852844 GCF_015228065.2 Penaeus monodon
AACGGCTGTCCCAATATCCTATCGCCTGATCCTTGCGTATCTTTTCGAGCCACACGCTTGCTAAGTCTTTTCCCTTTATCACTGACCGGCAGCTGAGATGGAATTATCCGCTCCTGCAGAGGTAGCTATAACATTATCAGAAAATGTGGCATTTGTGCTGACAAGGACCCTACTTTTCTCGGAAATTCATACGATCGAAGATAACGCATTTTCTCTTTTCTTTTTCTTTTACTTGGTCTTTTATCTGTTCCACTTCTTTCCATCACGGCTACTGCTCCATTCTCATATTCTTCTTTATCGGTATGTTCATCCTGCTCTCTCTTTTTATAATTCTTT
>NC_051404.1:45852898-45853393 GCF_015228065.2 Penaeus monodon
TTAATCTACTTCTGCTTTTTGCTGGAGTTTTATAAGAATATTTGCGGAATTACGATATTCCCACTATTATCATAAATATACTTTCTCTACATCGCATAAGCATGAATAAAGCATTAACAAGAAGCATAAATAAACATGTTAGATCAAAGAATCATTTATCAACCTTCTTTCAACATTTCCCTTGTTTATACAAGAAAAAAATGTGCCATAGGTATTGATTATCCAACAATTAGGCGAGAGAGCATGATCAACTCTTTTCAACTCTGATTTTACAGTTAATCGTTTCCTTAATTATTACCAGTCAAGCACCATCATACTCATTAACGCTACATTCAAAAACGTTTAACAACAATCACGCAATGATTTCCACACAAATCTATCTCACTTCACAGTCCTTGTATCCCCATGCATCATTTTCACATGAAACAACAGAATTACAAAGAATAGGTATGCAAAAAGTAAAATCAAAAGATAACAATGATTGTGATGATGATG
>NC_051404.1:45853799-45854042 GCF_015228065.2 Penaeus monodon
ATAAATAGAAGGAAATAAAACAATCGACAACTCTCACCTGCACTGCGCTGTACATGATCATTACTCTTTTGTTGCTAACGTTGCAAAAATGTTAAATTCCCCGTTAATGCAGATTATCCAAATTTATGTTCAGATTGAGCTTGTGATGAGCAGTGGTCGCCTCATTGTTATTGTTGTTATTTTTTCCCCCTCGTTGACGTGTAATCTTTCGTGTTAAAAGTTAGAGTTGTTGATACAGTTGTA
>NC_051404.1:45855804-45855922 GCF_015228065.2 Penaeus monodon
TATGGTAAAAAATCGACGCAACGAGGGAAATCGATTGGATCTTGGAATTTACACTGCTAAGGCGACATGGATAATCTTAAAGTTCAGTGATACCTAAAGAAATTTTCCCCAAATCTGT
>NC_051404.1:45856100-45856684 GCF_015228065.2 Penaeus monodon
TATATCTGCTGGTGTGAAAGGCCAAGAATATGAAAACTTATTCAGAATTACCAGTCTGGTTATCAAGATTATCAAGATTCTTGTCAAACTTTGTTTGATTGCAGAGATCTTACAAACGCATGTAAGAAAAAAAATGCCCATATAAGTGTTTATATATGTCTCTCATTCAATTTAATCCACAACTAAATTGATTCAAGCCTAAATAAATATAGAATCTCACTGTTTATTTAATTACACAAGTATTGGATGGTAATTGGACCCATACTTTACGTCTCCCTGCCCGTTCCTTGGCTGCAGTAAACCCCTGTTACCTAACACTGACAAAATTTAGTAGACAAAAGCTAAGTTGTGAATGGGAACTGCTGAGTAGGCTTAATTAAGCATCCTTTGATCTGAGTTTGTTTTGAAACTGAACAAAACTTTTCCACCTCATGTAATATCTCATAGTTAATGAGCATCTTGTCAGTGAATAAGTAATACTTTGACAACTAGCAAGATGCAAAATATCGATACATATCCAAATGTTTTTGCTCACTATAATGCATGTTTATTACTACATAACATGATTGTTTATTACTACATAA
>NC_051404.1:45856853-45856946 GCF_015228065.2 Penaeus monodon
ACAAACATGAAAAGCGTTTTTTTTCTCACTATCCTTCTTTTTACGTATTCTCTCTTTGGAAAAGTTAGCGTGACTCCGGGGAAAAGATCGACT
>NC_051404.1:45857795-45858508 GCF_015228065.2 Penaeus monodon
ACAAATACTGATGGTGCATATAGGATACCCAGTGAATTCGATTCAGTGCACTCCCACAGCATCAACGATATGCTTTCAGTTCTGTATGACATTTTTTTGCTAGATAAGGATGTTATCGATAACATTTACCTTAGAGGTTCATAGGGAATTTAATCATGTTTTACCAGCAATGATTTTCATGAAACTATTAAAGTTTGATGCCTGTTCAGTCATCTTACGCATTGGTTACAAATAACCAACGTTTTCAGAATCAACTGTGACTGGAATCAGCTGTAATTCCATTATATTCTTGGCGAGGCAATCATAGTTTCGGAATTGTTGTTTCGTTTTTCCAATAAACTAATATATTTATATTGCGGGTTTTCATTCCACGCGTCCGCCCCGACTTGTGTTTCCTCCAGTCTGTAAACACATTCAGTTCAGCAAATAAATTGCGTAATACATTTAAGGTATCTCATTACGTTCTCTTAGAGATGCACTAAGTTACTATAGGCACATTAATTTCTAAATGAAATGTGTAAACTGTCGAAGCCTCCAATATTGTACTTGCATCTACGTGGTTGTGACTGCAATAATGCTCCGATTGTCTTTCTCAAACACGAGAGATAGTGCACCACAACCCTTTGTTGGGGTTCGCGATGCACTGTGTTACTGTATTCAGATCCATTTGCACTCAATTATTGTACTGCATTGTGAGAACGCTCACACTTCAT
>NC_051404.1:45859013-45859740 GCF_015228065.2 Penaeus monodon
AGTACAATCCTGAGTAAGATGAAGGAGCTCGGTCTTGTTTCGGCCAGTTGCGTTGGCTAAATCATCAAGATAAACCTGTGTTTGGCTCTTGAACCTTCTATGTTTCCTTCAATAGATAGTTTCTCTAAGCCTTCTTCTGTCAATGTGTGACTCAGAAATTTAATTTGCTTTTCTATGATACATTTAATAATTTTTCTTTCTCTGTAAGATTGTAGTGTTAGCTTGATTTTTTTGTCCAAGAAAGATAAAGCCACATTGCAAAAGCGTCACTGTGCTTTTTCATTTCATCCCTTATTGTCCATGCTTCGTATTACCGAGCAGATGTAACATTTCAAAAATCTTTTCTTGGTTTCCATTTTAATTTTCTCGTTCTTCAGAATAATTCTTTGATCATTGAAGGCTTTCTTACCTCTAGGAATTCTTTGTGTAATTTCTATATTAAATCTGCCATCACTTGTCAGAGTACTAATTAGATATTCAAGTGTCTGAACTGGCTCATTGTTGAGGCTTAGGTGACATTCTGGGTTGTTTGCTTTCTTGCTAAAAATCATCATCTTTGTCTTTTTCTTATTGATGTATAAACCTCTTCTTTCACTTTCTTCTTTCAAACTAGTTAACAGACTTTGATGGTCTTCTTTATCATCTAAAATAACGACAATATCATCAGCATATCTAATATTCAACAGTGGTAAACCACTGATAGTAAATTTTCCTCTCAGTGCCATCC
>NC_051404.1:45860875-45861433 GCF_015228065.2 Penaeus monodon
GTCATTATTAGCAAGACCTCACGACCTGTTCCGCGTCCCATTAGCTTCGTCTCAACGACCATACACATAATCTGCTATTTCACACTTCCCTACATTAGCGAAGTAACCGTCCTGTTAATGGTATTGGGAAACTGTTGCAGAGCGCGCACAGCTCCCCCAACGCCGGCAAACGTCTCGAAGAACGGAAGTTTAAGCTCAACATAACAGTCATGAGGATCGGCAATACCTTAGCGTAATGGCCCCCGAGTGGCTGCCCGCGGCCGGATCCCCAAGCCGGGATTCGGGACTCAAGCTACAAAATTCAGGCGATGCCCTATGGCCCTCCACCGCCTGCAGCTTGGGAGAGAGATCGACGGTACGGCATCCCCGGATTCACGACAGACGCTCAAGCGGCCTGAGAACGATGAGAACGACCTTCATGCTCGGGAGGAGGAGGTATGATCACTATACTTTTCATGGAATTTTTAAGGGCGGGTTGAGGTGCAAGATGTTATAGGCAATCAGAGAAGCATACGATGTGTTTTGTCTTTGTTTACGTGTTAGCCGCGTGTTCACACA
>NC_051404.1:45861915-45862226 GCF_015228065.2 Penaeus monodon
AGAGCCCTCACTGACAGCAAACCTGTTGACTGTCCTCGCCTGCATCAGCCATTGTTGACGGCTCTCGCTGCTTCGGGCCCGGGGCGGTGGCCGTGTCGGGGCGCTCGAGGCCAGCAGAATAGAGCTTTTGTTCTGGCAGGCGGGCCATTACCTCCGATGAGTCTTTTTTCCCTCTATATATATCAACTTTTTTCTGTTTTCCTTTTATTTTGATCTCATTCGTTTTGTGGTTCTACTTCTCGTGTTCATTTTAGTGGTCTTTGTGTTTTCAGGTTAACAGAGTTCCGGGACGCGGGAAGGAAATTTTCAAT
>NC_051404.1:45862263-45862408 GCF_015228065.2 Penaeus monodon
TATTCCATTTTTATTTTTATTGTTGGGGGTTATTCATAAAAAGGAAATTCCGACAGCAAAGCGGAGATTTCTATATTGCTTTGCAATATTGCAGTTTTCATCAACTCTAGAGAATTTCTAAAATTATTTTTGTAACCTTTTCGTA
>NC_051404.1:45865100-45865375 GCF_015228065.2 Penaeus monodon
AATGTGGCAATCAAATCCCGTAGAGTTGTTGATGTTGGTGACGCCCGAGAACTATTCGCCCTGGTCTGCAATATTGAAAGATGCATACCAGGACCGTAAGGACAATACAATCTCTGACAGTCATTTTTCCTGAGATATGCTAGGTTCCTCAGATCCTTTTGTTCCAGAGAAGAAAAAAGCCTAGATGAGTAGCATCAGGCTGCCATGTTACTTAGCGTTTTTTTTTATCTGCCGACACGATCTCAGAGTGGGGGATGCTGAACAATATGTAGCAC
>NC_051404.1:45866698-45867013 GCF_015228065.2 Penaeus monodon
ATACATTATTCTTCCAAGGAAAATAGCCTTTAAAAAGGTATTAGCTATATCATCAGTGAAAAAGAAAGACGCGCAAATTTCTTTTACCTGTATTATCATAAATTACTGAGAACTACTAATCTTGTCACGGTTCTTCGTGTTTTGTTTTTTTGTTTTTCTCGAATGTATTAACTGCTTCAAATGCTATCCACTCCATTTTGCAATACAGACTTTGCGTCCAGATGAATGAAACGAAATGAAAATTATGAACGTGTGTTATGATGAAAATAATAGCCAAAAATATAATGTCATTGATATGACCACAAACTATATGAG
>NC_051404.1:45867050-45867228 GCF_015228065.2 Penaeus monodon
GCTGTTTCTAAAATTGAATAATCCACTTTGTAAGATAAGTTCACATCTTCACTCTCCTTGAAAGATGAGACAAAAAAGAAGTAACTTTTTTTTATCTCTTCATGAACAAACATTTAACCTTAAACTTCTCCATCCTTTTTACTACTCCTTCTAAATAAGAGCACGTTGTGTAAGCTGT
>NC_051404.1:45867259-45867580 GCF_015228065.2 Penaeus monodon
AACTTGGGAAAATGGGGGGAGGGGGTCGCAGACGTAAAGTAAAAAGGAAAATGTATGTCAAGAAGGGAGAGAGGAAAGATAGGAAGAGGGGGAGAGGGAGGGAGAGAAAAGGGTTAGGGGATTCAGCGAGATTAGGGGAGAGCTGTAAAAGGAGGTTGAGGTAGACAGATCTATATACAAAGAAAGGGAAGGAAAGCAAGGGCGAATGCGAGCGAGTTGGGCGTCCAGGCAGCCAAACAGGTGAAGACAGAAGGGCAAGTGAGAAGAAAAGAGAGGGAGGCAGGCAAACTGAAAGTGAAAGACGGGACAAAGGGAGAGGCG
>NC_051404.1:45867778-45868341 GCF_015228065.2 Penaeus monodon
TTGGTTAACAGACGAGACAGAATGTGAAAGGAATAAACCGTCATATGCACTTACTTGTTGAACACACTAACGTAGTGAATTGCCTGTATTCCACACTAATCATGTCTGAATGCAACTGATCATGAAAAGTAATTCCACCGTTGCAAGAGCATTAGGGGCCATTCTCGGTGTAGCCAGGAGTCGGTCGTTGAACAGACTCTGAATCTGATTTAGGTCTTTATGCTTTTTCGATGGCGTTATTGCATATATCATGCAGCGGATTATCTCCACTCGCTTAAAGGTAATTCTTGCTGTATATAATGATGTTGTGAAATGAGGCCACTGAACAGAACAGGTCTAATATTTTTCGTCATATTTCAAAGAGATGCAAGATTCATCCATTTTCATTTTTCATTTTCTATGTTTTTCTCTTTCTACACAACGGGAGTGAATATCCCCCTTCATGATTAGTAGTATGTTAATTTTTAACCATGTTTGACATTAATACATGCATTATGCACTCCCACTGTTAAACCCTTGTGTTTGGATAAAAAGAGAAATGTATTGTTTTTCAATTTAACTCA
>NC_051404.1:45869926-45871114 GCF_015228065.2 Penaeus monodon
CAGCTTATTTACATTGTTAGATGCTGTATTATGAACAACGCAAATGCACTTTTGTCAACCTGTTTATTGTTTAATGATCCTTCTCCGTTACGGCTGCGAAGTGCCCATGTTGTATGAATTTGCTGTTCATAGAGCATATTTATGGTACCAATGCTCTGACATTATTTTGTGTAATATGATCTGCACCTGTTCCCATGCATTATGATATTATTTGCGTCAATACTGTAAGGGGTATCCTTCATGACTGATAACTATACACAGTTATGAAATATTTGTGATATATGAAAGTTGCAAGTATGATTCCTTCCCTATTGATGTAATGATGTGACGAAATTTCAGTTTTTGTTATTGATTTTATGATTGTTTTACAAATCACAAACATGGGTTTTCTTGATACTAGTTTCAAATTTGTTTTATACGTGGCAACGTTTATGGATTTTCGACAAACATGTCATTACTTAAAGAATATTCTTTGCATAAGCAGCTAAAACGACCATATATTATAACAGCTAAAGTAATGTTATTTTTTTCATGTCACTGCTGTTTCCAAATCTGAAAAAAATCATACAGTTGGAAATGCTTGTGCTGAGTCATCGACAGTCTCATGCAAATCAATCAAATTTCCAGCTCTCTTTGTGAATCCCAGATTAGTTTCAGTGGTGCCTGAAGAAAATATCACAAGCACAAGCTAAGCACAAGTTACGTTATGGACCTTTTTCTTCTTTAAGACAAAACCCAAATTTTTGATTGGCGTAAATCTCTTTTGCAGAATTTATTTAACATTGTTATTGTTTTTTTCCTTTTACACCTATATTCACTGGCAGACAACGCGTGAGTATGTGAATATACACACTCACACAATTCACTGCAACTTTAGAAAGCCGCAGGTATGAACAGTATTTTAATTGTGAAACAAGTTGCCAACTCATAACGAACAGCAAACACGGGTACATGATACATACCAACTAAAAAACTGATGAATGAGAATTAATTACGGGCTAATTTTCGGAGTGCAAATTGATCAAGGTAATCAGAAAAATAACAGCAACATTTGTAATTGCAACTTGGATTTTGATGCTATGAAATGTGAAATTTATGAAATGGTTTCATTTGAAGACAGCGCATTTCGTAGCAAAATAATATATCATTCCAGTTAGTTCCTCTGTCTAAAGCCAAGTCATATGATTC
>NC_051404.1:45871410-45871796 GCF_015228065.2 Penaeus monodon
CTAAGACGCCAAGTATGACTTTAAAGGAGTCGGCGAAGGACTTTCTTTGTCTGTGCCTTCAAAGGAATTTTGGTTGCTGTAAGACCAAACCTTGAAAGCGCGTGGGTAGATTCAGGTGGATTTGTTAATTAAAGGTAAATCAAACGGAGGCAGACATCCGACCCTTTTTTAACTGTTTTGAAAAGTCTATATCCGAAAAAATGTGGACCCTTTGATTAAGACCAAATATAAAGGTCAACATATCCAAGCATTGCTGTGTAAAGTTACGTTAATAAATGGCCAGATTCATTTTCCAAACGTAGTGGTATGCTGGTGGCATGTCAAAAAGTTCCTTTGGAATGTGGAGTGTCAGAGTTTGTAAAACCAATGTTCAGAAGCGCTTATTT
>NC_051404.1:45872364-45872653 GCF_015228065.2 Penaeus monodon
GCGGCGAGCAAAAGAATGGATGTTAGTCTTGGGAAAAAAATTGTAAAAGAGCAGAATTCTTTTCCTCGAATATGCACACATCTAAAGACTCGAAGGAACTGTCTGATGTTCCACTTGGTCGATTTATTTGCCAAAATTTTAGCCTTTTACCAAAACTTCTTGACATAAGCTTTCATGTTCGTGTTTCTATGCTTTATTGGACTGAAATGCTCTATTCCAGAATAAAATCCTAACAATATGATTTGGTAACTTATTCATTTGCGCAATTAGAGCAATAAGAAAATGTGCT
>NC_051404.1:45872890-45873106 GCF_015228065.2 Penaeus monodon
TTGCGCGCGCGGAGCCATTCGATCTCTCACTCTTTCTCGCTTGCTTCTGTCTCACTAAACCATGATTTAGTAATTGAGGATAGTCAGCAAGGAAATACACATATCTATCTAGGAAAAACGATGTCTTGTACTCTCTATGGTAGAATTATCCAAAACTTCGTAAGTGAGAAATAACATTCCATACATGAATTTTCAAGGTAACGTGTGATCTGAATT
>NC_051404.1:45873168-45873849 GCF_015228065.2 Penaeus monodon
ATGGATTGCTCTGAAATATTTTAGAGCATGAATTATTCAGGAATTAAACACATGAAAAAAGACTCAAAAGGCCAGTTGACTTATGTGTATATTTCTAGAACATGCTTTGTAGATTTACTACGCTAGAAGTGAGAGAGTCTCGTCTTCCACTGCAGGACAATATAAACCTATGGATATTTGACAAAAAAATCCGTCTTTCTTCGCTCATTGTCCTCGTAATGGGCGTAAGGTGTATATCAACGCAGGACTTTCATAACGTCCCTTGCATGTAACTAAAATGACATATAGGTTTGCGGTGCTCACGCAGGCTATATTGAAAATTCTGCCATAAATCATGTTTAACTGTATCGTTGACGGCGGAGGGTGTATATATAGCCTCATTTGGTCCTTCATGTATCATGCATGGTCTATTTAATGACATAGATTTTTCAGGAGTTATATTAGTTGAGGCATTTTTTAGAGATTGTGGACTATGTCTCTTGATATATATAATACACTTTTATATATAGTATTTATTACCCGTGGCTTTAATGGTAGTGTCTTTCTTTTCCTCAGAAGCTAATTTTCGTTCCATTGTGTAAATTCTCGTTTGCACCATGGCTGCATTTAGAATGGAACGATATTTCTTATTGTAGTTGACCTTACACGAAAATGGATTTTCACTTCAGCTCAATTTATTTC
>NC_051404.1:45876268-45876572 GCF_015228065.2 Penaeus monodon
ATTCCCCTTGATTATTTGGAATGCTATACTTAACTATACTTAAGTTTTTTTTCAGAAAATATATTTGTCAAAAGAATATAACAGGTAAA
Organism: Penaeus monodon; assembly: GCF_015228065.2. Taxonomy (NCBI): domain Eukaryota; kingdom Metazoa; phylum Arthropoda; class Malacostraca; order Decapoda; family Penaeidae; genus Penaeus; species Penaeus monodon. The sequence continues at coordinate 45,876,358 of NC_051404.1, forward strand.
GGACAATCGATGATTCTGAATACATAAAGCAAACAAAATATCACAATAAAATTCAATATAAATGAACAACCCTTTCATAAAATAGAAATCAACAGAATATCACGAAGTTTCCCCGAATTCAGCCTACACATTCTGCTGACGAAGTCGACGCAGCAGTACGCCTGACCTACAATAATTAGATAACCGTCCATCCGTCGGGCCAGATGACTGTCCAT
>NC_051404.1:45876798-45876952 GCF_015228065.2 Penaeus monodon
GTGTAGTGTCGTGTAGTGTTGGATGTGTATGCATGCATGTGCTTTACTGATGATTGTCATAGTTATGCAAGAAATGTGATGTTTTTATCATCTAATTCCAACAACTTCAAACATACGTGTTGATTTAATTGCGCTATCATTTTACAACTGATAC
>NC_051404.1:45878093-45878158 GCF_015228065.2 Penaeus monodon
TGAACACGCTGCTGTCTACCAGTTAAAAATTCTTTTAAAATACTTTAAAATTTATCACCAACACC
>NC_051404.1:45878484-45879204 GCF_015228065.2 Penaeus monodon
GTTCAAATTTAGGTGAGAGAACTGCAAGTTCACTCAGATTCACGATTATTACTAAAAAGCAAAATGCAACACTTTGTAAGGTTAGGACCACAGTGAAACTAAGCATAACCCGACAATATTATATAAGAATAATAGTGGAAAGATCGAAGCATGGTATTCAGAGATACACACTGTTATATACATTAATACCCCGTAGAATCATTAGCTTCTCGTAAACCTTTCCTAAAATATACATAACGTAAGCTGTTCCGTGCCACAGTTACATTAATCACTGACGAGAGACGCTAGATTAAGATCATAAGGCAAATTGCGTACCTAAACGAACTTTATGATCACCTACTTTGTCATCCTATTGCTGTAAGTATTGTTACTCTTAATCGAGTAGTAAGTGTGGAACAGGCTAATGGCTTCCTCTTTTTAGGCAACATGTTACAATAAAGAGAAGTATCATCTCTGTCAAACGATTACAGGCCCTAGTAACACCTCTCATGTGCTACAGCTTGCCCGTGCAGCGCTATGATCAAATGACAGGTTTAATAACTTTGGGAGGAGGGGGCGGGTGAGAGAATTGCTTGTTCCAGATCATATTCCAGTTAACTGTGCTTATGGTGATTGTCGTGTTATCTTCCCGTTACTGCTTTTCAGGACATAGCTTAGCCGGCCTGAATATCATTTTGTGAACTTGGTGGTCATTTCTTGTCCATTGCTACTTCTGTTCCG
>NC_051404.1:45879521-45879673 GCF_015228065.2 Penaeus monodon
ATACACACAAAAGAGCTTTACCTCTTTTAAAAAGGCAGTAAAGGGTCTACTTCAAAGGGATTGAGAATGAGAAATTATTCTTTGAGAAAATATACTTTGCCATGCGAGAGAAGCTTATAAGCAAAGGATGGTTAAGTAGTTGTGACGTGCAG
>NC_051404.1:45880281-45880988 GCF_015228065.2 Penaeus monodon
GGCAGTAGCAGAACAGAAAAAACGACATGCGACAAATGGTGAGAAATGTCTTGAAATATCAATAAATTGTGATATTCCCAAGGTGGTCGTGAAGAGGGGGAAGACAGCGCTATCCATTCACATCCTATAAATCTTAAGAAGCCGGTTGTAAGATGACAGGCATTTACCGCTTGCATGATTAAAAGCTATGTTACACGAGGGAGGGGCCGCCGCATGATGTACATATAGCAAAAGGTGTTTTATGATCTTATCTACGCTTGATATATTTAAAGAGGACGGAGTGGGAGAGAGTTAAAGTCGATGTGACGAGGGATAAGTTGTGCGCTAGGAGAAGGGGAATTGCTTAATATTTTACAAAACGATAAAATTAGTAAAAAAAAAAAAAATGGATCTCTGAACAGGAGAGGGAATGTGACCGAATCAGTTTACGTATTCTCTGTATAATTATCCGTTTAAATATTATAAAGACTTATTAGGGGATACATGAACATCCGATAAAACTTATATGTATTTCCTGATGACACTGGGACAAGAGAGTGATAATTTGTGTATATGTTTAAGAGAGTAAGGAAAACAGAGGGGAAATGGAGGTTACGCTCATATGACTAATTGTAATTTGCTCGCATTCGAAGGACAATGCTCTCATTAAACTCTGATTTATATGGAGAGTTGATGGTAAAAATATGTCTTAGTTCTGAGGTGCTCGC
>NC_051404.1:45884624-45885121 GCF_015228065.2 Penaeus monodon
TCACTTCAGACTGTCCGTACCAGTCATTAGGTTAATAAACCATATTGTTATTTCACTACTCCAAAAGACATCTCACAAAAAAATGCAGAAGTAAGCCTCTGTCTAATGTCTGTTAGCCCGTTTACAACCAGGTTATCTAAGACCTCTATGCTCTGGATTACAACCGGATCACAGTGAGCTCCCAGCACTTGTCAGAGATTAGCCAATTTGGTTCTGAGTCCAGTTTTCGATCGTCATACACCTTGCAGCTTGGTTAATGTCATAATTTACAGTCGAAATTATGATAGCCATCTCTGTCATCTCGATGAGACATTAACACTTCAAGGCTTCAAGTGAAATTGCTTGCCCAGGACTTATATTCTTAGGTTTCCTCAATTCCACTGCAGGTTGTAAAACCTTGACCCCAGTAAAGTGAAAACCTTTTGATCTTCCTACACCCACCAATTCTCAACTGGTTATTTACATAGACATGTTAAGGTTCATTCAAAAATTTATTC
>NC_051404.1:45885686-45886058 GCF_015228065.2 Penaeus monodon
TATTTAGCAAATGCGGGTTTAGCTAGGAGAAAAAAACGTTTCCATGGTACTGGAAGCACAGGAGATGAAAAGGAGCAGCGAAGAGTCCCTTGAACAACTTCGGAGCAGATTCGAACATAAACTGAAGCATTCAGAGACAGAGCAGCAGGAGGACTATCACAAAGTAATATAGCGTATAACATTCACTGGAAAGCAGCGATTTTTTTTACGAGTGAACACGGAAAGAATGAAATGGATAGCTTTCAAAGCCATCTTTATTTACTGCAAATGTAAATTTTCTGATAATTCCGGAGTGTTCGTTTCTGTAATGTTATTCACCGAAAGAGAGAGAGATGTAAATGCATTGCTTCAAACTATTAGCTTCAGATTGAT
>NC_051404.1:45886293-45887026 GCF_015228065.2 Penaeus monodon
TGTAAAACGTGTTACTAAATAGAAAGTTCGAAGGATTTCAGAGGGACGGTACTTGAAGTTAAACTAAATTTGCACAAGATTTGAAAAAAAAAGCCTTTGTTATACCTAGATATAATAAGCTCAAGAAAATCTAAAGAAAAGGAACAAAGAAAAAGATAAACAGAATTGCAGTTGTTCAAAACGAGCTTTGTAGAGGGAGATGTAAGGCTGCACTTTCTTTTCTGTTGCTTATTATAATTCATATTTCACAAAGAAAAAAATGTTGCAGAGAAAAATAACGAATTCAGGGCAAACCAGAAAGTGCTTTCAGACAAACAAAATTAATAAATGACCTTGTATTTAGAGTAAATACATATATTTTTGAGTAAAATAGCGAAAAGTAAAGAAACACCCTTTAACGTTTTAATCTTTTGAAACTGAGTAAATAATTTCTCAAAGGGATAAATGAGAGGAAGTTTCTTGATGAGTAAATATATAAATGCACTAAATCTTTAATTTGACGATATATTTATTCAATCAAAATATTTACCTTTAACGTAACTGCTCTTAAAATGTTTGAAATAATCTATCAAAGCGCAACATCCAGGTAAAGTTCATGACGAACAAAGGCAATTTATATAAAAAAAAACAATAAAAATATACACGTTGTGACATTTTCACAAAATGAAACTGCCTACTAAGAAAATAATAATAAACTGACATTTCAGATCCAACTGGATTCCTCCTCAGGCAG
>NC_051404.1:45887687-45888189 GCF_015228065.2 Penaeus monodon
CGTTTTGAGTCTAGGGAAGAGAGAAACGTGTACTCACCAAGAATAAATGAAAACTAGTGAAAGTTCCTTCTAGGCTGTTTTTGGGAAAGCGTAAGCGAACGCTTGTCTCAACTCCAAGGTAAAACAGAATGTTGATTGCACTGTGCAAAAAAACATGATCATCGCCATCAAAGGATTTGGCAACTGAGCGGACGTCCTGTGGCGTGCAGTGTGATGAGAGAAAGGCTTTGTCAGTGGCTTTCGTGCGTGGAAGCCTCTAAGAACACTGCTAAGAAGAGGTTGGTTTGATTACACATGATGGAATGAAGGTAATTACTGATGTTGTCATGTAAGGATTTTCTAAGTAACTAAAAAAAAATTGAGCTCTTCAATACTATTGGATGTTAGATGAATACATATCAACATTAGGAATCTGCAAATGTTTCGCTTCATTTAGATACATAAAGAAATATATACACACTTGAGTATCTGTGTATCTGTATCTTTGTAGGCATTTTACTGA
>NC_051404.1:45889218-45889390 GCF_015228065.2 Penaeus monodon
GGGAAGTTCAGGAGTAACTACGAAAGAAAATGAAAAACAGACGCAAATCACATTGCCATCCCGCAGGTCCAACACGCAATGCATGCGGAATTTGAATAAAATCTCGACGACCAAGGAGAGAAATATTTTTCTCAGAGGCTGTCGCTGTTATTAAAGGGAAGAGGTGTACGTT
>NC_051404.1:45889427-45890822 GCF_015228065.2 Penaeus monodon
GGTAGGAAAGAGAAAGGATAACTTCACACTGCAAGGTTAAGAGAATGTGAGTGTTTTATCGCCGTGAAGTGGATGGCAGAAGGGGTAACAGAGAGACTAAAGGCTCCGTAAGATAGTGCTGAAAGGTGAGTCCATCATATGGTGTGAGTGAAGAGTTTCCCATTTGTCCAGAGTCAGGGTGAGTTATATCTCACCCTAGGAATATTGGGGATGTATTTTAACGGTATTATGAAAGGTCAAAGGTTCTTCCATCATAGGGATAAAGGAGAGATACTGATCATTCTAAAGATAACGAAATAAATACTGTTTTCTCGCGGCAGGGAGATGTGATAAGAGTTATATGCACTTCAGAAAGGGTGAGCAATAGATCATTTAGGTCATTCTGGAGAGTTACGAGAGAGCTTCTGCCATTCGTATTTCCAAGGATAGGCTTCTTTTCCACTATGAAACCAGTGAGGTCGGCAGAAGCACTTTCACTCACAAATAGATTTTCATCAGAACTTAATTTCTTCATCAACGGCAGGGGACCAGTTCATATAAAGTAGTGTAATTCACTTGATTAGCCAGATGTGAAGACCTCAACTGCCATATCGGATGACGCAACAGTACCGGTAGTAGGTTGTCTTTAACCGCCTTAGAGGGCACCATATTGACCGCTATTGCAACGTTATCAGAGAATAATCACCGAGAACGCCACACAGAAGATACGCTCGTTGCATTTGATGGATTGACCTTTGATCACCGATATTGCGGTTATCCAACAGTTGAAGTGTCGCGCGCATGTAATACAGATATTGATTTAAGAGCTAATTCATGAGGAAATTACCTCATTTTCATTTTATCGATGACTGGATGACTGGATGGATGAATGCCATCTCAGCCGTGCCACTTGCGAAATATTTGTTTATTTGTGTAAATGGATTATCCAATAGCACGAGTCGTTATTTCATTATAGCCACTCTTTAGTTGAACTGTTATTGCCCCCAAGTCAAAGTAAGTGATTATCGTTTCAATTTATGTGTAAATGAAAATCCAATAAAATCTTAATTGGCATTAGATACGATTCATCATTCCATTATTTTCTAGGAACGGCGGAAAATGTCGACACAAATTAACACTAATTTTGGCGCAAAATTTATGACGTTCGAAAATAAATTCCATAATGGCGCGTTGGACCACATTATGATTCGATACAAACTTTTATTGAAAATTATTAACAATTTATAACGTAGCGCGGAGGCCTTGCACGCCGGGAGGTTGCAACCGACCATTAAAGTTGTCACTGCAAGAGGCGGTTGTTCATCTTGCATGCTTGATCGCTCCTCCTAATGCAATATACATGCTGTGCCTCTAATACATAATTAATAATTGAAACTATAATTTCTTCCTATACAC
>NC_051404.1:45891051-45891392 GCF_015228065.2 Penaeus monodon
TTCTGTGTGCGGTTATATGTATGTAAATACTTGACGATACATCCCATAAACAGACCTTAGCAATGCAGACATAGGAAACCCATACACTTCCCCAAAGCCAGCAAGCACTCAAAACGGGCCAAGCCCATTAGAAAAATCCTTTCCTCCGCCACAAAAGGAGCCGCGCCATTTACTCTAATTTTGAATTCAAAATTGTGAAAAGCCATTAGCATTAATATAAAATATCTTCCTGAGTCGAGAGCGAAAGCGGGAGATTGGCCAAAGGACGACCCGAAAATTATGTTTGTCAAACTATAAAACATTTTCTACAAATATTATTCAGTATAATAGGTATTTAGAAG
>NC_051404.1:45892380-45893058 GCF_015228065.2 Penaeus monodon
TGATTTGACAGCAGGTACTCGCGTGTATACCACTTGATTCATGAAGCCATGGTCATTTTCGACTCACACACTCACAAACGGGCGCGCGTGCGCGCGTGGGCACATACATCCCTGCATCTTTAGTATAGAATATACTACAAAAAATCTTAAGGCTGTAGGAGTTGCAGGCCTCAAGACGAAAAACCTTTTAGCTGGCTAACAACTTCGCCAGTGGCCCTCCCAGGGTCCGGCGATAAATCAATTCCATTCGAGGAAGTGAGTTAGCTCTCCAATATTTTTCGTTGACTTCTTAGTCTCCTGGCTCCATGCAGACCACCAAAGGAGGTTTCTTTTCAGCTGCTGTAGGTAAAGGTTTAGAAAATAGGTATATTAATATCAGAACTATATTTTCTGGGTCTACAATATTTCTTACTACGAGATCACTCATATATTGTGTTGTTTCGAGAAAAATTAACACACCTGTAATGACGTAAATTGTTCACAGGTTTCCTTTAAAGGTGTACCGGAATATTTTGAAAGTTAATGCTGGAAAAATACATGCAAATTTTAGACGTTTACATGGAATGGTATTTTTACCGTTTTTCTTTATTTCCCACTGAAATTTTACATCGTAAAACAAACATTCAAACAATAGGATAAATTAGTTTAAACAAAAAGTTATTTTGTTAGTGTTTCATC
>NC_051404.1:45894521-45894717 GCF_015228065.2 Penaeus monodon
CTTTTAGTAATATAAATATAAAGAAAACAAATCACGCATAAAGTATATCTTTCAGGAACAATAATTAAAAGAAGATAAAAAATACGATTTTCCAACACATCAAACTAAAAGCCCCGGGCTTGCCGACCTGTCACTTCAAGTTTTTTCTCGATGAAATTATGGGAGGTTCATTACCGATGTCATTATGATTTATCAT
>NC_051404.1:45895834-45896090 GCF_015228065.2 Penaeus monodon
ATTACATACAATACCTTATGCACATTCATTTAAACATCATTCAGTCCACAAGCTATGTGAAACCGACAACAGAATGGCTTTCAAGCATTTCCTCACACAGCACAAACCGCCTCGTCCTAAACACTCATCAGGCGACACTTGGATCTCCTAGATGCACCGCAGAAACGCATCTACTACTGGCACTCAGGGACGCAGTGCCACGCAGATGAAGGGACCGTGATCTTCGTCGTCTTAACGGAATCTGTAGGTCATACAG
>NC_051404.1:45896426-45896522 GCF_015228065.2 Penaeus monodon
TAATGCCTCGCCAAGGAACAAGGACGCGCTAGAGCAACCGTACCCAGGAGCTCACGGGATCCTCGTCGTCACTGCAGGACGTCTGCAGGAACTGTG
>NC_051404.1:45896640-45896771 GCF_015228065.2 Penaeus monodon
TGTAAGGAGTGGATGTGTGTGCGTGAGCCCTCCGTGGGCGTTTAAGTGTTTGTGTGAATGGATTTATAGGTCCCGCGGCCGGGATTCCAACCTGGGAGTTTGTGATTGCAATCAGAGAGATGCGAATTAGC
>NC_051404.1:45897234-45897829 GCF_015228065.2 Penaeus monodon
TTCGAGTAGAGCCGGACTTTCGTCAAGGGTTATTGATGCGCCCTAATCCCAATCCAAAAGTCTTGGGCGGTGTCTTCCCCCAGCGGAGAAAATCAAACTAGGGTGATTAGAATCTGTGCAGATACCATGATCTACGACGGAGTCCTTCCAGCCGCGAAAAATGACGCTTGGATAACGGACAGATAAAATAATTTACACCGTCGCAGATATCCAACAGGATCTCGAATGAATGAATGAGTTATGTTGTAAATCGTTGGGGTGTAAGGTTCTCGCAAAGTATTAATTTAGCCTCTGAATACCTTTCGTCACCTAGGAAGCACGCGGTAAATAGTTGGTTATTTTAATACTTATACCACTACTATTAATAACAGTAATAACATATAGCACTAGTTACAGTGGTAATGCTATTAATTATATGAATAAAAATAAGAATAAATTGGTAATTACATACTGATACTACGAAAAGAATTAATATACTATATAACAATACAAATGCTGCTACTACTAATACCGTTGTTTCTTTTTTCTGTTTTATTACGTTGCGAGGACATTTCCCAACCCGCAGACCTCCGAGCCAACATTTAAGGCTGAATGT
>NC_051404.1:45898977-45899768 GCF_015228065.2 Penaeus monodon
CTTATTCTACAGAAAAGCAAACTGTCATAACCGCCAAGATTATTAATCCCTTGCGTCATATGCGGTAACCTTCGCTGGAAATCATGTTCCGCTCTTTTTATCCTCCGCCCTAATCCGCTTTATGTAAAGCAATTTACTTCGGATATTATAAGGAACGTACCATTTACGTCCCGCTGGATTTATGGTCATAATATTTTCTCAAACACGCTCTCCCTTCTTAACATAGGTTGGAGAGCAGTCTTTCATGAAGGAAAAATTTGCTTAAAATATATTTGCATCGTATACCTTGCACTATCTTGGTTAAATTTGGTGTAGCCTCTGAGAAATTAAATGCTGCTTTTGGCTGTTATCTCAAAATCTATATCAATTATAGCGTGTGTCTGTTAAGTACATTAACTTTGATTTTAAAAATTCTATTATGTATTTTCTTGATACTTTGTCCTTGTGGTTACCGGAATATATACATTATATCTCAGTGTCACATTTTACTTATCATCTCCATTTTAAAAGCGTTTCCCTCATAGTTCCATACTATATTGTGTAAACCGCTTCTCCCCCTTAAAATGTGTATCCAAAATCTAGAAAACAGGGCAAAAAAGTGAAGAATAACAAGCATACTTTAGTCATCACGAAACCATTAGTTCGTGTCCAATGTAACTATCATAATTAAGGAGATTGGATTTTGATGAGACCCGCCAGAAAGAATTCTCCTTCTCATGAGGAGAAAGAAATGCGAAAATGAGATCGCCATTAGAATGACTTTGCTTATACATATGGATATGCAGAAAAGA
>NC_051404.1:45900146-45900337 GCF_015228065.2 Penaeus monodon
ATCATAAACAAAAGCGAGATGGGATCGCGAAAGTCCTCCTCTCCCTGCTATTTGCTCCTTATTACCTGGGACGAACAAATGATCAGTCTTACATATTTCCGTTCTCAGTTCATTCCTTGGCGGAATTGTATCCGACTGATTCCGTTGCTGTATCCATCCCCCCCCCCCTTCCAAAGAAAAAGAAAAACTAT
>NC_051404.1:45900524-45900608 GCF_015228065.2 Penaeus monodon
GTCAAAAAAAGAAATACAGACATTGGGCTGGTGGAATCATGGTGTGTTCCCACTATGAATTTTCCCCGACCCCCCCCTCCCCCA
>NC_051404.1:45900866-45900942 GCF_015228065.2 Penaeus monodon
CAGGAGCTTCTGAGAAAAGACAAGCCTGATCTCTCCATTGACTCCCCCTCCCCTTGAATTACGAACATTTGAACAA
>NC_051404.1:45901332-45901983 GCF_015228065.2 Penaeus monodon
GCTAAGCATTTTGAATAAGAACACGATTACACTATTAAAATAGTTATAACGCCAGATGTTCTCACGTTAATAAGAAATGATAATATGAAAAAAGCAGGACTTTATTTGTAGCCCAACAACAATCGTTGAATAATTCGACAACTGAAAATATTGCAGACCTCAAAGAGACAATTTTACATTAATCGTTTAAGGGCTAAGGCAGCTCAACATAAGGCAGAACGCAAAGAACGGTCAAGACAACATGTTACCTTAAACTTTTTTCATACCGTCTCTCCTCTCTGCCTGTTGACATCTCTGGCCTCTGCGGTTCGGGAACCTTAATCGAGGAAAGATAACACGTTTGGGTAAGCGGACCACAGTACTGATCCCCCCCTCCCCCCTCCCGGCCCTAAAACACTGATGCGCTCAACCAAAATTCCTTGGATACTTAGACCAAAACTCTGCAGAGAATTTAATGGGCCATAAACTTACTGTGACAAGAGGCGAGGAACCTGTGCTGCCACACGACTCCACATTTTCCTTGAAAGTGTTATGAGGAAATTATAATACTGTTTGAAATATGAAATGGTAATGAAATGATCTAGAGATAATAGTATCTTATGTATTACAATGATAATGACCATAGTAGTAAACTTTGATAATTGCAATAAG
>NC_051404.1:45903069-45904795 GCF_015228065.2 Penaeus monodon
TAAGCAGTGTTGCTTTTGTTTCCACCCTGCAAGACCAGGCAGCAGCACACGTACGTTTACAAGCTGAACAGAGGCTTGCTGGATGCTCCACATTTCGATCCAACTTTTAAAATTCTTCTCCGTATGTTACGTAAAGGAAATTCTTGCAGTAAGATAATATTTTCATCATGTAAACATTAAAGTATGCAGTATTACCTAGACGTTCGTGCGATAAACTGAGTCAATGATGGATCGGAAATAGATACAGCCAAATATACGTTGACAATGGTAAGGCTAAACTGAGCCTATAATAGTTTCGTGTAACGTCTGTGTGAAATGACAAAGTTACATCTACAGCATTGTACTGAACTAGTTCATGAACCACATATGCAAACTTTCCACTGTGCATGTCTTTAATGTTGAGTATATTTGGCAAGTAAATCTTTGCCAAATATAGCACTTTCAGTTATTTAGTTGTGTCACCATCGCACCACATTTGCGAGTAGTTCATATTTTGCATTTCCTTTTATTACAAAGCACAACCAACGAATGAATGAATCATGAGAAATATTTATATGCTATACAATTTCTAGGAAATGTGCAGTTCATCCTAAGTCAAAAGTCTTCAAATCCTCAGCTGAAAGTATTAATAAGTTGCAGTAGTTCATGGCTCCACATAGGGCTTAACATTTACAATATCGTCTGTTTTTTCGAGTGTGACTATTTATTGACGATGGCCGATATAAAGTTTGTGCTAACAACAAGAAAAAAAATATAGGAAAATATAACAATAATGATAACAACACCAATAACAATGATATGTGTCCTTGTGAGTGTGCTTATGGGTTTGTTTCCGTCTTCATTTGTAGTTTGTGTTTTGAGAGTGCACAATGATCTTGGATTTCCGCAATATGGAGGACGAAGGAATATTAATTTTCGTCATGAATCTTAATATGAACGGATATTTCCCCCTCTTACTGCCTTTGCAACGGAGAGTGAAAGCCCAACCGCTCCTCAAGAATTCTAAATTTAAATTAAACGCCTCAAAGGCCGACGTATAAAAAATTCCAAGGAAGAAAGTGATTTCAAGGAGATGCTTAAGAATACTAATTCCTTTGCATTTCAGGAGGTAAGGAACTAATGAGTAGGAGGATATCGCCTTCAGGACGTCATGAGGAAGAGAGCAAGGAGAGGAACTTGTCCTCTCGCATAAATCCTTTCACGACTTTTAATTTTGTTAAGAAATCTGCTTGCGATCTTCCCTCCTTATTTTCATCTTCTAACGGACGGAAATCATTTTGAAAAACGTCTCTCCTGCCGGAGGTGGACCACGTGCAGGATTCCGAAATGCAGGCGAATGCAAATTTCTCGAATAGCTTCTTCCAGTCAGGAAAATGGCCTCAGCGAACATGATATACCTGGCCGTTGCAGCTGCGTCAGAAGAAAAACCTATAGGAGCAGTTTTGCGAAAGGCATTGGCACTTTCCCTTCGCTTTCGCAAGCCCCGTGCTCGTTCTTGCTGCCGATCACGAACTCGGGAATCGTAAATATTTCCCTCCACGTGGCGCCGCCTCAACTGCAAGCCCAACCGAGCCATTCCTCTTGCTTCGAACACTTCGTCTACTCACTGCATCCATACTAAGGGTGATCCTAAACATATGACACTTCTTCCTGAATACCAAATATCCTGTGGTAGTCCCGGGAGGCTTGCCGTCGATAAATCTGTTATCTTGCTTTCAAGAATCAT
>NC_051404.1:45904833-45905130 GCF_015228065.2 Penaeus monodon
ACCTGCCTCGCGTGCTCGATTCGAAATTCATTTTTGGGCAAAAGAGAGCAACACATCTCGGGAAAATCTAAGCATAGTATACGGGGGTAGGGTTTCTAAGAAAAAGCTCATAAATCAACTAATATATCAAGCTAAGAGATGAGTAACAGATTATCCCTTTGTTAATGTGTTGTATTAAGATTTTTAAGGAATAATAGGTCAGCATAACTAAAAGCATCAATTATATTCCGGTTTAGAAGTATGTACCAATTAGTAAGTAAATGTAAACTACAAGTTACTAATGCTTTCCTGGAAATT
>NC_051404.1:45905244-45905796 GCF_015228065.2 Penaeus monodon
CTCAGTAGAGAGAAAAAGGTATTGAAGTAATATTTTCTTCCACCCGTCTCTAAAGGCTCAGTCGAAGCTCTAGACTTCAGATCGACTCAAAATACACAAGCCAAGCAAACCAGATACAAGCCTTTTTACGTTTCCCAGTATAACGCAGACGCAAAACTTAATCAGGTGCTTGTTCGCAGACGAAACTTAACACGCTTCCGACGAAATGAACGAAGGGAGATGAATCACGAGCGAATTGGCTCTATCTCAGCGAAGGGATCTGAGCAAAACATTTAGGTGAAAGGATCTGGAAATTGCAATTATTCTTGGTTTCATTGCACTCAAGTGAAAAGAAAGTTAGCTGGATAAAAGAGACGGTTAGAAAAATGGTTGCAAGTGAACAATGTGCGTATAAACAGCGTCTGGAAGAGGTTCTAATCGGCTTCCAGTATTTTGGAGAACAAAGAAATTAGGGAGAGAAAATGAGAGACAAAGAAAGGAATCATAGAAGAAGAAAGACCGAGAAGACAAATGCGAGAACAATGGAGAAATTAAGGAAAGGAGGTACATTAG
>NC_051404.1:45905888-45906144 GCF_015228065.2 Penaeus monodon
ACAGAATTCCCAGCCGAAATATCTAACTGAGCGGAGGGAATGCCTAATTAGTGACATGAACCGGGATAAAAAACGAAATGGTCCTTTTTTTCCCCGGCAAAGAATATTTATCAGCGAGGACTGAGGACTTGGACTGTGACTTTTCTTGCGTGTTCAACTTCATACCCGTAGGGAAACTTTTCAACGTGAAGTTTCTCCGAAGTTGACAGAGTTAGAAGTCTTTCTGTTGGATTTAGATGTGACAGATCAAGGGAAG
>NC_051404.1:45906189-45906333 GCF_015228065.2 Penaeus monodon
CGTTTGATATACCTAGACTTTGTACTCTGATATTATTATTCATCTAAAGAACCAAAGACCCAAACGAATCTAAAAAGAGAGTCAAAGAAATAACAATAAGAAAAAAAACATACAAAAACATTCATACAAATGATTACAAAAGAA
>NC_051404.1:45906410-45906563 GCF_015228065.2 Penaeus monodon
AAATAATGTTAATGAAATATAGTTAAGACCTCGCAGCTGTACAATATAAGGTTGAATCCACAGCCAATGGACATCGGAATCGTTGTAAAGGGTTATTCCGCATCAGCAATCTAGAATCGGTCTTGTCACTTTGGAAAACGAGCTGATAAAAAG
>NC_051404.1:45906698-45906963 GCF_015228065.2 Penaeus monodon
AACCTTCCGGAGAAGCGAAGAGCATCCTTTTAGGAGAGAAAGTTGTCCGGATAAGAAGAGAGAGGCGTCTGCAGCGCGGCCGGGTTCCTCAAAATATGAGAGGGAATCGGGGACTCTCGGTCGGGAAACGCGCCATCGGGGGGGCTGAACACGGCCGTAAGTGTCAGCATAAATCACACTCGTTTCGCTGTTGAAGGGATAATGATAGAAAAATAAAAGTTACAGCGTGAAAATGTCGCCAGGATTTATAAGCTGCTGTTTTCGT
>NC_051404.1:45907450-45907516 GCF_015228065.2 Penaeus monodon
ACCATTTTTCCATCTTTGTGATATTTTATCGTAAAAAAACTTTCATATTATTTGATGTGTTTGGGA
>NC_051404.1:45907626-45907725 GCF_015228065.2 Penaeus monodon
GTAACCATCACCCGAGGGAGATGAAAGGAGTCTGGAGCGAAGTTTGGGCTCCAGTGGAGAGCAGAAGAAAAAGAAGAAAAACACAAATACTAAATCTTC
>NC_051404.1:45908392-45908572 GCF_015228065.2 Penaeus monodon
CCCACTTCCTCAAACGTTTCCTCTGAACATTTGCAGGAAAAGGAAAGCTTAACCAGAATCAAACGAGTTGATCCTCGTGCTTTTGCTATTCTAACTATTACAGATCCGCGTGCAAAATGGGAATGATTAAGTATGCACTTTACAAAAAGGAAAAGAGGAGAGCGCCTTAGCATTGTTTAA
>NC_051404.1:45909680-45910071 GCF_015228065.2 Penaeus monodon
CTGTGGTAGGTTCTTTTAATGATTGCCACTTTCTTTTCGTTTTTCTTTGATCCTTCATCACTTTCTTTAGCATTATTAAAGGTGGGTAAGTAAACAATGATTCACACACATTAATATATTTACAATATATTTCACAAAAGAAAAAAAGTTTTCTTTGGGGATCACTCCCTTGTTAGGCGTTCAAGGAAAACCGTAAACTATTCTGTTAAACGGAGAACTGGGCGCTATTACGGCGACTCTTGTTCATCTGTTCCCTTAGTGTTGATGCTTCAGATTTCAAACTCTATTAAGACTGAAAAGAAAAGAATGCATTTTCAAACTGAACAGTATCCTTGATAATTTACGCACTCAAGTAACAAGTCCCCGTTAACAAGGTATGCGGACTCACGAG
>NC_051404.1:45910198-45910285 GCF_015228065.2 Penaeus monodon
CGCTTCAAAAATTAAATAACCTTTATATATGAGATGATTACTTAAACAGGCTACGAAAATAAGTATTTCAAATGAGAATTAGACCAA
>NC_051404.1:45910687-45910757 GCF_015228065.2 Penaeus monodon
GTGTATATATACACACATATAACGTGTTTATGTAAATTACTAGTCACACATCCGCAAACATTCCCTAACA
>NC_051404.1:45911205-45911537 GCF_015228065.2 Penaeus monodon
GGTAAATGATGATGAAAATGTGATCGTAGAAAAAAGGAGTTTAAGTATAAGATCAAGTATCAGGTATATATAGCCGCAAGAGTCTCTATAAAAAAATAATAATAAAAAAAATGGATTTTCTGAAAATGAATAAAAAGTAAGCAGAATATTGTTTGAGTCGCTCTCTGAAAAGTGTCACTTCCAAATGTGCCATAATGTGTCGAGTGCCAAATTGTATTCATCTGTAGTCGATACGTAAATGATAATTGTAAAGTATAATTTGTATCATTGATGTGTTTCTATTTGTTTTGTATATAATTGTTAATTTTCGTTCAGTCAATAATGGATCTTGC
>NC_051404.1:45912323-45912538 GCF_015228065.2 Penaeus monodon
TTTCTATGTGAATAATGCCAATATATTATATTAAACAACGAGGTGTTTCTAGTGATAAGGGCACTAAATTTCTCTATATTCATACTTTCCGAAGGGGGGAGCCATGTCGAGATCAATATTAATTCGATATTTGAAGGTTGCATTCGCTACAGTTATAACGATTATTTCTTTTTTTCTTCTGGAGGCATGTTAATATAGTTTTGTTTTTTTATTAT
>NC_051404.1:45912579-45912660 GCF_015228065.2 Penaeus monodon
CCTTTAAATGGTCATAATTCAATAAGGAAGTAGTAAGCTGTTTTATCATCACGTTCTAAGTCATATAAGCCGTTGCTTTCA
>NC_051404.1:45912772-45912883 GCF_015228065.2 Penaeus monodon
TTGTGATAACTGAGACGAGGCGCTGCTTTCATCTCGCACGCAGAGACAGAGAAAAAGTTGAGGAAAACTCGTAGGAGAACAACACGCCATGATTCTTGAGTCCAATGTGTA
>NC_051404.1:45913024-45913092 GCF_015228065.2 Penaeus monodon
CCTTGTACAAAATAATAACAGAAATACTGAGGAGTGGGAGGTGAATGTTACATTATTATATTTTTCGT
>NC_051404.1:45913445-45913628 GCF_015228065.2 Penaeus monodon
ACAGACAGGAGGATGAGAACCAATTACATCCACCCGAACCAGCTCTCGCCAACACGCGTCGTCCCGTGTGCAACCATACTTGGCTGATTGGACCTCCTCCGCCTCTCACTGCTGATGATGCTCGTTATTGTCGTAATGCTCCTGACAAAAGAACTCGTTTAGCTGCGCCTGTATAACCTGAAA
>NC_051404.1:45913804-45914715 GCF_015228065.2 Penaeus monodon
AATTTTTGAAGATATTACATTGTATCGATACCCTTCGTTCTTGCTCTTCTGTAAACATATGGTCAGTAAATTGGTACAGTCATCCTTTTTCGTAGAAAGCAAGAGATGAAATTAGGGTTTGGATCTTTCCACTGAAAATCTCAAAATATTTTAAGATTAACAAATCAAACGCAACAAAATGCTCAGATACGTTGTGATAATATTTTTGTAGCCAATAAATAAGAAGCTTGTAGCAACTGCAAGAGACAGGGTAAAGTTTGCCCGATGCTAACTCGTACAGTGTGAACTACATTCAAAGTTTGTCATTTGCATAGTAATGAGCATACAACATCTAGCACGAGGCTATAGACCCTGGTGGAATCACTGAACATTTTAAGTACTTTACCGTGCTATGTTATTGCTTGAGCATTTTACATACAGACTTACCATTGAGATGTTGCTCTTTCAGAGGTGTCGCTGCAATCTACAAGAACGAAAGGTCAGAAAATAGTGAACTACTGGATCTGGATGCAGTACTTGTACTAAAACAATTTGCTTTTGCAAAGAGTAAATAAATAGAAAATCTGCTCACAATTTTTTGCAGTTATAAACAGCAAAGGGGTAACCCTAGATGGATGTAAAAAAATCGAATAGGCTAAGCAGAAAATAATGATGTTCCTAAAATTATTTTCATGGAAGTAGATCTTGATAGAAGACACTCAAGCACGCAGGCATGCAGCACCCAAGAACAACGGTCGTAATGGTCGATGTAGAAGAAGGAAGAACAGCATTAAAGGCAGGAAAAGGGTTTGAAGACAGTTGTAAGAAAAGTGAGGAAATTATGTGGATGGCGTTCAAATCTTCTTAAGAAGCATAAGGGCAAATAGCCTTTTGGAGCTATGTAAGGGTCTGTAATGCTGGTGTTATGTAGT
>NC_051404.1:45916045-45916551 GCF_015228065.2 Penaeus monodon
ACAGATTATTTCACAAAAAAGTGCACGGCAAATAAACCAAAGGTATTCCAGCAAACAGGAAACTACTAATAACAAACGAAACCCTTGGAACTGCTACAGTACCCCACACAACTGACTGAAACATCGTCTTGAATTGCCGTCTCCGGAAAGACGAGCCGAGGTCTCCTAAGGCGATTCACAACCCCTGCTACACCTGAGCAACGTTAAATGATGAATCCAACGCAGGCAAGAGACCCCGTTTAGTTTCAGAGATGTTGAGTGACAAGGGTATTATAGTTGTGGCTAAATTCGTGGAAGCGAGAAGGAAAATAGACAGATAAAGTTGGGAGATTTGTTGGGGGGAAAAATGGTTATTGTTAATTAACATCCTGTCTTTACTGGAAGAAGAATGGTTATTGTATACTTCTGGTTTCGAGGAATACTTAGCGGTGTAAACAGCAGGAGTCTGTATTATTACAAGGGCAAACAACGATGAATACTTTTACTTACCGAAAGCATTTAGTTGA
>NC_051404.1:45918848-45919092 GCF_015228065.2 Penaeus monodon
CACTATCAGTCAAAAGTACTTCATCTGACCGTGAATATCACAAGTCGTTACCTCTCACGTTGTAGAGAAGCAGGGAGGCCCGAGCGCGGCTTTGATGACGGAGGTGGCCAAGTGCAAGGCGGAGTCTCAGTCGTAGACGGCCTGAATCAATCAGAATTATTAGCTGAAAATATTCACGAACTACACTGAACTTACTCTGAACGGAAATTGCGTTTCAACTCCAACAGATGGATTCGTTTATTAA
>NC_051404.1:45920001-45920152 GCF_015228065.2 Penaeus monodon
TTTCGGCATCCCCGAGGAACCCAAATCTTCCTGCGCGAGATTTACAAAGCTACTTCTCTTGAGACTTTTCGGCAACCAGGTAAAAGCATAGACACTTATAACAATATTATATAGACGCTCGATCACGTCCAACTTTGGCCACGATAATTTA
>NC_051404.1:45922011-45922517 GCF_015228065.2 Penaeus monodon
GAAGTATAAACGATAGTTGGAAAAGTTACCATATTAATAATAATACCGTGATGGTATTAATTACGGTGCTAATGTAAGCAAAAATCTGACAAAATATCTTATCTAAAACAGTAATTACATCAAAGAGGAAAATGCACAATGCACAGAATTGTTCACTTTAGTAACCTTAAGGTCACTCATCCCGAAACTGTAAATTATAATTCAGTTTTGACTAATACCTGGCGTTACTTATTTTTGGTCAAGAAATAGTCTGTATACTTATTTTTCTTATTAATCAAATTCTCCGACTTCGTCTTGCATACGTAAGGTTTTTGCCAAGAATGGCATTTTACTTTCCTACTCAGTCGTGTGAAAGTATTCATTGATGCCAATGGCTCTGATATGGCCATGTGATCCGAGCTTTTTAATCTTACCCCGGCCATTTTCCTTGCCATTTGTCATTTATTTATAAACACATACCATTTACATTGAAAGAAATACACAAACGTACTAGTCTGCTCTCTTTT
>NC_051404.1:45922582-45922692 GCF_015228065.2 Penaeus monodon
AGATAGTCATTCAATTTTACTATTGCTATTTTCGTTCTTTGTAGTGTCCTCCTGTGATATAACCGTTCTTCCAACCTGGAAGACACGATATTACAAAAAAAAAAAAATGT
>NC_051404.1:45922866-45923084 GCF_015228065.2 Penaeus monodon
TATATACCATCGCACTCTATCATGTACTGAAATATATGTTGAAGAAGATTTGTATT
Organism: Penaeus monodon; assembly: GCF_015228065.2. NCBI lineage: Eukaryota > Metazoa > Arthropoda > Malacostraca > Decapoda > Penaeidae > Penaeus > Penaeus monodon. The sequence continues at coordinate 45,922,923 of NC_051404.1, forward strand.
GCATTGTGGACCGATAATTTGGGAACGGAAAGGATCAACAATAATAAAGCATTGAACATTGGACTCTGAGATTTTCAAGAATGGTTAACATCGCCAAAGAAGTCAGGAAGATAAAATGAGACTAATAGGGTTACATGTCAAAATAGGATCCAAAGAAGGTGT
>NC_051404.1:45923341-45924591 GCF_015228065.2 Penaeus monodon
TAATCATCACAAATACTTTGCCGTAAGCAGAATAGATATTAGCATTTGTATTTTACGATCACTTAACTACAGTACACAATAGGGCATAGTAGCTATATGCAGTTGTATTCTGTTTTTATAGTGGCATTTTAAGCGTCTTCTAATATATAATATGAGGAAACCGCTGAAAACCAGTTGTTAAAGTTTATATTAATCTTTCCTTGGCGGCCGACTTTCCGAGAGTTGAAGGAGGCCCCTTGATTGGTCTAATTATTAATACTGATATATGAATTACGGTTCGGAAGTGAACAAATCTTCCATTTGAAAGTCGTGTTTATTGCCTAATTCCCATAAACTTTGAAATATTAATTAAAAAGTGCTCTTATGCCCGGTGATTAACATTCGCAATTTTTTAATATGTGTATAACAATACATTAGCAATACAAACGCTGGAGTTAAATCAATGAAAATTCCATACAACAAGAGAGGCGTGTTGATTCTGATATACTAATATTATTGGTAAATTCAATAATTCAACAACTGGCAGCTGATATGTAAAACAAGATCGTATGTAAAGTGATCACATATTTCAGACGGTTCATATAGCACCCAAAGTTGTCCTAATCGATAAGATTTTCGCTACTCCGACTTGTAAATCGGTTTTCACGAGGGCGGAGAGGGCGGAGTAGGCGAAGACGTGGGGGCAAGTTAGCTACACGTTACTCAATTGTCAAGTGCGAATAACAGTATCAACCTTGCTATTAAATATTTCCATCTATCACAGACTCCGTGGGTACTGCGAGTCACCTGCAGCTTAGGTAATTCAAACAGGTATTTATAGTACACTCCCGGCATGTTGGATTGTGAATAATGCAAGTATCAGCAACTGAAGTATCATTATGATTTAATAAATACTGGGCAGGATAAATACGACCTTTTCGAATTTCATTACGTGTCAACAATAATGTCTCTGAATAAATGTTTAACAATTATACAGGCAATATGTGGAGCTTCTACAATGTAATTTTAATGCCAAATAATAAAGAGAAAAGGAAAACCCACAGACTAGGTGCATTTGCAGGCACCATGGTGTGTGAATTATGAAAAAGGTATTTTACCTTTTATAATACGCGAACCGCAATACATAAAACTTGATTGTTGAACTTACATTTCCACAGATAATTATTGTCAGACAGTATTTGATCTAAGTGACACTGCTTTCTTGTTTCTCGGAGTGCGATCATTTTTTTCATCTACAATTTGAGAATGTT
>NC_051404.1:45924767-45925114 GCF_015228065.2 Penaeus monodon
CCTTTCCCAATGCTATTGAGCCAAATTCCATTTAGACTGAGGATTAGCAAGTTATACCCCTAATGTTACCGCCGTAATATATATCATTATAAGGGAAAAGGCCAAGATCTTCATAATCATTGCCATGTTGATTCCAAGACCGCTGCGATATCACCGAAGTTCGGCATCTGCAACTTTTCTTCTTTCTAATCTTCATCTTTTTGCGGGGGAGGGGAGGGGGTGAGGCGTGGGCATTTTTAAAATCTTATTTTGACTGACAGGGAACGAGTAAAACTGACCACTATTCAGTTTGTTGTCTCAACTCATTGAAAAAAACGGTAATTTAGATATCTAGGGGCTGATCATGA
>NC_051404.1:45925140-45925818 GCF_015228065.2 Penaeus monodon
GACATGACAAAAAGTAACAATATACAAAACACGCTATTTCAAGTAATACTAAGAGACAGATCACTGGTCTGTAGTTAACCCTTGCGATCTAGACAAAGAGTCCTAAGACAATGCTTTGTTTAAATCTTCTTTTAAACTTACTTGCGTACTTGCAGTAATAACAAGGATATAATGAGATGCCGTAAGCGATAGTCATATTTGTCTCTTAAAGAATTTTCTTCTTTTTTTTTGCCACCATACGCTTGAACTCCGACTGTTTTGGTAATCATATCTGCATTCATGTATTAAACATCACATTCATAACCACCCGTTTAAGAATTGTGTATGACGCACGGTTATAAACAGTGCTACAGCTCGGAGAAGACGGATCATACGAACAAGTCATTGGGTTAAACTCAATATCAAATATTTCCCAGAGATTGTTTATACACCTAGAAAGTTCGGGAGCAAGAACCTCTGGGGAATACAAAACACAAGGACTATCCAAATACACTGCAAAGAACCGTATTGTATCATATACAGAGCTCCCGACTGAGTTTTCACGGGAACAGAATTTAACAGCAGGTATTTACCAGCTGTTTCAGTCGTTCGAGATGATGCGTGTGATTAAATTTTTTTTAAATATGGGTTAAGAGATGATTTAATTTCATATAGCTCTGCAACTTTATCAGAAAGGTC
>NC_051404.1:45926367-45927757 GCF_015228065.2 Penaeus monodon
TTTATCCAAAATCTCTTTGAAGTAAATAGATTTGAACATGATCTAGATTTCTATAACTTATTTTATAAAGTTATAATGTGTTAGTATTGTTTGTTTTAATCCTCACTTTATTCACTATGTATTTTAGCCTTTGTTGTATACCAGCACAATCTTTGTTAGAGAATAAATATATTCATTTTGTCTTTTTGCTTGCATTTCTCATCGTTTCTGATGTCCAGTATGAAACATTTATTATTTTACATAGACAGTTAATAAATGTTAAAGAATCATATTTTCTTATATAAAAGAATACTAAAAGAATACAGTAAACATTACACTCACAATGTAATTTGGATTTCATTGCAAGATATAAGCTATTTCCATAATACCAACTACTGTTTAAAGAATAATAATTGTTATTTCATGAAAATATGAAAATACTGAATAAACTATTTACAGCCTAGAGCTGAAGATATCACACACCAGCTCTAATGCAAAAGTGCCATGGTATTCTACCTCTGCTCCTGAAATAAGTCTTGAGATTTTCTTTCACAACTATTAATTCATTCAGATGGCCTCTTGGAATTGGTCAGATATTTTCACATTCATTTACAGGCATTGCTTCTCTATCACCAGGATTATTCCGCCAACTTTCAACGTCTTCTCTTTGGAATAAAATTGACTGTACATATTTCTATTATAGAGCACAACAGAAACTTTTTTCGATTGTTGCCTTGATCGTCAAAGCCTATAATCGAAAATTATTTGTTCCCTTTATATGTTCCTACTTGGGTATATATCACCATCAAATGGTTTATTCGGTAATTTCATATTTTCATGATCTTGCAAAGTGGTAGGCCCTGAGTGAGAAGGCAACGTTTTCAACAATTCCATACGGGTTTTGAGGTTCGTAAGTGGCATTGCGACTGCTGGTGGTACACTTTGCGGTTTTGCCTCAATATTTTGATACGAATTGCACTTTTCCCAAACTCCAGCATCAGGAACTACATCTATGTACATTAACCCGGTACTGGTCATCAATCTGGTCAAGAGTTATTACACTGTGGTGTTATTTGTTATGATAATACTCTCATCCAGTACTACGTGGATTCTTGACGAACACTCTCTTGCTAACCAAAGCCACTGGGGAATTCCATAGAGTGTAATATCCACTTGCAACATTTTACCATGCCCCTGGGGAGCTTAATGTATCTTTGATGACACTGTAGATAGTATAACACCTCAAGATTAATGACGGAAATCAATATATGACTTGTCCTGTACTAGAACTCTAGAGAGCGTACGGATTCTCCTGTCAATGATAATATCTAGGGCTTAAATGTAAACAGTTATGCATGCATTTATAGAAATAGATAAGAAGAGTATAGATATTAATATAATATATAGGCCT
>NC_051404.1:45928518-45928691 GCF_015228065.2 Penaeus monodon
CCGACGAAGAACACTTCCACACCCCTGCACTGGACTAGCATCGTAGGGTGTGTCACGTTCTGCCCTTATGATGCAAACTATACCTCAATCACCGGCCGTAGAGATAAACGAAGTCACAACCGCATCACTTGTTGCTATGAATGACACTAGACCAGAAAGAGGTGGCGCAGATT
>NC_051404.1:45931948-45932093 GCF_015228065.2 Penaeus monodon
ACTACACTGTAAGTGGCACTTTAATATATATGCAAAGAATAGTTATGTAGATTTTTTTGTGGAGCATTTATTGTTCTTCGTTGTTAGTACATTAGAGCAACGTTGTATGCTTCCAAAATCTGTTTCCTGTTAATTCTCTCAGTAT
>NC_051404.1:45932491-45933635 GCF_015228065.2 Penaeus monodon
TTTATTCAAAATTCATTCAAACACAAAATATATTATGCACTGCACACAGGCGCATCACATACGTTTTCAATAAAGTTAAGGGTTAGGTTTTTGTTGCCGAAGAGGCTCATAGTTTATTGCGGTGCGAGCGCGCGCCCGCTTCAAGAATGCTGTGCATGTTTTACTCGTATACGAGCGATGAATTTCCAAGAAATATTTCTGGGGTAGTACAATATTGGTGCTCGGTAACCATCTATTTTTATGTGGCAGATGCGTCAGTTGAAAGAATAGGTTTGTATTCTTTAAGCATCGAAACTGTTATCGTGAATTTATTGTAGATTATAGCTAACAGTAGCGACGATATTTGACCCAAGAGTGGAAGACGTATGAAGTATTCCTAGAACACTGGGGGATGTGGTAAGTAGGTTTAAGCGAGGTTAATTCATGCTGACCACAAAACGGGCCAGCATGCGGCATCACAGCATAGTTCCCTATGCTTCTCAAGCGTGTAAAAAGCACATAGGAATTTACTAGATCAAAGAAAACTTTCAGGAAATATCCTAAGGGAATTCCTAAAACTTTTATTCATAACAGGATATCTATGAAAAGCAGGTGTGTTAAGGGGGCCATGATTGTTCAGTACTGATAAGTGTCTGTAATATAATGATGGCAGATATTGTCCTATAGCGATTGAAAAAAAAAATGGCATACCTGTAATTTTAATTTTCTGCTAACTAATGCGTTAGGTTACTGAGTTCATAATAAATATGAAATAAATAGTTCCTGGTGGTGTAAAATAGGGATTAGAACAGAGATTAGTCGGCGAGGAATCACAATACATAATGCTATTGTCAAGCATTAATTATGGCATATAAATACTTGATAATATTGGAGAACATTATCAAGATAATATAACATACCTAAGCCTGTTTAAATATTGATGACAGGAAGAGATGATTAAAATAACTATTAAAATATTTATTAAGATTTCCCGTGTACAGATTTTATCCTTTCCTCCCGTGATATTCCTTACACATATAATGTATTTTATAAAATAGCATAGAAAATATTCAATCTATCTTTAATGATACGAACTGTCAGCAGTATACTGATAACGGGCATTGTACCATAACCACCGAAAAAAATAAGAAAAGCTAAATTTTCC
>NC_051404.1:45933700-45934110 GCF_015228065.2 Penaeus monodon
ACACTGAGGTTAAACCTACCTGTCACTTTGGCTAGAGATAGTAGGAATAGAAGACCGAACGAGGCTAATATATGGCACTGATCCATGATTGTTTTGTAGTGCAATTTAACGCTGTAAAAATCATGCACACAGAGGTTTAACAAAAAAAGGTTGTTTCATTGTGCACAATATACTGAGACACATTAGTGCATTGAGTTATTACAATTCTTCGAACAACCAATCCATTAACAAGGTGAACTTCTATATTTAATTCTTGAAACATGAATATTATTATTCTATGACTGTCTTTATTGGAAATTAATTGTCCATACTATAGTTAACGTCGCTTCATTTTAGTATAAAATGTTACACTCTACCCCTGAGGAAATATTCCATGTAACTTGAATTCGCTTCATTTTGACCTAAAATGG
>NC_051404.1:45934835-45934942 GCF_015228065.2 Penaeus monodon
ATTCTTCTTCGGAACACTGAAGTGAATTAATAAGTTATTATTTCCAAGAAGGACGGGGAGGGGAAAGGCAGGGAGCACAGAGGTGGGGAGAGGGAGAAAAGTACGTC
>NC_051404.1:45935208-45937114 GCF_015228065.2 Penaeus monodon
CATGGGGCTTGGTATATATATTTTTTTCCCCTAAAACGCTACCCATGTTGCATTTTTAAATAACTTGTAGGCTTCTGCTACATCATCTATTATAGTAAAAGCAGTAATATTTACTTTGTAGAGAAAAGAAAAAGAAAAAAAGTGAAAAAAATCTAATCACACCTTACATTTTCTTTATATAAAATCGTACATTCACTTAACACATTAGTTAACTAAGTACCCTGATTATAATTATTATTTTCGAAAACATTATTTCCATTATTCTACCCTCTTGACGTTGCAGTATTATGATAAGAACATTGTATATTTCATAGAATATGTATATTTTTCAATGTTCTGCTTTTCACTGAATTTCTACTACATTGTTACTTGCACTGCGCAACGGTTAAACAATACATTAGTATGCATATCGACAATGCCACATTACATTACAGTTATTAGCAGATATTGGGTATGATGATCGCCTTCTGTTATTATGTAATAAATGTGAAGATCGTGTCTTTCGTTGACAAGTATTAGAAAAAAAGGATAGGGAAAACGAAAATCTTTGATTTCAGACTTCCTAGAACAAACAAGGAAATAGACAAACAAAAATGTGGCTTGAGCAATTTTCTGAGTTTATCGATTTCCTACAAAACAAAGACTTTTTGCTGCGTTTAACTCTGACGACTTTAGTAAACCAAAATAAATTAAAAGATTTAAGTTCTCCAAATAAATAGAAGTGACCCGTGGTGGAGATATCCGTAGAGTGAAACAAAGTAAACTAAATCTGAGACAGACAGACAGACAGCTGTGGACAGCTAAATCAGTTTCAGGCAGATAGGCTTGTATATTTATTGCTTGCAGTAATATTAGGTCAATTAAGCAGAAAGGTAACTTGTCCATACATTATTAAATCGCAGATTTAGCATTATGTTATTCATAATTTTACTTTAATATTCTGAAGTTAACTAAAGATATAAAAAGTGTCTATTTCCTTTAAAGCTGCAAAAGGTAAAATTAAAGTGAAAAAATTAAAAGCTCAATTAAAAGTACATCAAAGTTCGTTAGTTGCATGATTGGTAGTCGCAGTTGATTGTCTGTTCACTTCAGCGTTACTGCATGAATAGAATTGTCTATTTGTTATCCAATTGAACAATTTATTGCGTATATCTACATCAAATCACTGGCCGAAAGTTAATATCTTTTAATGTTTGGCAACTGTAAACTGTAAATATTTGACTAGCGGTGTCGGATGTTTAACTTCAAGCATGACCCGTATTTTAACCTTCATTTTACATTACCAAGCTCCAATTTATTAGGGAAAACTGGTATCTTTTATTTCCAGTTAATTGTCAAATGTAAACATTTCCAAAATGCTACTGGATGTGTAACTTCAAGCCTAGTCCTCATTTCAGTCTCCATTCTACACCAAGAAGTCTTGTTTATTTCGTATATCAAGAATTCAGTAATTTGAATCAAGACGACGGAACAGAGAATGAAAAAAACTACATTACGTTTTAGGTGAAAAGCTGATATTGAAAAATAGTTGTGTTCTTCCATGATTCTTATATTCTGTTACAACAAAAATTTGTATTAGTTCCTCTCTCTTCTGATTATTTTCGAGATTTCCCTCTGAACTGGGAGCTTGTCAAACGCCTGCAAGAAATATCACAAAACGCTGATCCACATGAAGCAATGGCTCTTTACGGTAAGCTTTTCTCTCCCGTTCGCTCGGTCCTGAAATATAGCGTTAAACATTGGAATTTTCGACCGATTGTATAGATACCAGTCATGACTTACGCAGAGATATCCTGCTTTGTATAGTTAGTAGATATTCGATCAATAAAGAATTTGATGGGTTATAAAAAGATGCCATTGATTGGTTGTTGCTGAGCGACTTTTACAGCCTTTAGGTCGCGACTCA
>NC_051404.1:45937651-45937760 GCF_015228065.2 Penaeus monodon
ACTACAGAAAGTTTAGGTAAGATAGATATTTCGGCCTGAAAGGGATAGCGCTGGCTGTCTTGAGAAGTTAACCACTTGACAACGTTGAGATGCAGATGCAGAGTTCCTT
>NC_051404.1:45938088-45938839 GCF_015228065.2 Penaeus monodon
CTATTTATTGCTCTAAATCGTTGAGTTCAAAGAAATGGATTTCAAAGATCTAAGAATGCCACAATTAAGACAGTGCTAGAACTTTTTCATCTTCAAATAATTTATTTATATGTAAGTTTAAGTAGTTCTGACAAGATTATTAGTAAGTATTTGCCGAATAATGTCGAGATTTGTCTGTGAAATTACAAATTATAAAATATCTGACAAGATTACCACCGACACGTAAAATTATTATCACTTGAACAAGAATCTAACGAGCGGCTCTATAGCAATCAGGTCCCAGAAATGTCACTCTTTTGTTCTGTGGTTGCTATATTCTTAAAATAAAGTTTACGTACCTATTAATATAATAAATTCATATTGCTTTTCCTGGAACTCGTCTATCTGCCTTGGGGAAACGTTTGATCATAAAGTACAAGACAAGGAGCACACAATAGTTTTGAAATATTTTATTTTGTGATATCATATAAAAGCTTATTCGTCTATGTGAATATGTTTAGTTCTAATTTTAGTAAAAGTTGTAAGTATTCTTCTTAATTTTCGTTTTCGTTGTTGCTCACTTTTATATATATTAATTTCCTCATTGTATTATGTATACTGTACTGTTGGGATTAAGTGTTTGTTAATATTTCATTTTAAAAATAAGGGTTTTATTACTCATTTCTTGATATTCTTGACTGAGGAATAAACTGGAGTTCTATTACTGTGTCTGATTCACAGTGATATAATAAGATGCAGTTTTTTGTAGTTT
>NC_051404.1:45939063-45939202 GCF_015228065.2 Penaeus monodon
TTGTTTTGAATTTTATTTTTTCAGTTTTTACTCTGCTTTTATGTACTACAGCAAACCTTTATAGATGGTATAGATGGCGTTCTCAGACTTAAAACTTAGCCTAAACTCTTTTAGATTTTTTTTCTTTGTAAACGTGAAC
>NC_051404.1:45939864-45940104 GCF_015228065.2 Penaeus monodon
ACACGTGAGTTTTCAAACTAACGCAAACACTAATCACTGACTAAACTAAACACATAACAGTATATCCAAACAGAACGATATTTAGAAATACAATAACATTTCGGAACGACATTATTTAAAATTCAATTTTCCACAGAGGTCTGATGAAAATAAGATTGGTCAGTTCTATAAAGACGCAAGGAGAAAAACATGATGGGTTGCAAAATTATTTTAATTCTGGTGCTGTGAATTTGAAAGAGG
>NC_051404.1:45940410-45940474 GCF_015228065.2 Penaeus monodon
ATAAAAAATGATAAGCCTCACCCGCCAATTTAGACATACAAGTCATACAAATTCACATTTCTTC
>NC_051404.1:45941363-45941609 GCF_015228065.2 Penaeus monodon
CTTCTAACGTTGTTATACTAATGTTCTAAATTATTTTGCATCACTTATTTGAGTTAGGAAGTGTCACTTTACAAAGAAATTTATTGGAAAACTGTTGCACTCTCTATGCAACGCTGACTTCTCTAACTTTGTACGCAATATTTCAAGTTGACAAATGTTAGGATTATCAACGTACTCACTTTGCAATGAATAAACTAGCACACAAAGTAGGTCAACATGTCTCTTCTGAAATCAAAATAATGAAGC
>NC_051404.1:45942779-45943394 GCF_015228065.2 Penaeus monodon
ACGTTAGCTGCTCAGTTTTGCCTTGACTGCAGCCCTAATGTCGTTGGATACCGGGTGTCGGTAATGGAGTTTCCCTGCTCCGTGCCTTGCCATTGTCTACTTTATTTGATAGAAACTAAGTTGGATTTACTCATGCATGTGAAACGCGCTTGTGCGAGAGGCGGCCGTAGGAACGAGTGTGTTTAGCATATTCAGGAAATTAGGGCTCACGTTAGCACTCCCAGAGGCTTTTTCTCTTGTCATTGTTTTTGTGATTGTTAAAAAAAAGTAAATAAAAAAAAAGTGAGAACTTTTTTTTTTTACTTTTATTTTCATTGGAATTGATATGTAAAATAAAAGTCATGTCGATAACGAAAATAAAATCTGAAAATAGAGCTGAGATCAGACACTGGGAATGTTGCCATTAAAACTGCAAATTCGACAGAGAAATATTTAGCATCGACAATGTATCACGACAAAACACAAAGCAGTATATTACCAGCAGGGAAAACATACCGCTTTAAACTATGTTAAACGCTGACGTATGAGCAAACTCGTGTCGTGGCGATTTTTCATTTTATAAACATACTGCGCCAACTTTTAGGGGGGGGGGGGAGAAAGCGCTTCTGTACTACT
>NC_051404.1:45943441-45943546 GCF_015228065.2 Penaeus monodon
TTTGTATCATATCCAGATTTTTTGCTTTATTATAATAATGAACGTAAATATAACTTATGTGTAAAATCTACCCTAACAATACACAAAAACACACACACACGCATG
>NC_051404.1:45943986-45944973 GCF_015228065.2 Penaeus monodon
CCGTGTGTTTGTTGTAGTATGCTTCCAAAAAAATATAGTACTCTTTATATATATAATATCTATGAGTGTTATTCACAGAGTGAAATGTTAAATTTCCATTCATTGTGTAATTAGTACTTCGTGTTAAAGTAAATTTTGCCAACTAAAAAAATTCACACATATTTCATTCCATCCTAATATCCTCTGCCAGAGTAAAAATTAAGGAACGATGACTATTTCATCCGATCCTAACATTCATCCATTAGAAACGTTAACAAAACACTAGCATTAAATACCAGGTGGTAAATTACATCCGAAGTTGAATCGTGAAAAGTAGAAATGACAGAAAAAAAAGACATTTCAAATTTTCTTAAAATAGTCTTCCTCTTCTATTGCCATCAAATACCATAGACGGATCATGATGGTTTGTTCTCCTCCCGTCTTCTCCTCTCTCTTGCGATCTCGCATAGCTGTTTTCCATCTCTGACAATCAATTTCTTCGCCATCCTGTCTAACATCGATCTTTGTCTTCGTCTTGCCCTTTCCCCTGTCAATTCGGCTTCCAAGAGCTTCCTTTCTGTCTCTCCTTCTCTTCTTAACTCATGCCAAATGAAATCCTACTACCTTCTCCTGATGCCATTCAATATTTGTCTTTTCACTCCTACCTAGTTTTTTATACCCAACAGTCTCGATGTAAAACCGATCAAAAAGCCGAAGACAGAAACGTGAAATTTTAGCATATATAGAACAGTCATATTGCTGTGGGTACTTTGATATGCCTTATTCTATAGTCGCCTTTTGCGTTGTCAAGAAATTATTTCGAACGAGCCTTTGTTTGCAACATTGCCTTTTCTTGGTAGCGCTAAAAAGAGCTGCCAATTTTGAAGGAAGCAATATTCACTTTATACTTACTGGTACGTGAAACGAATACATATATTTGAACAAAGAGACTGAAAACGAAGAGGAAAGTGTTTATTGTATACTGACAAAAGCGTTGACAAAGTAAAA
>NC_051404.1:45951035-45951561 GCF_015228065.2 Penaeus monodon
GATTTCAAACTCTACGGTGTCACTCTGCTTCCCTGCAGGTCTCTTAACAGAAATCCTCCAGCAGAAAATATAGCTCACAAACGAGCATGGTTTGAGTTCCACCCTGTGGCATGGCGTCTCTGGACAGCGATCCGCATTCCTGGCCTGTCAGCATTAAGAAATGTGATGACTGAGAGCCAGCAAGGGGCATAGCCACTAGCTTCAACCATTTCCTTTCACGTCCTGGCAGGTCTGTACTCTTGAACGGCAGCACACTTCGCCATGTTGACATTTTCAGATCTACATCAAACATATCTTAATAAATCTTTGTCTGTGAATTGTACTTTGTTTTGGCATCAGAGGATAAAATAGGTAAGGATCTACTATGTCACAAGGGGGAGAATAATAAAAAAAAAAGGCACACGTACGAAAACTAACATAGTGTTGTAACTTCCGCGTCGTCCATTCGAGCGAAACTAACGCCAAAGATTAGTTACACTGTTTTTGCGAAAAGCAGCCTGGCAGTAAACAGAGATGGCGTGGTACG
>NC_051404.1:45952140-45952342 GCF_015228065.2 Penaeus monodon
AAAGATAAAATTCTTTAGCAACGTATTTTCAAATAATATATAAATGCGCGTACGTTTGTTTTTTCATACATTTCCTGTCGCATTTATGCACAGAGTAGATAAGAAACTTGGTGAACCATTAAAGTTTCTGTTATTCTAATTCATATTTCGAAATGAGAAATAATCTTGTGTTAAACATCTTTTTCATCTGGGAGTGCAATAT
>NC_051404.1:45953262-45953457 GCF_015228065.2 Penaeus monodon
AAGCGAGGCACACGCTTTGTATCAACAAAGTCAACGAGGATCAGTACAGATTTTAGAGTCCGCTTGATGTGTCGGGCAGGACAAAAATGTGCATTTGGCTTTTACATTGTTTATAAAGGTGAAGGTATTTGTTATGCTTCAGCTTCATGCCAAACATTCAAAGTAGGCTTTGCACTAGCCAAATAATTGTCCTTT
>NC_051404.1:45953685-45953888 GCF_015228065.2 Penaeus monodon
ATCCTTTACAACGTGAAGAAGATCATAATCACTGTGATTATATGTAATCCTCAGTTATGTTAGATTCTTCCATTATTAGTGTTCATACATAACAGTAATAAAAACAACGAAAAACAATAACAGTGATAATAATATCAGATATAAAAACATTGGGTACGTTTCCAAGCTCATATTCACCGTTCTAGTATTCAGAGCTCTTGTGA
>NC_051404.1:45954416-45954640 GCF_015228065.2 Penaeus monodon
GCCTTTACCTTTACCGCACTTCTATTCCCTCTTCTCGCTTCATCTGTTCAAGTCTACGAGGAAAGATTTCTAATTATAACTGAGGTTGTTGCAACTTGCATTTTGACCAAGTCCAGATTTGTAAGCAGATTTTTATCTCTTAAAAGAAATAAACGCGAAAAAGTGAGAAATAAGAGAGAATTCCGAACATGTACAAGGACCTGCGTGTGTTAGCCCTGTTAATA
>NC_051404.1:45955107-45955214 GCF_015228065.2 Penaeus monodon
TAAGCACATTCCGTTAGTCTCTGTATGTGTCTCATTCTCCCTCGGTCTCAGTCGTTGCATACTTCTTTTTTCTGTTTGTGTCTAGCTTTCTCCACCCCCCCCCCCCA
>NC_051404.1:45955265-45955782 GCF_015228065.2 Penaeus monodon
GGCATAAAGATATTAATTAATACAATCTTGATTTACATGGGGGATTTGACAAGGCTACAACAACTATGTATGAATACTTGCATGAAACAACTTATATGAAAACCGCTACTGTTTAATCCTTCAACAAGTAACAGTAGGAGCTGCAGCCAAAAAGTAAGTCCATTGTAAGCTTATTTATACCCAAAGGAGATAGCATGGCAGCCAAGGGAACAAAGGACAGTTTGTATACGCAGAAGAATAGTAGTGTGTCAGTATAAACAAATACCAGTAAAAGTATGCCTCTACTTCTTGCTCAATTTTGTGTGTCGTGTATATACACCAGGCTCAGCATTTGTATGCTAATTGAAAAGATTTGTACTCTGTATATGATATTTATGACTACCCTCAGAGAAATAGCCAAATCTTTTGTCAAGACAAAGTTTTAGATACCAATTTGTAATATCTATAGACAAGCATAATCATGCATAACAAATGGCAATTTTAATAACCATTTAATAACTATTACTTCCTGGTGAGC
>NC_051404.1:45956622-45956811 GCF_015228065.2 Penaeus monodon
AATGTGTATAAATAAAATTATTGAATTACCGTGTGTCTCGAGTTTCCCCCTGTGCTTCGAGCAGCTCGAACTCTTGCGTGGTGAATAAGCCAGGTGACTGATCTTATATTTAAGATTTCTTTTTCGGTCTTCATCATATGTAATTTTTTCGTGAAGGTGGGTTGGAGTCTGTGATTATTTTCTAAAGTG
>NC_051404.1:45956923-45957342 GCF_015228065.2 Penaeus monodon
AGTTATCCTATTTACGAACTGATCTTAGGATTTACATTTTACTTCGCGTTACTTAGACTTCTACTAGCTCATAGAAATGTTTTGTTATTATTATTACCTTTTTTATAATTGTTGGACCTTATCTTTTTTTATTTGATTTTTTTTTCACCTTCTATTTACAAACGGCCACTTCGCCCATTTAATCACTGATGAACGCTCGGATAATCGTATGTATCGTTAGATGATTTTACTTTGTTCTGGTTTTGTTTTGCAAGTTAAGATGTGCAGTTTTGCGAGTGTTTTTATTGTACTATTTCTCTAGTTTGATGTATTTTTATATTAAAAAAATCACGTTTTTCTTAATTTTCTTATTGTCATTCACTGTTAATTCATACGTCTGTTTTCTAATCTAATCTTAAATGATTGTGCAATGTTTTCTT
>NC_051404.1:45957568-45957728 GCF_015228065.2 Penaeus monodon
TTCAGTTTTTAATTGAACCACTTGATGTTTAATTAAGGTAAAACGTCACTTCAGGACGTGGATTATAGGTGAACGTGTTATGATCTATCTACATTCTTAAGTGTACTCTTTGTTTTAATTGTCTGCCAGTGGTGCTTGGTTTTTCATCCATTCATAAGGA
>NC_051404.1:45957973-45958795 GCF_015228065.2 Penaeus monodon
CTCCAGCAACTTTTGTTTATTTTCTAGTTAGGCTAGCTATTAGTTGTAGCATTAGAGAGCCACATTTATACCTTAAAGTGTTTATATATGTGTATAGGAGAGGAAAGTTTATGAACAAGGCATGTGCCCGAAGCTCGCAGCTAAACACTGCACTTGTGGTTCTTCCAGGAATAGGGACTTTTTTCTACTACTCCACAATGTGTAAGATTTCTATACTCTATGTAAATAAACCTTTATTCAACTTTACCATACTGTTATACCGCAAGATTACTGATGTCGAAGTGAAGTTTGTGACTGCTCTATAATATCGTTTTTGTACTGTATCCGTGCGTAGATTGTCTTGTTTTATTCCCTTACCCACTACTAATGCTTCCTCGTTTCTTTGCCTTTTCCTTCGCTCTCCCCCCTGTGCTTCCCACTTCGTCTGGACCTTTGCCTTTGCTCTCGCCCCTGAAGACACGTAAATTCGCATGTTTAATAAATTGATGTTTGTATTGTGAAGACTAAGTTGCTACCAAAAATGTGTTTTGCACGCCTGTAAACATAAGTTAAGTTTTCGATTGGATGGTTTAGTGTATCCTAAGTAAAATAAGAAATATACTGCGGATAAAAATTCGTGTGGATTACATTGTGGATAGTGTTCATATTGTTATGTACTACATCTAGTTAGTGCTTCATTAGTGATTTTTGTGAATTGCTGAGCATGTGATTTGAAAAAAAAAGTTGAAGATAGATAGGCATTATGTAAGTAGTTGGTCACGGCTGATATACACACCTACAAGAAGAAAACTTTAGAAAAGCACTTACTAGCCGACCTACTTC
>NC_051404.1:45959236-45959448 GCF_015228065.2 Penaeus monodon
GTAACAATAAAAATATGCTAAAACATCGTTAGATTGAATTCATAGTAAAACTTGCGATTAACAATGATTCAAAAGGGTATTATATATATTGTTGCAAACATACACACACCATATTGAAAAATCGAAATATATAATGTATATGAATCTATATTTGTATAACTATCAGTTTCTATAGTTGAGCATATTATTTACCTATAACATACTAATACATA
>NC_051404.1:45959514-45959680 GCF_015228065.2 Penaeus monodon
GTATGTGTATGTATACCCATAACACAAAAATCACATGCAAATCAATAAATCATTTAATATATAATATTAATTATATATAGTATAATTATTATATATATATATGATAATGTATGTATGATGATCAACATATAACAACATACAACTACATTACATATACATATACACA
>NC_051404.1:45960391-45961131 GCF_015228065.2 Penaeus monodon
TAGGAGTCAGTCTATTTAAAGCCTTCCCCTGATAGCACAGGGCACTGACAGGCTAGATTGTGCGTCGGTTGCTGCGATGGAAGGGGAGATGACCATGATATAAGAGTCCTATTACAGGATGGCAGCTCTCATGGCCCAAATCGAAAGCAATGTGCTTGCCAAAATAGATGAGCTTGCTAGGAAAACTGATGAGCAGGCTCAAACAGTCATTGGTTTGATAGGCTCCAAAAGAGGCTGCGTTTACATCAGGGATATGAGGATACTGCAGCACAGACCAGCAGGCTAGAGGCTCTTCTGGTTGTTCCACAGATGATTTCGAGTCCTGTTGACAGAGCAGCATCACAGGTTGCTACAGCAGCACTGAAAGTGGCAGTGAGGCCTCCGAGGGACACAGTACAGAAAGACTCACGTAAGAGGAAAGGAGGCTTGCCCAGAGAGGAAGAGAGCTAGGAAGGGAAAGGCGGAAATTCCAAAAAAACTCTGGGGGGGGGGGTAGCCTCAAGTTTGAGTTACCATGATCTTTGCAATAGTTCTTATGACCATCACAGGCTACCCCAGCCAAAGGGCTTTCCAGAGCAGTTAGGGGGCCCAACCCAGTTTCTGCACCTGTTATTTTGAGAGATTCTCAATACATAAGAAGGGCTCCTACTGCAGCAACTACAGAAGGGCCCACTCCAGGTTTCATGCCAAGAGGCCCTACATCTCTTAAAACCGATCATGTTATTAGCAGCCATGATAGT
>NC_051404.1:45961271-45963398 GCF_015228065.2 Penaeus monodon
TCGTTGTAAAGCCGAAACAATCATAAATTCAGGAAATTTTGACATCATAACAGACTTTAAAATGGAGCTGCGATAAAAATTCAGGGGGCATATTCATCAGCAGCTTTTTATTCTCTCCCAGATGAGTACCATACTAGAATGGCCACACAGAGCCAGAGAGTCATATAACATGCCATTATCTCCACCGAGACGACCTCCCTCAAATGTGTGGTGTGACTACCAACAAAGTGCTACATATAGCAGTCGTGAATGTAGGGTATTAGCACTTTCTCGATCACCCACAAGATCACGGCCCTACGCTTGTTCAAATGTGGTCAGAATGGCCACATGTTCCGAGAATTTCCTTTTCCTCGGCACAAGTTCCGCTGGCATATTCAAAAGGATCTAGCTAGTCATGGACTATCCAGACGATAGAGACTCCAATGAGTATTCTGGTGCACGAGACTGAATAGAGTGGCCTTTTGTGGCACTAAGTGTTAATAGCAAGACTGCCCTGTGTTTCATAAACACTGTGTTGCAAATCACTATTATTAAACCCAGTGCACTGAGAAATATTATTAATGAAAACACATTACCATGGCAGTAGTCTTTGAAAAACATACAAGGGATTTCCGGGAAGCCTTTTAAATCCACGGCAGAAATCTCTTTACATTTCAAACTTCAGGAAGGTCTAATCCATAGTCACGAAACCACCATAGTAGATCTGGACTTTCCAGGAACAGGCTACCCGAGATGTAACCGTTTTACATTGCAGTTAGCTGCCTGTTCTTCAACAGGCTGTTGCTTCTCCATTGTAAATACTAATATGATTTTTTTTAAAAGTAGGTACCTTAAAAGTAAAGCTGATGCATCAACCAAGATAAAGTAAAGAGGTAGCAGTACACCTTGCATAGAAGACAGTCATTCATTCACATTCCCTATCTTGGAAAAAGAAATATCATTTTTGCTTAGAACGATGACATAGATTAGGATTCTTTGTAATAGGGATGAAGAACCTTGAACGAGAGAGGGTTAGTGCGTACAGCGGCGACTCAGGGCTTGAAAGATAAATGGTTAGGTTTGCCCAGAGTGGTGATGTAAAATCTAAAGAGAAAGAAACGCAGTGGGGATATGCATATTCCTTGTGAAACTAAGAGGAAAGCAGTTTGCAGTGCCCACATCGGTGACACAAGATATCTGAAACTTTGCAAAGAAATTGGTATTTGTATCAGTGAGTATCCAGATCAGATAGACATTGACTTTGCTGCCAACATGAGGGCCTCAGGAATTGGCGCCAGTATTAACTTAGCAATTTCGAGTATGACTGAGATGGATTGGGATGACTCTTATTACAAAGTTTTAGCAGATATTAGTGAAGAAACTGAGAGCTAGTGAAGGGCGATGTACCATGGACACTGCGGAATATTTAACCAATGAACAAAGGAGTGAAAACTTTTGATACTTGATTATCACAAAGAAATCTTTAATAGTGTAGAAGAAACCATTGGTCTTGTCCCATGAATCTGTCACCAGATTAACACGAGACCCACATGTATCAAGCAATGGAGGCTACACATGCTATAAAACAGACCATCCGTTAGCAGTGAGACTCGATGCTGCAGACAGGTGTGACAGAGACATCACCTAGCCCCTGCCTTAGCCCGGTTGCCCTGGTTAAGAAAAAGGGTGGTAGCTTGTGCTTTTCTGTTGATCAATGTGCACTTAATGCAGATACCGGTAAGTTTACATATACTCTGGCTCGAGTAGAGGCTGTAACGGATGAATTAGGACACTTTCACTACCCACTATAACAGAGCAGCTTACTGAGCAGTAGAAGTAAAGCCTGTAGACCATCTTAAAACGGCATTCTCTGATGGTTACAGAGTATTTCAATTCTGCCACCTCCCATTTTGTATGTCCACAGCGCTAACATTTCAGCATTCAATGAATGTGTTATTAGCCTCGTCCCATATCCATTTTAAATGCCCTTAGTAAAATTATTGAAATGTATCATAGATTGAATGATTTCTGCAATATATTCTCTGGCTATCAATTAAGTTCTCGACAGAAAAGATCAACGGAGTCAGCTGAACAATGTTTTACAAATGATGTTTTAACTTTATTTGTTAAGAATGAGTCTTTATGTAC
>NC_051404.1:45963427-45965389 GCF_015228065.2 Penaeus monodon
GAAAAACATTCAATACGGCAGACC
This sequence comes from Penaeus monodon, assembly GCF_015228065.2. Lineage (NCBI taxonomy): Eukaryota > Metazoa > Arthropoda > Malacostraca > Decapoda > Penaeidae > Penaeus > Penaeus monodon. The sequence goes on from NC_051404.1 coordinate 45,963,452, forward strand.
ATCACATCTTAATAGACAAGCTCCATCATTATGGAATCCGTGTTTGCCTGATAGAAGACATTTCTTTATCAAGATTTCTACAGTTCTTCCAATCAATTATGGTGTATCGCAAGGCTCCATATTAGGACCCCTTTTATTTATAGTATATGATAATGACTTATTACAGACCTCAACCAATTTAAAATCCAACGCACACGATTGTATTATTTACCTAAAGGAAAGGAATATTGACATCATTCACGATGTTAATAAAGAACTAACTAATATAAACAACTGGCTAAATGCAAATAGATTTACTCTTAATTCCGACAAAATGCATTATCTTCCATAAGCATATAAGTATAAACTATTCACCTGTCCTCTGAATAAAATTGATATCAATGGAAAAGTATCAGAAGTTCTGTTGTTGTTAAGAAACATTTTTATTGGCACTACCATATTCAAAACGTCCGTAATAAATTTGCAAGACTATGTAGTTTCATAAATTGAACTCGAAGCCATTTTAATAGAGGATTGTTCATGTCACTATATTATACCTTAGATTATTCTAACCTTTTCTACTGTCTTTCAGTGTGGGGTGTGGCAAGCAAACCTCACACAACACAATCACCATAATCCAAAAGAAACAGCAAAAGTAATAAATTATTTGGAGGAACCGTGCTTTCAGAGGTCATTCAAGTTTGACGATATTGACACACTCATATGTACCGTCTATGAATACAAATGCCTAAGTTATCCGAACACATTCTCCAGTTGTTTCCCAAACGTTACAAATAACCCTCACTCCCGAAGAGACTAGACTTCGCCAACCACTGGTCTCATCCTCCCAGTCATAAACACATATAAGTGATCGCGGATCCATGATCTATAACAAATAACCGTCTAATATTAAAAATAAGCCCCCTTTAAAGGGCTTTAAATCCACTCTCAAAATTTCGTATTAAACAAATATTGATACCATTGATATTTGCTGTATTGTTACAATCTTGTACTTATGCTTCCACCGTGTAAATATGTTTATGTAACCTTACGTAATTTTAAAAATCGTCTGTCTATCCTCATGTTCAAATGCTAATATTATTAGTAGTATTTTATCATTTTTATCAATGTTTTAGTGTAATATTAACAGGTAGTAATAGTCCTCTTGTGTAATCCTGTTTTATCTTTGGGTATAAAAAAACGCGCAACCGTGCGTTTTATTTGACATAAAGTGTTTATGACAATCTAGACTCGAATTTGTAATTATGACCACTGTATTTCTATTTTGTAAATATAGATTCCTTTGTCAAACCATGCCAAAGCTTTTACATTACATTTGTACATAAAGACTTCATGAGCTCATTGTGTAACCGTGCCAAAGACTCCATTTAACATAAAAATAAGTAAATGTATAGACTGTATTTTATATCATATCATATGTCTTAATTTTATGTCACCGTATAATAAGTATTAAGTCATTTTGTTTGTAAAACATTTCTTTGACAACTGTATGTTTTGTGTTGAGCTTTTTAAGGTTTTGCCGATAACCAAAAAGCTCGGTCATATTCCGTGCGTTCTTTGTAAATGACTAATACTGTAAAAAAAAATCAAATTTAATTTCAACTTCCTTTTCTTCTGCTTCCAGGTCGTCTCCGCTGACTCTCCGGCATTGGAGGGGTGTGAGGTCTCCTACCCACCCCCCATCCTCCCCTTCCATCCGTCCTGATCATGACCTTTTGCCCCCCCCCCACCCGCCTTTCAACAACAAATTGCTGCCAAACCATAAAGTCTTCAAATCTGGGCTGGCCGCTTCTGCCGTTTTTTAAACATTAGATAAGAAAGAAAACGCATATAAATGATATTATAGAACCATACACTATCGTAAACGAATGAATATTAGATTGTAGCTCATTCTTTCCTTAATAGTATCAACGGCAATAGCGTAATACAACAGTTATT
>NC_051404.1:45965537-45965849 GCF_015228065.2 Penaeus monodon
TTCATTTAAAGGGCCTGAAAGAGTTGTCCGAGCTATTTCTGCCGCACTGCTGGTCGTGCTCGACGTGTGATGGCAAAAGTATAGGATTTCCTGCATTACTTTCTTGTTCGTTGTATTCTTCACTACTATCGCTGAAGAGATTTTTCGTTATCAGTATTTTCCTCGCTATTATCAATATAGTCTATAACCATCACTATCGCCAGTGTCTGAGCCAGTCTCTTGTGTTTCTGGAATTATATTAGGGTGGCTGTAGGTCCTCTGTACGGAAAATCTCTTCTTTTGGCCCAGTATCCTCCTCTTCGCTAGTGGGTG
>NC_051404.1:45965956-45966347 GCF_015228065.2 Penaeus monodon
AGAAAGAAAATTGTATTTTGGACATATATTTATACTGCAATATGTTGTTTAACTGTACTTACTAAAAAAAAAAAAAACATAATGATATTTATTATTATTTTCATGGTAATACGTAAAACAATATGCAATTAATATATTTTTATCAACATAAATCATATAATCTAATCATGTAATATAATCTACTTACTACATGGAAGCGACGTCAGTCATCGTCTTCAAAGTCTATTATTTTCTTATAAAATGCACCTGCATCGCTTTGCGTTTCCTTGACAGATTCACGAAACTGGTGACAGATTATTCCACGCCACTGGTTGTCAAACGTTTGGTTATTTCATCGATAATCATATTTAATTTGCTTTTCTGTTAACTTAGCCTTTGAACGAGAACAACA
>NC_051404.1:45966366-45967167 GCF_015228065.2 Penaeus monodon
AATCGCCATCTGTGCCGCGATCTCAGAATTGGGGAACATCATATCTTGTAGTTCCACCAGGTCACCACAAGCTGAATTGGAAATTATATGACAATATTGGACAAATTAAAATATATACTTATCATCATTATCATATTCTTATCATATGCTATTATAATGCTCCCCTAAATGGAAAATTATGTTCGCCAAAACTATAATAAATAATACTGTGACGTAGGCCGCACCAATGGCAATTCTGTCGACTCCCTTTGCTTTAGAAGTCTTTCTGTGCCTCCGCTCAAAGGCTGCATGTTGCCGAGATCCCCGGAGCCACAATGCATGAACGTACAGTACATCGACAGTCGAGCCGGTATATGAGTTGCAATAGGGAAACAGTCTCCATTTTCCGTGGACTTATGACAAACCGGTAATTTCTTTCTTCATAAACTATATACATTTGAAATTTACCTAAGTTACCCGTTTCAGTGTACCCGCATCTCCTCATAGAAAATGTAAAGGATGTATAACTTAAGAAAATGCTACAATGAACCTGTAAACTCTATTCATGGTGAGGGTTTTGTAATTCTGAAGGTTTCAAGTCAGTCTGTGGCTCTGCCTTTGGTGCTGCCGAGCTGGAAGACTGACCTGAAGTGACATCACGGCTGAAATCTCCGCCGTGACGACATTCGGTCTGCCACGTCATATCAGTTCGTGGTTTTAGCAGCTATTATATTTAATTGATTTGAACATGGGGAAATATTTCATTATTGCTTAAAATACTTTTTTTTTATTTGCATCATATACACTGTAGCCATAAAGATT
>NC_051404.1:45967245-45967726 GCF_015228065.2 Penaeus monodon
ATCTGTCTACTGTAAAAAAAAAAGTAGTGACGTCACCATCCGTTGGTCGTCTTTTGTTTCCGTTTAGCAGACGAATTTCCATAGAATTCCAGCTCTGTAAATGTAAATGTGTATAGATAAAATCATTGAATTGCCGCGTATCTCGGGTTTCCCCTTGTGCTTCGAGCAGCTCGAACTCTTGAGTGGCATTTTATCGGAACTTATCAAATATATAAAGTAAAGTGATTTTTTTTCTATTACTTTTATCTACTTTTAAAATTCTTTTAACGTTTTTTTAAGGATAATTAATTTTCCTAATTACGAACTCGACTTATGTTAGGATTTACGCTTTTTTTTAATAGCTGTTTAGACTTTTATTAGTTCATACAATTGTTTTAATCTTAACATTTTTATAATTGTTAACCGTATAAGATTTCCTTGTATACGATAATTTTGATCATTCTCTTACTTTGAATTTAATCCTGCCACGTCACCTATTTAA
>NC_051404.1:45969267-45970313 GCF_015228065.2 Penaeus monodon
ACAGAATTGGCATGATCCCGTCTTGAGAAAACTCCCTGGTCTCCTCTGCGTTTGTTTGAAGCAATAAAAGCCGAGCGTCTGATTTAGCGGCTGAAGCGATCTTGATAAATCAGGAAGGAGTCCCCGCGTGATCCGACATGTGCCAGCAATTTGGAGATTGCAAGAAGGATCTGAGAGTGAGGAAGAGAGTGACGGTTGCCGAGGCGAGTCACACTCGGGGGAAAAGTGTTATGCATGAGCTCGGTGGACGAGGAGGCACAGAGGAGACTGGGCGAATATCAATATCAGTCATGCTATGTAAGAGGCCCTCAAGCTCACTGAATTATATACATCTGTATTGGAAAGGTCTGCTTTTCGATTTGATTGTGTTGTAACTTTTTCTGGTTTTCGTATTACTGACGGGTATTACAAAGTTGTTATTCTTTATATCTAACGAATCATACGTATGTATACATATTTTGTTCTTGATACTCATCTTTGAGTATCAACGAAACGACCTTAATGATCTGGATAACGTGGGAAAACAATAAAGATCTGAACATTTTGAGTGATTCTTGAAACTGCATCTGGCCCGGAGTTAGACCATCAAAACCATCAAAAGGACTTTTTAAGTAAGAAGGAACAAAGCCCACGTGGCACTCTTATCTCTATACCAACGTTCCTCTTTCACATCGCAGATTTTCCCCTAAAAGTATGTGTTCCAACAGCAGGAGTCACGGACATCTTTAAATTTATAGGATATATCAGGATTACTTACTGCTGAATAAATAACTTTTTTAAAAACCATTTTGTCCAAGCGAGTATGGAGAGAAATCTTTAATTTTGTTGAGTAAAAGTAATATACTAAAAGCAGTTCTCACATATCCAGGTCTTTATACCAGCTATAGCTATTAAAAGAACTTGTAAGATAAAACATGTAATCTTGCTGGCAGAAGACAAAGAAATATATGTAACATATTCCAGTGTCAGAATGAAGTATTTTGAACATACTGAACTATAAGACAAATCCTTGCTGACTACATTTAAAAACACGCGAAAAAAAAATG
>NC_051404.1:45970391-45971087 GCF_015228065.2 Penaeus monodon
CGAATTTTTGGGTCGTCAGCTAGTAAAAAATAGAGAAAAAATGAACCTAGAGGTCTCAGAGAAAAGAAATGTATATAACACAGTGACACTATCACATCAGTAATATTACAGAAAAGCAATAAGTAAAGGGCCAAGTAACCTGTCACCATATTACCATACACTATTAACACTAATTCATCATCTACGAGATTTCCTTGGCAACCAGAGGGAATTCCGCGAGCTGTCCGCCATGTCAGCAGCTTTGACATCACGAAGAAAATAGACTAAATGAAGCTGCTCCAGAGGCCCAGCTAGGGAGAGCTGTTGGCTTCACTGAATAAAGGTTGCTTCTCTGTTAGCCGAAAGGGAATAACAGTATCACTTCAAGGTTGTTTTTCTCCAGTATAATAAATTCCTGGAGATGATGACTGCATTATTCAAGCTTTATTCAAGGAAAGAACGTATTATGCAAAGCATCATCAAGTCTCACATAACAGTACAAGCTGCTAAACTAAACACTAAAGGAAATTATAATACAAATAACTAACTTCTTGTAGCTGGTGTTGCCATTGCGAATACTCGAGGTTTTGATAGAAATGATGCTAGTTTGACAGTGCATTGCAATTTGACGTCGTCTATTTTCTGAATATATTTTCGTGCACAGTCATTTACATATATATTATTTCTATCTGGGCAATAAGATTATTAAAAGGACAA
>NC_051404.1:45971269-45971951 GCF_015228065.2 Penaeus monodon
AAATACTGGTTTCAGACAAGGTTTGATTTGACTGGTCAACGTCAAGTGTCATTAGAGTGAGGTTATGCCCTATGTATTGAATCAGGATGAACTGGTATAAATTAGGCTAGAGCTGAATCAAGTTAGGTCAATTTAAGGAAGCCCGGCTGAGGTGGATTTGACTGTATCAGTGTGGACAAGATTAGGCTAGGCAGGGCTGGGTTGGTTTATGTATAACCTCGTTAGGCTAGGTCGAGCTCAGTAGGCCCAAGATGGTCTTAGCTGAATTGGGATATATTGCTCGAGTTACAGCCAGCAAAATCAGTTTAGCTGACGCGCTGTGTTCAGATACACAGGGGAAAGATTAAAAGAAAAAAAATGCCTGTTTCAATACAGTGCGGAGACTCAAAAACCTACATATACCAGTGAAACCTACCAAAGCCAACCGTGTATGCTCCTTCCTTCGAGGCACTCACTGCGTAATCTGTTGCAATATTGGTTCAGTACTGAATACCGCTCTGCAGTGTGTCAGTGCAATCTCTCAACCTCCTGTTTTGCAATTAGCCATCTATTCATGAGAATTACGCTACGCAGAGAGAGAAGAGGGGGGGGGGGGGCAAAGCGAAAGGGGGGGAAAGAAGGATGAGTAAAAGAAAGAGCACCAAGTTTCTTTTTTTTTTTTTCGTGCTAAATATATGCATGT
>NC_051404.1:45972044-45972261 GCF_015228065.2 Penaeus monodon
GTGGGGAGTTAGTAAGAAATTTGATATTGAGGTAATATAAAGAAGAGAGAAGATATATGACGCCAGAGCAAGTGAAGGTGGATGAACGATCGTGCAAATAAGAATACAATACTGCTTAATGATGATAAATATAGTGATAATATAAAATAGCAATCATGACCAAAATACATGAACGATGACTGTGCCAATCGATGGCGAAGACAGGATAGTGTGGCTC
>NC_051404.1:45972449-45973121 GCF_015228065.2 Penaeus monodon
TGCTTAGCAGTAAGAAAACTGAGATTGAAGAATAGATTCCACAAAGATCTCGCGTCGATCAAACATTCATTACAGCCCAACACCACCGTAAGAAAACTGTTAAAGGTAAAGGTTAAAACTGGACAGCCATTTGACACTAACTTTGGATCAGATCCTTAATACCACTGTTTGCGTTATTTCACAAGCTCAGGGATATCAAATACACGAGGAGAGGAACAGGGCTATTATCGTGGTTACAATTTGTCTATCTCCGATAAAGTAAATCTCCTGAGTTGATTAGGTGGATGACTGGTACTCTCACATTAATTGCTTTAGTGGAAGATTGATGAAGACAGTTTTATCTCTCTCATTATCCATGATGCTCTATAGTAGTAGCCTCCTGCGTTGATGTCTGTACGCTTTTTACATAATTGCGGTAATGATAAAGGCCTGATATCTAATGAAAGTTTCAAAATAACTAGTCAAACCATATTTATTACTTATTTGGAAAAAAATAGACTTGCAATGAAAAATATACTGAATCTATATAGATAGATAATTAAAAAAAAACTGCTTTAATTTATCTCTGTTGTAAATGACCTCATGACATCGACTGCTTCTGGAAATGACAGACTCGTTGGAGCCACGGGAGTTCATTCACAGAACAGAACACTGGAGCAATTTCGCAAATGA
>NC_051404.1:45976002-45976269 GCF_015228065.2 Penaeus monodon
ATATTGAAGCTGTTGCTCCTAATTCTTCTTAAAAGGATATCTCCTCACAAAAAGAGAAAGACGAAATTCGGTATTAATTATCACACAAAACAAATTATTTTAATCTGATGGCGACAACTATTTGGGTCATGTTCCGCCCGGATTCTTTATCTCTGTGGCATTTGTTATTTTTAGACACCGACTAAATGTTTCCATTTTCTGATTCCATACCGCACGAAGTAGGCTATTAGATACCCGCTCTCGGCTTGGCAGAAATTTGGGGCAGAT
>NC_051404.1:45981112-45981723 GCF_015228065.2 Penaeus monodon
ATCTGATTATACAGTCGACCCACAGGCGAGCAAATACAAACATGGAAAAACAAAATGAACATAGAGCCATTTTCATTTCCCAGACGCGGAACAAAGACCGCAATCGGCAGACCGTAATCCCGTTACCGGCTTCGAATCCGGGCCAGAAAACATCGTTCGACCGGCGCCAAACCTGACAAATCAACTCTAGAATTGGGTTTCGCTGTTTTCCGGACTCGGGGAGAAACCGCAGTCTCCACACAGCACGCATTGCTTAAGGCTTTTTATCATGAAACCCCTTTGTCTGCAAGTGACCATGAGTGTCGACGTTGATATTTGGAACTTTGGTATTTCTCTACACTTCGCGAGCGCCACGAGAGGTGATACACTAATTGAGTTCGTCCTGGAAAAGAAAAGGTGGAATTGTTTTAGCTCACGGTCAGGCGCTCTCGCCCGAGCAGCTGCGAAATCGCTCTCGGATAAGAGGATCAACAGCGGATGGGCTGCGCCAGGAGAATATGATTAACTAATGAGCGGAGCAGGAGCAAAACTGCCAGTCTCCGGAGTGCGCAGGAAGAGTGCACCCGCGTTTACTCTTGAAACGAATTTGCTTGAAGCGAAACCGTAATATT
>NC_051404.1:45982036-45982239 GCF_015228065.2 Penaeus monodon
TTTAAACAGTCTAGATTGTAGCTCTCGTTATAAAAAAAATACGAGGAACGTTTAATTATGTTCTCGCGTACGTTTAAATAGTATCAATTTAAAAGTCTTTAATTAATGATTTTAAAGGTCTGACGCCAACATTTCCGATGTAGAAACAGGGCCATAGCGTTCTGTGATTTTATTTTACGGCTGCCTTTTTTCCCCCACTCCTC
>NC_051404.1:45986627-45988376 GCF_015228065.2 Penaeus monodon
TGTGTGTGTGTGTGATTCTTATGCTCCAACTAATGCTGCTGAAACTACAGACAAGGATGAATTTTAGGACCAACTGCCTTTAGAGCATTCATAGCACAGACTATTTGGTCCTTGCTGGAGACATGAACGCCACAATTGCCAGCCTGCAGAATACACCACTTTCTGACATGTTTGATGTCCCCTCCATTGGCTTCCTTGACATCAGTGAGGCCTCACCGACAATGGCAGAAGGAATTTCCCTGATTGATGTGGCAAATAAAGTGATGGAAGCAATCATCCTAGGATATGTTCATGCTGCAGTTGATATTGCTTTTAGAATTTGGAATCGACCAATTGCTCATCATGGTAATCGTGTAGATCTTATGAGAAACATTATTACCATGAACCCCCCATTGTGTTTTTCATAACATTCATACACATAGTACTTCATTCCCAATCCCTTGGTTGTCACTTGTGGTCTTATTAAGAAAAAGGATAGTATTACATAATTTTATATAAACTTTAAGACCTTGAGCTAAAATACAAGTCCCTGTGCCTAACATGAATGAACGTCTTGACATTTTAATATAGACTTTTTTCAGTATTAAATGCCAAAAGTGCCTACTGGAGTATTGATATAGCACCTCAGCACCGGCGTAAAACGGCATTCACTGACGGACAGTTTTTTTCAGTTTGGTCAAAAGGTAATAATGTCATTTGGCTTGTTCATGGCACCGGACACTTTTCAGCGTACTCACTTCATCATCATTTCTCCAGTCATAGGTAACTGCTGTGTTTGCTATTTGGTAGACGTCTTTGTTTTCGTATTTCAAAAGCATCTAAAGCATTTGTCAGGTGTACTGAACGCTCGTGAGAAAGCAGGTCTGAAAATGAAATTGAGAATATCCACAGATTCCAGAGTCGAAGCTGTGCTCACATGCCATCACTAAAATATGCCCAGGAAATCAGAAGATACATTGGCTTCTTCATCACATAAAGGATTTTACAAAGCTTGGTGGCTCTATTAACAAATGTCACATGGAAGAACAAACCATTCGTTTGGGCTGATCTATAAGCAAATGCTTTTAAAAATATATATATACAGAGAGATAAAAAAAATACTAGTAATGCCTATTTTCTAAATTTCCAAATATATATGCATCCAAAAAAGCTATTTTAATGCAGGCTGATGATAATAATGACTTGTATTCTATAATTTACTTCTCCTGTATAAGAAAGATCCAGAGTCGATATTCGACAACAGACCCTGAGACCTTTGTAGTGGTGGGGTCTGATTGTACATACAATTCACATGTAGAAGGTCAAACATTCAGCATCGATACACATCATGAACCATTAACTCACATAAAGAGATGCACGAAATCCCCTCGAATATCTAAATAGGGTATACAATTTACTGAGTATAATTGTAATATTCATTATGAACGGGAAGAAGAATTGCATGCCAGATGCTGTATGAAGTATCTCTACCATTAACCTTAAAATACAGACCCAAGAGAATGAACGACCCGTAATGGAAAGCATTAATAGAAAAGGCAACAACTTCCCGAGATGTAAGTTATTAAATCTCGTTTAAGAATTTGAAAGAATAAATTGAATTTTGTGTAATCTTCGACATCAAAACGATAAAAAGATAAGCCAGATGAGTCGTCTCTAATGATCTACGTTCCTCAGCTCTTAAGTTGGTCCATGATAACCGTTTGGCTGTCCACCAGGAAATATCTTGAACGTATGCCAAACTAAAGTCTA
>NC_051404.1:45988396-45988856 GCF_015228065.2 Penaeus monodon
TCCAAATCGGCTGTTCTTTCCTGTAGTTAAAGATGTTCTGCATGCCAATGGGGGAAAAGAGTACAAACACGTCAGGCAGAAGTAAAGGAACCAATGGACCATGTCAGTGCGGACCTGATGAACCTTTATCAATCTGACTCCAGTAAATGCTCTATTTTATCTATTGTGGATCATCTCAGTAGGTTCATGCAACTTATGACTCCACCAGATAAGAAGGCAGAGACGGTAGCAAATGCTTTTGCCCACGAATACGTCACACTATTTAGAGCTCCTAATATTTAGTCACTGATTTTTTGAGAGTAAGTTATTCTCTGAAGTCTGAAGAACAGCAAAATATTCCTTATCGGTCCTCTCTGAGGAATCGCTGTTATCTTACGATATTGTCTTGTGTTAGATATGCCTTGAACTCTGCCATTCAGAGGTCTGTAAACGCCGTTCCCTTGTATCTCTTCACAAGATA
>NC_051404.1:45990635-45990948 GCF_015228065.2 Penaeus monodon
TAACTCTCTCAGTAAAAGAAAATCGATTTAGGATTCAGAATGATACCACATAATGTCTTTTTTTGTTTTATTTTTGTGTCTTATTTACAGTGTATATAAACATATTGTGATCAGCAATACCTATGGCTAATTGATATTAGTTCATCTATGAAGGGATACTGCTTATAAAAATATCACATGTTTACCTCAGTATATATATATATATTTACACCTCCAAAGGATAAATTCCATAGTACCATGATCTAACTTTACTGTGAGGGATGGAATTACAAGTTGAAATGTGCTTTGTTCATTTATGGCGAATGCTTGCTTG
>NC_051404.1:45991816-45993067 GCF_015228065.2 Penaeus monodon
TCTACAGCAAGTTAGAAATATTTGAGGTCACCTAATTGATATACTGCAGTTGGTCTGAAGCTCACATACTTAAATAAACCAAGTACATTGAGACTCCAAATGTTGTCAATACAAACACCGTTCGTGAAATCCACAACTACTTGAATTAAAGTCACAGGAACATTATCAAATCTCAAAAGTCGAATATATTTGTCTAATCTACCGATGAGTTACCCATCACACTCGGCAATCTATTGTGGGTTTCACTTCAGCATCTATTTCTAAAGTCTGTGTAAAGCCTCTGTTTCTTAGTGTTTCCCAAATAATTTTACCTTGTCCTCTTCTCCTTCTGTCGTAGATCAAGCTCTCTGCCAGACACAGCAATTCCTGTGCACTGCTGGTACTTAACACATGCTTTGGCTGTTACTGTGCTCTCCCTTTTACATTGTGTCACTACAGCGTCGCTATTGTGAAGTGTTCTAATGCCCTTCAGAAATCCCCCTCGTACGAATGCACGTGTGAGTAGACGATGAAATATTACATTCCTTTCGCATTTCACAGTCCAGGAGACTATGCCTGTGCAATCCATCACATCGAGTAAAAATCATCACATTCATAGAAAAGACAAAGACGACTTGTGTCCATGGGTCGAATGATATGCACAATGGAATAATTGAAGAAGGAATGAAATGGAAAGAGGCCTGCGTGCAGCTTGCTTACATCGCTTTGGCCGCCAAAGGTCGAGACGAAGTCCTTGCGCATTTAAGCGTCTTGCTTCGGCGCTGTGCACTGTCGAGCCAGTCACCGCCGCTTCTTCACTGGGCCCCGGACTCAACAGGCAGAAATACGTTCAAAAGCAATGGAAATGAAGGATGAGGTTCAGGAATGATGTGACATTATTGCTACACACTAGTCACTAGGGGAATGTATTACAAAATGACAAAATAGCGATTTACTTCAACTCTGACGTAGCTTGGAATGTGTATGTGTGATCTTCAGAGGCCATCTCTGCCTTGATTTGTATTGTTCCAAAAAGTGATTCTGACTACTGAACAGCTGCTAATCAAATTTTGGATTTTGACTACAGTTCAGTACTCAGGATCCGCTTTGTAAACATTACTTTAAATATTTCGATAAAAGATAATGCAGTCAAAAGCTATACCTCAAGAATGCATTAGTCATTATTTGTTCGCATTTTCCCCATGAACAAAATTCATAACTTACCAAACAAGCCAAGATGCGGTGCAGAAACTTATAATATGAGTCAATTAA
>NC_051404.1:45993108-45993185 GCF_015228065.2 Penaeus monodon
ACAACTTTAAATTTGTTCTGAAATGCAAATGTTTTAGTGGAGAAATAACATAATATGTAACCCCCAAATCACTAAGA
>NC_051404.1:45993221-45994016 GCF_015228065.2 Penaeus monodon
GCTAGCTATACCATTGCGGAAGTTAAGAACCACAATTTGCATCTGATCCGCTTTGCAGTCACTCATATTGAGCGGTATTTGAGTCGAGGAGCCTCCGATATACATGACATATAAATAGATAATTTTGGATGATGAAATCAAGCAATGTTTCACGCAAATGCGCAACAAAAATGCGCTTCCTCCTTTCCGCAATGTGTGCCGTACAGGTGAGGGCAGTCAATGTCTTTTTGAAGGCACTGACAAGAGAGTTAGAATAACACTTAAACTATCCCACGCAACATTCACCTTTTTTTTTCTTATTATGCTCCTGCAAAACATATCTGAAAGAGTCACCGGTTTTACTTTATGATAGACAAACAAACACTCACAAAACTAGGTGCTATATTCCACATTTACGTAATATCATTTCTCGAGAATATCCTTTAATTTTTAATATCTGGCTGGTATTTCATTGGTGGTATAGGCACTGCAAAGAGGATTGTTATTCATATTTCACTATTTTCTCTCTTATTTTTTTTCTCACACCGCATTTCAACATATCCATCTTTACTCTGTTTCAAACTCACTTATTTCCAATTTCACAATTTTCACACTTTCGCCAATATTCCTTTTCCTTTCGCTTGCAGATACTTGAACTCGAATCACTGGCGTGTATCGCTTCTCTCACTCCCGTGTTTGCTAATACTGATTGTCTCGCTTTCCACTTTTCTAGTCTGCTGAGTATGTTTCCTCCCTTGCACAGATGAACCGGATAATTTACGTTGCCTTTTCCCTTCAAAACATCATATAGGAAAG
>NC_051404.1:45994042-45994869 GCF_015228065.2 Penaeus monodon
TTCGGACAGCCATCGAAATGATCACTCGATTCGTTTTGATATGTTTTCGTGCGCTCGGTCCAGTGAACAGGTCATCCCGTTAAAGTTTAAAGTAAAAGTTCTGACAGCTTTTCTTGAGGAGGTGAAAATGTCCAGGGCACTGCATCTCGCACGCCCTTAACTGTCACTCGATTCTTAGATAACATTTTGATTCTACACCTTACATTAGGAAAAAACGGAAAGCTATTTATCAGAAAGATATATGTATACATGAACAACTATATGTTGGTCCTGTTTCACTAACAAATTATATATATACTTTTCTATTTTTCTTGTTTTGTGTCGGAGCCGTCTTAGACTTTCCTTAATCGTCGAAAATATATATATTCTTTTATCAGTTTCAATGTCGAGATAAAAAAGCAAAAACGAGACATATTACAACCTTAAGAGGCGCGACGCCGCCCTTCGACCTAAATGTTACTAGCTATTAAACCTCCTGTAGCCTCCGTTACTCGGCAGGTCGTCCTCGAAGCCGGGGGTCGATGACGTAACGTTATGGGTGTTCCAAACGCCGCCCGAGACGTCAGTGGGGGAGATGCCGCCGTTCATGCCGCCGTTCACGCCGCCGTTCACGCCGCCGTTCATCCCGGAGGTGATGTTGCCGTTCAGGCTGCCGTTGGGGGTCTCGGCGATCTGCGCGGGGAGAGAGGGGGCTGTTAGGGGAACCTGGCGTCGCTGACGAATATGGATCTCTATATTCAAGGAAAGCTTGTAGGTCAAACTAACATGCACATTCCCATCCACAAATATATACGCATTTAGTCACAGGATCATATACAGGATCAAGT
>NC_051404.1:45994930-45995262 GCF_015228065.2 Penaeus monodon
TATATATATAAATATACACAACGCACACGCCCAGACTGCGTTATCTGTCGCTGCCATGCTTCAATCCATTGTTCCTAATCTTTTCGTAACTTACGTAAACACTCATGGACACACAAAGGACCTCTTACCTGCACAGTGTCTCCATTTTGTTCCCGAATATAAGATGGGTTTTCGAAGGAGATTCCTCCGTTGGACGCGGATTTGGTGAAAAGCAGCTTGTTCTTGCGCGCCCAGAAGATGCCAACGACCACACACACACACAGCAGCACCACCGCTATCACGACGCCCACGGCCACAGCCACGCTCGAACCTGCGCACGAGAGACAAGGTAA
>NC_051404.1:45996182-45996499 GCF_015228065.2 Penaeus monodon
TTATCATAAAATCTGATACAAAATAAACTTTATTCACTAGCTTAATATCCCACCATGTATGCGGAAATTATCATAGGAGGATTTATTGGCATTTATTTACGAAAAGAAATATCCGATCACGGATTCGTATTACTGGTCTCCACACCGTCTATTTTCTTTTGTTTCTTCCCTTACTTCTTGGACCATTTTTCTAAGAGAGTAATTTAGGCTCGAGACACCTGATTACTCTAACAATGCCACAAGTCTCCGAAGAAAAGTTTAATCATTACGTAAATTGCTTCTGCGAATCGGTAAAAAGAAGGGGATCTTTCTACAAG
>NC_051404.1:45996521-45996825 GCF_015228065.2 Penaeus monodon
AATAGGGAAGATTATTACGTATTTCGAAAATGCAACCGTATAAATGTTAAGGCTGAGTAGGTGAATAAGGAAATTTAACATTTAACAAAGGTACCGAACAAAAGACTGACATACATATCTGACGTGAAATCGAGTATTGAAGAGCAACGAATGGAAGAATTGCGTAAAAAGGGTATGGAGAGAAAAAAAGGAAAAGAATTGAAGGACTGATGCAAGGGAGGACTAGGGATGGAGTTAGGGGATTAAAGGAAATGTATAAAAAGCATTAGGGGAAAGAACAAAGGGCGGGAGGCAGGGAGAGAAC
>NC_051404.1:45996973-45997207 GCF_015228065.2 Penaeus monodon
ACGAGATCGAAAGCGAGAACGAGGGAGGGCGCTGATCATTAGTGGTTGTCAATCAGCGTGAAGTGCGACCCTTATTGTACAAGGAGAGCAGGGCGACAGCTGACTGGCCCGCGCGAGGCCGCCTGCAGATAATGCCACTCGCGTCGCTTTTACGGTCGCCTCTTGCCGTCTTTATCGAAAGGGAACCGTCGCGGTACGGAGAGGCCGGGTGATAATATAAAGTGGCTGAAAGTA
>NC_051404.1:45998914-45999330 GCF_015228065.2 Penaeus monodon
AACCGTTGCACGGATTACACAAAGGCATTTTTCGTACTGAAGATCCCGTGGTCCGCTGTTTCTCCTAACGTTTAACTTGCTTCATGGATAAGTCTTTGCTGACCGTATTTGCTTTTCATCTGCGCCGTCACTGTCTCCTCGATAGCTGACACCGGGCACTGGCCTGACGTTACATCTGGTATGTGTCCTTCAACCCGGATGATATTGATAAATTGTCTTCAGTCGTTATAACGTCGGATATTAGAAGCTTGTTGGGAGCTGATATTTTCTTCTATTTCCAATCATTTTTCTTATTGCTGTTGTTCATTTCCTAATCATAAGCCTTGGCAGATATTTCATAAAAGATTATAATCTTTATGCGAGTTCACTCTCCATCCCTTGCTATATGCAAGAAACGGTTCGGAAAATTCCATGAA
>NC_051404.1:45999419-46000264 GCF_015228065.2 Penaeus monodon
CGATACGCATACAATTTCCATCAAGTCGTCTCCGATTTTTCTTTCGCTCTTTCTTTTTCCTTGAAGCACGTACCTCAGTTGTCCTATTTTTTCGTCCTCGTTTGGTTCCTTTCCTTGCGGCAGCCATGTTGCAGTATCGATTTGCAACTGCCGTCTGCACTAATTAATAAGATTTTCCAGTGGCTTTTCAAGTTTATTAACAAACAGCACGCAGTAATTAAACTCTCATTTTCACTAACGATTCCCATTTTAGGGCATCGATCATGCATATGGTCTACCGATTAACTCGATTGTCAATAACGCTGTTTATCGTTAGAAAATTATGCCATGAAACTAACAGCCTCTTTGCATGCCGTTGATATCATTATTCAGACGAGGCAAAATTTATCAAAGATCAATAGCGTTTTTGGATGATCCATTAGCGCGAGCAAACTCTCTTGAAAGTATTGCTGCTTTGTATACAGTATGTGTATATAAAGTTTATGTGCATAAATCTACGGTCTTGGCGTGCCGTGTTTCAACTACCCCGCGCTTATGTAGTTTGAGGGGTGGAAATTAAAAAATACATTAAAATTAAGCGGTTACGGTGGATGGCGGTATATAATTGCTGCATTAATCAAATAAGATTTATCAAAAAAAATATAGGTACACCCTGAACTTTTAATATAATGAAGTAGCGTATTTACTAAATATGCTAAAGCTTTCCCACGCTTGGGTGAACACTAAGAGAATTTACTATCAACGAAGCAGATAACACTACTTAAGCTTATAATCAGACGGTACGGCAAAGCGTTAAAGGTTTTAGCTGAGAAGAGGGTATGCAATCTCTATGATATGGATATCAA
>NC_051404.1:46000303-46000672 GCF_015228065.2 Penaeus monodon
CCAATGTGCCGTAGCTGTGCTTCATTCCGTAGTAGGATTCTTTACTTTGCGTACCTATGACAAAAATCAATTTCAGAAGAAAAATAAAACTAAATGCTTTAAACTATGATAATTTCATGCAGATCGCCGAAACTTACCGTGAGTCGAGGCGGAAGTGACGTACATGACGCGGTGGGTGAAGGTGAGGGTCGGCGTGAGAATGGATGTGCCCTTGTGGTTGCCGGCCTTGACTGCGATCTCGTAGATCGTGCCCTCGTTCAGCCCCGCGATCGTGATGTCCGTCTGGGAAGTGTCGTTCTTGCGCGCGGCTCGTTGTCCAAGTGGTCGCCAGAACACCCTGGGAGACCATGGGGAACGGAGTCAGGGGCG
>NC_051404.1:46000843-46000948 GCF_015228065.2 Penaeus monodon
AGGGCTCTCTATCTTTTTCTCCATCACTTTCCTTTAATGACTATATATCTCGCTCTATTTCTCGTTATATCCTTCCATAAATCCCCCCCCCCCCCCCCTTTTCTT
>NC_051404.1:46001058-46001251 GCF_015228065.2 Penaeus monodon
TCTGCTCTTGATCCACCTTCTACACTAACCTGTATAATTCAACGGTGTCTGGGTTTTTGACAGGCGGTTCCCAAGTGACTCTGGCCGTGGAGGAGGAGACACTCACGATCTGGACGTGAAGCGGCGGGCCGGGGAGCTCGTCTGGAAGGAGGAGGAAGCGAAAGAAAAGGTCAGCGGACGAGGAACTGGTTCC
>NC_051404.1:46001654-46001842 GCF_015228065.2 Penaeus monodon
GTTTTCACTTACCTTGTCCCTCATTAAAGCAGGCGAAGATGAGGGGCGCCCACTGCAGCTGGCACAGGTGGTTACTGGCAACGGGTTCGCCGCGGCACCAATCCAGGCACTGCGTCGGGACGCCCTTCTGGCTGCAGCAGCTGCGGTGGTCGGACCCGTCTGCGGGAGGAAAGGACGCACCTCACCGC
>NC_051404.1:46001954-46002022 GCF_015228065.2 Penaeus monodon
GAGGAGGGAGGGGGGGGGGGGATATTGAGGATCTTAGAGGATTAAACTCATGGCTTCGAAATCGAGGG
>NC_051404.1:46002470-46002620 GCF_015228065.2 Penaeus monodon
CACTTGCTGCCAGTAATATTTATCTTGTCCACATACGCAGTTAATTAGCACAGTGACATTTCTGGGTCTGCTCGAGAATACTAATGAGTGTGTAATTTACTTGACGGCCTTGTTAAAACTTTCCAAAGTGCTCTCAAGAAATCTGAATAA
>NC_051404.1:46003190-46003464 GCF_015228065.2 Penaeus monodon
TGACATCTTTTCATGGACATTTAAGACACCAAAAGAAACCACACAGCGTAGAAAGGCCTTGTGTCTCACCTGCAGCACATTTCATGAGTTTCCCGAAGTCGGGGATGCACTCCTCTCGGTTCATGACACGGTCGAAGTCAAGCTCGTCGAAGGAACAGGCGTCCATGCAGGTGTCGGACACATTGCTCACCCGACAGCACTCGGACACTTCAATCTGTATGTTGAGGGGCTTTGCCATCTCCAGCTGTGTGTGTTGGGGGAGAAAAGGGTGATT
>NC_051404.1:46003565-46004543 GCF_015228065.2 Penaeus monodon
CAAGGTAAAGGTGACTGGGATTTTCTTTTAGAGGGTGGGTAGCGTTTCTTATCGAAAGGGATTGTCATTTCTTTGAAAGGATGACTGCTAGTTTTGGAAGAGTGATTGGTATTCTCCCTTAAAGTAGGATCAGTATATTTCATAGTTTAAGGATTCCCATACTCACGGCGCTAGGACGCTTTGGGCGTGCTGCAACCAAACATTTTTTTGCTGTGCTTTTTTAGAATAATTGGGTAGCAATCAAACTCAGAGTGTTTGGGATTTTTTATGCATTTCTGAAAAGCTATGCTTATCGAGATGAAATGTATTCATTAATCTCCGGTGATGGCCAAAAGAAAGAAAGTCAAAATTTTCCTTGGAATAAAGGCCGTTTTGCAAGCCGGAATGGCAGCTGCCGCCGCAATAAGAAAAAGGACAAGTGAGCAAATTGAGAGCAGACGCCATGGAATGCATGGCCAAATGCCGTACATGTTAGCTCCAATATTTTCTTTTCCTGTACGCTGTTCACTTAAAAATATGACTTAAGCCGCTGGAATACACACTAGAACAATGCTTCTTGTACAGATTTATATACTTTATATACTTATATTCTTTTCGATTCTTCTCATCTTTTCTCCAATTAGCTCATGCGAATAGGTTTTTTGCCTTGTATAAATCTCGTAAAATGTGGTGTCATAACGATTCATTGACAAAACATTTAAACGCAGATGCACTAGCGCCCTCAGCAGCATCACCCATTTCCAACCCTTAAAATCCTACTGCACAAACCTGAGAGTCACACAATAAAATAATCACAACAGGTAATAAGAAATGCATGCTAGGAAACCCACCTTGATGGTCTGCGTGAACGTGCCGAAAGCGTTGCTGGCGTGGCAGTAATAACGGTCTCCCTCGGACTGGTTGAAGGAGCGAATAGTGAGCTGCATGAGGTACGTGCCCTCGCCCTGTGCGTGGCAGCGGGACGCAAGTATTAGAGGC
>NC_051404.1:46005083-46005209 GCF_015228065.2 Penaeus monodon
CTGGTGGGTGACGAATACGTTAATTCCCAAAGGTCAGCCTCAAGCACATATCAAATGGAAATATTCGGCATGGATTTCACCGACAATTTCCTGTTTAATTCTGAGATTAAATGGATAAAAATAATG
>NC_051404.1:46005447-46005969 GCF_015228065.2 Penaeus monodon
GAAGTCGTCTATTTTGTTAATCGCGTAGTTTCCGCCGTGGATGACAGGCACTCTCCCGTCAGGGTCTCTCCACCACACGAGTGAAGGCACGGGCCAAGCGTCCACCGTGCACTCTAATGTGACTGAACGACCTGTCACGACCTGCACAGTCTCCTGGGCTGTCACTTGGGGACGACCTGTGACGTGCAGCGAAAAATGCAAGCGGACATGAGCGGAAATAATCAAGTTGCAATGACTTTCAAAATAGCTTGCCTCCTATCTTCTCTGTATCCAAAACGGTAATATTGTTTGCCATGTTTCCGCGACTTCTCTCCTAATTTTCCCCAATATCAGTGAATAAACCACGTACTTTCAGCAATATCCCTTCCGTTATGATCCTCCCCCTACTAGCTACTCACGTGAGATGGTGATGGTTCTGGAAGTCTGCATCGGAGTCCCGTAGCCATTGTCGGCGTAACAAGAGATCTCTGTCATGTCGCGTGTCACATTGTGCACCACAGTCACCATATGGCGCGTCACATC
>NC_051404.1:46006447-46006963 GCF_015228065.2 Penaeus monodon
GGGTAAAAAAATATAATAATGTAAACTTCTTGGAATCATCTTTCAAATATACCTGGTGAATTAATACGCCGGAGATATAGAGGGACACAGTGGGAGGAGGAGATCCCATGGCAATGCACAGCACAGTCATGGTGCCGCCTTCCACGATCAGGTTGATAGGGTGAACGGTCGGAGTCTGGTGAAGGAGACACAGATTATCCTTAAAATATCTAAAAATATCAGTCTGAGAGTGCCATTATCTCCAAACAGAAAGGGGCAATGCACTTCACGTTCGGTCTTTCCAGAGAGGAGCGTACCTCTACGAACGCGGGGTAAGCAGGGTCCGTCCAGGCCAGGAGCGTCTCAGAAGGCCGACTATCCCCGAAGCCGTTCATGGCCGTGACGTAGAGGACGTACTGCGTGTTGGGCGTGAGGTCCTCGAGGCGCTTGGCAGTCGCCCCCGTCATCGTTGCGTTGTAGATGTCTGCTTCGTCAGGAGAACCCAGGGCACGGAAATGCAACTTGTACCTAAGGACG
>NC_051404.1:46007357-46007656 GCF_015228065.2 Penaeus monodon
ATGCGCGAGCTCCGGCGGCTGCCAGACGATCGTGAGCGACGTGGCCGTCTTGCTGTCGAGGACGAGGCTGTGCGGCGCCGACGGAACGCCCACCACGACGCCCCCCGAGTGCGCGCCGTCGGTGGCGTTGATGGTGAGCACGGACGAAGGCAGCGACTTGCCCTCCTCGTTCAGGGAGATCACGAAGATGTTGTAGAGTCTGCCGGCCGTGAGGTTGGTCAGCGTCACTGCTGTGTTGGTCACGTTGATGGTCTGTGGGGAAACGGACATGGAAAGGATCAACGCACACGGCCTTTGGG
>NC_051404.1:46008069-46008336 GCF_015228065.2 Penaeus monodon
TCGAATCACAAAAACAACGATGCCACCTCCTGTAGGCTTATACTCACGTTATTCAGATTAAAGATGACCTTGGAGGCAGAGTGCTTGTCCACACTCTGGTACTGGATCTGATAGGCGTCGACCGTCACGTTCTCCTTGGGGGGCTGCCACACCAGGGTGACGGAGCCGTTTGTCACCTTCGTAGCGTGCAGGTCCGTCACGGGGCCGGGCAGGACGCCCACGCCTACGGAAGAGGGAAGGGAGCTCGAGATAAGAAAAGAAAAGAAA
>NC_051404.1:46008503-46008793 GCF_015228065.2 Penaeus monodon
AATGAAGCAAGTTCTTTGAGCATATGGTGGGAACACTGAATCTTATTTCACACTTTTTTTAATCGATACGAGCGAGACCGCCCTCGCGCCACGCCTCCTCCTCGCTGCAGGTGACGGAGACTGGCAGGGGCGGCCCTCAACGGCTCTCGGCGTCGCCCGCTTGTCAATACTTTTCTTTCCCTCAATTATTGCAGGAAAGGGACGATGATGACGAGAGCAATAATGCAAATATTCGTTACGATAACAGCAAAAACAATAATAATGTTGATAGTAATGAAAATAATTATGAC
>NC_051404.1:46009444-46010038 GCF_015228065.2 Penaeus monodon
TTCCTGTGGTTCTGAGCGACGCCAGCCTGACACCAACCTTCCTCGAGGCACATCATGATGTTGCCAATGTAGGGCATGCAGAGCGCGGGCGTGGCGCGGTCGGACGTAAAGGAGCCGGAGCACACGCTGAGGCAGGAGGCGGGGACGCCGCGCCGCCTGCAGCAGGGCCGGTGGTTGCGGCCGCCGACTCCGCAGCGCAGGAGGCTGCTCAGCTCGCCGGCGCAGATGGAGGCGAGGGCGCGCACGTGCGACATGCGGGCGTTGTAGTCGCAAAGCGGCATGCACCCGGGGCTGATGTTGACGTTCTGGCAGCACTTGGTGATGTTATAGGTGTTGTCCTGCAGCCGCTTCTCCTGCTGCACCGACGGCGTCCGGAACAGCACCCGCGTGGACGAATCGCTCGTGCCGTACGTGTTGACTGCTTGCACGTACACCTCGTACTGGGTCTCTGGACAGAGGTGCTCCAGCACGTACGGAGGACTGTCCGTGTAGACGCCTCGGTAGGCCAGCTCTATGTTGTCCATGAACCTAGAAGGAGAATGGAGTTAGTTACATCCCCATGAAACTATACTTATAATGGCGAAACTGAGTTTA
>NC_051404.1:46010199-46010512 GCF_015228065.2 Penaeus monodon
CATGCGCCCTCAGAACTTCTCACCAGTCGCTCTTGCACCCGCGGCCCCCCTGGATGGGCCGGAAGAACGCGTGGTAGGCGCTGATGGAGTCGGCGTGGACCTCCGACGGCCGCCAGTGGAGCAGAGCGAAGGTCGGGTTGATGTTGGTGACGCTGATGCCCGTGGGCGCCCCGGGGAGCACGTTGTAGCCCCTCATGAGGCAGCTCCGGTAGTCCGTGAAGTAGTCGACGCACCTGGAGGCAGGAGGGTTGGTGGGTTGGGCGCGGCAGAAAAAGGGATCTTGTCATTTCGTTGACTGTTGATAATTATGTTC
>NC_051404.1:46010642-46011010 GCF_015228065.2 Penaeus monodon
ACAATATCGTGGGTTCGTTGAAAAGGTAAAAAAAAATAACTGCAATGTTTTTGCCTCATTTTGTCGGATTTCCTTTCGCTCTCGATGATGCGACCAAGAAACTCACTTGAAATACTTGTAGTCGATCTTCGTGACATTCCCCGAGCAGAGTTCGACGCAGAGGGGTGGCAGCCCCCTCTCCACGCAGCAGTCGGAGTGGTCGATGTCGTTGGCGAGGCAGGAGAAGGTCTCGGCAGCCCACGGCGCGCACACAATCATGTCGGGCTCGGTGATGTAGCGGGTGTTCGGGTCACACAGGTTCTTGATGCATCTGGGAGCGGATGGGAGGAAAGGGGAGGGATTAGTGTCTGCGTGTGTTTTTTCTATCA
>NC_051404.1:46011036-46011103 GCF_015228065.2 Penaeus monodon
TTGAGGACTGGTACTTCAACTGGTGTTCTAAAGACAGGAGTGATATGTAAAAAAAGAAATTGGTTAT
>NC_051404.1:46011354-46011711 GCF_015228065.2 Penaeus monodon
ACACACATACAAACAAACAAGCACATCCTCCCCCTCTGCTCACCTGTAATGCTTGACTCCTTTATCATTGCAACATCCTATGATATCAGGCAGTTCGGGGTTAACGATCTCCGTTTTGTTCGCCTCCTGGGCTTTGGTGAGGGCGCGCAGGCTGTAGGGCACGAGCGACGACCCGTGGCGGTTCTGGGAGATGACGGAGACCTCGTACCAGGTCAGCGGGGACAGGTTCCTCACCACGACCTCGGTGCGGTTGGCTGAGACCTGTGGCGGGGCGCAGGGGGATTAAAGGGGCTCCTGGGATGACGACACTGTTTTGCTAGAATAAAAGCATGGGGAACGACGTACTGGTGCTAAAGC
>NC_051404.1:46011822-46011957 GCF_015228065.2 Penaeus monodon
GGTGTCTCTTCCCCTTCCCCTCACTCCTCCCCTCCCCACGTGGCCAATTCCCTCACCCCTCCATTCCCCAGGCCTCCCTTCCCCTCACTCCTCCCCTCCCCACGTGGCCAATTCCCTCACCCCTCCATTCCCTCA
>NC_051404.1:46012184-46012388 GCF_015228065.2 Penaeus monodon
AAGGCCTGAGTTACCTTCAGATGCCTCTGTTTAGGAAGATAATTGAGGTCATCGTGTTTGTCCAGGTCGCCGTCGCCCGAGGCTAGAGCTCCAGCGATGTCAACGGGGGGGTCGAACCTGCAAATCACATTTTCATGCATTAAAACGTGTGGCTTGGACGGATTTCCGTTTTCTGGATCTTAATATACACATGTATGCATAAAG
>NC_051404.1:46012864-46013161 GCF_015228065.2 Penaeus monodon
TTCCCCCCGGGCACCCATTCATCAGTCCGTCCATCTACCCGTCAGCTTTCCTCCATAAACATGTCAGCCGCATCCCGGCGCGAGTCAGCCATAAAGCCTGACTCCGGCGCAGTGATCGCGTAATTGCGCCTCCCCCTGATTCCCTGCAATGACATTGCAGCCGCTATGCATCACCGGCCTCGTGCAACGCGCGTGAGTTACGGCGCCATTACGAAATAGCTCGTAGCGTGATGATGTAGTCACTCCTGAGATTAGTCGTTGCGGCGTTAATGGAAAAGCCTTGTATGGGCTGAATGC
>NC_051404.1:46014208-46015571 GCF_015228065.2 Penaeus monodon
CTGGGATTCATTTTAAGGTAGAGCTGCAGTCAACCCTCAGTTACAGACTAGACCCCCACACGAAGGTCGTGCCCGGGCGCGGAATGGTGGGGCTGGCGATGCACCTGCACTTACTTCGTGATGGTGGTGATGTTGACGACGTAGTGCTCTGGCGCCGGGGATCCGGGGTTAGGGGGACTCCACTGCACCTTCATAGTGTTGGGGCCGAGCACGGTCACACTTGGCGACTCTGGGGCCTTTGGAAGGATTTCTGCAAGGGATACACGCGTCCGGCTGTAGTTTTATAGATTTCATATTCGTATTTCTGCTGGATATTTTTTTAATGTCATTTTATATAAATCATAGCAAAGTCAGGATTGAAACTATCAATTTACTTCGGGACTCTATACTCCTCAAACGAAGAAAATATAATGTCATGAAAATTTTTGGATTTTGATCTTTTCCTTTTCTGGCTACTCACCTACTCCTTCTGAGATGCACATGAGCGTGACCTCCGTGTAAGCAGTGCAGGAAAAGTGCTTCTTGATATTGTCCTCCTGGATAGTGTAGTCTCCCCGGCAGAGGTCCTGGCACAGGTCCGGCACGCGCTCCTTCTCGCAGCATGGCACGTGGTTGCGCATATCTGCCGGCACACGCGTCACGCCCTGTCACTACGGTTCTCACGGGGTCGCTATGACTTCACTTTGATTATGCAACCATTCTAGGAAAACTTTACAGTATCTATTTCTTTCTTTTTTAGTCTGCTTCCTATGTAAACAGTGGGAATAGGGGCCACGAACACGAGAGTAGGGGATAAAGTAGTTTAAGAGGAAATATAGGAATAATTCTAACAAAAGCAATGATAATCACAATCGACACTCATAACACAGCATAAAGACCTCACCTGCCATACAGCGAACGATAGCTGGGAAGTAACTCTCACACGCTTCGGGCTCTATGCCGCTGGTGCCTTCCAGGATGTTGTGGATGGCACAGAAGCCAAGGCACTTGGACATCACCCCGTTATCTTGGCAGCACTGGGTGTAGTTGTGGTTGGACCTGAGTGCGATTTCCTGCGGCTCCGAGGAGTTGCTCGGCTTAACTGTGAGGGGAACGAGGGGAGGGGAGGGAAAGGAGGGAGAGGAAGGGAGGTCATCGTTGTCTCATTAGTTGGATTGACTTCAAATGTGCCTCCGAGAAGCCTAGACTATCGACACGACTTATAGCCGCACGGGCGAGGCGTAAGCAGAATGAAGGGATTTCAAAGCGAGGGAGGAAAGGAGCAAGGCGCGCGGCCGCTCTTACTGGGAGGCGATTTGTGTAAGAGGAAGATAACTTTGAAAATCATATCAGTATATCAGTCCTAATCATTTACAAATACTGT
>NC_051404.1:46015837-46016005 GCF_015228065.2 Penaeus monodon
TCTTTTTTTAGCGTATATGAGAGTGTATTCTTACCGGATATGACGTAATGCGAGGTCAGAATGGGGTTGGAGTTAACCTCACACATGTAAACTCCTGCGTCATCAAGCTGAACTGACTTGATCACCAAGACCCACACGTCGCCACCTGCTGGGAGAGAATTTTCCGTT
>NC_051404.1:46017184-46018674 GCF_015228065.2 Penaeus monodon
TCAGTCTCATTCATGAATTCACTCACTGATAATCTATATATAATTTTTCGATTCATGCAGCAAGTAATTTCTTTTTACGTCTTGTATTCATCACAGTCACCCTTTGATCTCCTTGATTGGTCATTGCCAAAGGCCTGTATTCACCTGCGGGAATTCAGAGCATTACGGCTACTTCTCATCCGCCTCATCCTTTGACCCAACATTCGCAAGATCAGATTACATTGTAAAGGCCAACCATACCAGCGCCGAGGAATATTTCCCGTACTTGTCTGCTTTATAATAACTTGACGCGAGGAAACAGAAGAGTGCCGGGTTGACGTGAATACAATGAAGCCTGTTGGCCTGCTCTACCAATTAACGGAAATCGATAAGGTTCAACCTCTAGCAGTCATTAAGTTCTATTCTCGGCCATAACGTCGCCCAAAAGTGGGACGAGTTAACCTTCTTCTTGGCCCGAGAATCCTGTGCGTCTCTGAGACCAGCCGATTTCGCTGCCGACTGCATTACGTTCGCTTATTAAATGGATAATCCTCAGTTAAAAATTGGTTGATGTTTCTTGTTGTCCCTAGTTTACGGATGAGACGCAGCGAAATGTGTGTTAGGTTTGAGGTACTGCGACGCAGGGACACGATTAAAAAAGATATTAGTAATATATAAATGACAATAAAAAGATATTAAAATTATGCACCAAACAGAAAGCGAATGAAAAATGGATATGTGACCTATGGATCATTCGAGATTTCGCGACACTAACATGTAATGAAAAAAGTTTTTGTATAGTTTTCGTTTCATTCGGTATTACAAAATGGATCAGGTGTTCTCGTGTTAATGAAGAGTTTGCGTGACTACAGGTGCAATGAATTCTCATCAGTGAAGAAAGGAAAACAGCAGTTTAAAATAATATATTTAGTTCCACCGAGTTCGTGTGTTATGCGTACATCGGTGCAACTGCTACGCACATGCATCTGTATATTTGTGCGCGTTTATAAAGCGGCATCGACAGATATCTAAGAAGACAAACAGATGATGAACAGATAAAAAATAAACATATCTAGATAAATCAGGGATACATCGATAGATAAATGTGAGACAGGTAAACAAACAGATAATCTAGTAAAGAGGTTCGTAAGTAATCTGTTACCGCTGTTTGATCTCACTCACGATATTGTAATAAAGTCTTTGATAAATTTAAGGTTGTCTTTCGTAATCGCTTCAAGGCACAACACAAGAAATAGTTTGTTGGCCTCGGTCTCTCTTCAAATTATATGTGACAAGGAGTGTGTAAAAGGACGGGGTCGTCCTGCTTTGGATCATCCGGTTTGAGGCCAAAGATGGTCCAGGGATGGATTTAGTCTTGATTCCTTTCATTTTTCTTTCGTGGATTTTCGATCCCTTCGTTCCACTCTTGTTCCTGACTGCATTCATGATCCAGTGAACAAGAAAAGCCTGTTATACGGTGATATGGTTGTGTCTATGGTTTGATAAAGAAG
>NC_051404.1:46018798-46019489 GCF_015228065.2 Penaeus monodon
CCCTTACACTCTCCTTCACTATCTCCTTTTTCCTTCCGAGAACTCGTAAACGAAGCAAGAGAGAGAATATTTTTACTCAGTCTACTAATTCATACGACCAGCATCCCTGCCACAGTCAGACAACTGAGCTTGGCATTACTGTGTTGCAAACGCGATGGAAGTCTCACAGAGGGTCTTGCACCGGGGGTCCTCTTCACAGACCCGGATGTTGCTCGTGCTATCAGCTTCCTGTTATACGTTTTTCATTTTATTATTCTTTTCCCCATCTATGGCTGCTTGTTACCTCGATAAATCCAACACCATTTTACTCCTCACAGTTTCCATAAAGCTTTTATCGCCGATATTGTGTTGCGATGCCGTGCCATTTATAGATGTAGTGTGGCCCGAGCGCTAGAACAAGGTAATTCAGACAGGAGGGATGGAGGAAGCCACTCGGCAAAGGAGCCATTGTTAGAGATGTGGGAGAAGGTGCTCGACTGAGAGGTGGATCGCACACGGCCTGACAGGTATTTCATGGGGTCCACTCAGACTCGACACCACGTTCTATCGAGGAAATCAGTTCGCGTTAATTGAATCACTCTTTGCATGGAACAGTTGGAGTGCTCAGAGTTAGCCTGAAGGGTATGGGAGGCTTCATGCACGCCTAGTTCATTTATACACCCGGTGGGGTACAATGAAAGTGGGAGAAAGC
>NC_051404.1:46019631-46019732 GCF_015228065.2 Penaeus monodon
CTGGAGAAGTAGGCAGATAAGCATGAACAGATAAAGAACATGACAAAACATGTGAAATGAAAACGACCATAAAGGATGTATGTAGATTAGATTCTGGTATG
>NC_051404.1:46020301-46020453 GCF_015228065.2 Penaeus monodon
CGAGGGTTCACTGAACTTTATTAAAGTCTGGGTGGTCATAAAGTCATCGGGTCATCATCGCACATGCAACGCGTCCAGGTCATCCCCATGGCGATCCCGTAATACAAGCACATCGGTCGATCGGCCAAATTCCGCACGCGCGGCCGGAGAAG
>NC_051404.1:46020596-46021023 GCF_015228065.2 Penaeus monodon
AAGGGGATTGGGGTTCGAGGCCCGGTATAGTAGAAGTTTTGCGCAGAAAAGAATAAGTAAATAGATAAAAATAAGTAAATAGATAAATAGATGATAAACGGAATTTTTGCGCAGAGAAGAATGAGTAAATAGAGTAAATATGAGAATAAATGGGATTGAGGAAGGAAAAATTGTGTGTGTGGTTTGTAATAAATAAATAATGAATTGAACAGCAAAAAAAGATGGAAGAGGAAGGGAGAATTGTGTGTAATTTGTAGAATGTAAATAGGGGGAGAGAAATAAAAAATTGACTTTGATGTGTTTCTGGTAAACAGTTCCCGATATCGTAATGATTAGAGAGAATTAAAAAAAAATAAAGAATATTGTATTTATCAAACACAAGATGTTCAAAAGATACAGATGTGTTGTCATGTTATTAATGCAGGAG
>NC_051404.1:46021353-46021555 GCF_015228065.2 Penaeus monodon
GCAACTCACACCTCCCTGCACGGAAAAAGTGTACAGGAAAGTTTGTTTTTTGCCCATATAGGTTATAAATACCTGAACAGCTGAGCAAAAGTAGCTTTCAGTATCAACATTCTGCGCCAGAAAGCCATCGAAAAATGAGTTTCTTTTAATTACAGCGCCGGTATGAAAACTTTCTGCATGAATCTGTAATCAAGATGAACTC
>NC_051404.1:46021602-46021975 GCF_015228065.2 Penaeus monodon
TCGATAACGAATTTTGTTGTTTCTCTCTTTCCTTTTTTACTAGAATATAAAAATCATTTTAGCTTTTAATTATGCTTTTTTTATATGTCTCTCGCCAATTCCCAAATATATTAAATATTCTGTTATGACATGGAAAACATTTTTATATTACATTATTTTGCATTTTCTTTTATCAGAAATATTAGTCATATCAACCATTTCTAGGTGCAACGATATACTTTAATATATACAGCCCGTATTATGCAAGAAAAACGAAATGGCATATATCATACCTTTGTTTTATATTCATACCGTAGTATATCGTACGATTCAATACATCAAAATAAATATTTATTCTTCATTCGTTTCAAGTATTAAATTTAATATTCATATG
>NC_051404.1:46022335-46022572 GCF_015228065.2 Penaeus monodon
AACAAAACTTAGTGATGATCTACACGATAAGCGAAATTTTGGAAAGAGACTCATCATTCTTACTTTTCTTATCAGTGAAGATATATATATTATCTCTCAATCAACCGCGAAGAGAGCCAAGCTAATACTTTTCATCCTTGTTGATGTGTTGTGCAATTTGCCTGTGATTAATTACGCAATACACGCCCTTCTCGCTTACGTGTTCCATACAATGCATATAAGTGCATGCGTTTGAGA
>NC_051404.1:46022687-46022945 GCF_015228065.2 Penaeus monodon
CATGTGCGCGTGTGCATGTGAGTACGCAAGGAGAGAGTGGCAGAGAGAGTTTTCTCCCCAAAAGAATATCATGCAGAAGAGTTTTGGCAAAGGTCCATTTTGCTGACCCTTTTTTCCGACGCATCTCATGCACATTAACCACAGAGAAGTTTAATGAGAACTGAGAACTTGCCTTGAGTGAAGATTGAAGAGTTGTAGGTGGGAGCTGGAAGCAAATAAAATAAGGATCAAGAAGCGCAAGACAAACAAAGTCCTTTT
>NC_051404.1:46023001-46023279 GCF_015228065.2 Penaeus monodon
AACTGAAGTAAAAATTCTCAAATATGATAATTAGGAATAAAAGAAACAATAGATATTAGAAGTCATACATAAAAACAACAGTGATATTAGCAAGCAGAAGCAAAAGCAGTCTATTCAAACATGCAGCGCAAGGCCACATTAGTGGAGCAGATATTAAAAAGAATTAAACCACATATGTGCAACTATCCCTGTATCCGTAACATAACACATGCAGGCATATACTTACATTAAACACATGTTTATGAATATACACATAATCTAGTATTTGTGTATGTATG
>NC_051404.1:46023432-46024353 GCF_015228065.2 Penaeus monodon
TCTTCCAGATCTTCTTCCATTTGTTTATATGGTTAAATTTTAATCACCTTATTTCTATGTTTATTTTCTAAAGTGTTATTTGCTTATCATTCATTTATTACTCACCTATTTAGAATTTCAATTACCTGCAAGCACAAGTACTGAGTACAAACGCTAAAAGCAACAGCTAACAGATTTTCTTATGTGCGCTCTCGTGGATGAAGATAGTTTCGAGCCAGTCTTCAGTTCTATTTCCAAGTTAGCCAGTTCCTTTATAATGACAGGGAAATTAGTCTATTATAACTTCGAACAAGCTCATTATAACTTTCACTTCTCATTTATACCACTGGAATAAAATGTAATGCTTTAAAGTGAGCAAATATGGAATGAGCGCTTTTTTTCCTGTGATCCGCCCGTGTCCCCTTACGTGAGATTTTAAATTGATGCTGACACCCCGTGAGATTCTTTATCCTGTCTGGAATCATGGCAAGATATCCGACTTCGGCAAAATTAATTTCAAACCGTCAAGCTCAAACCCAGTTTTCCGGAACAGTTAATAAGAATCACCAATCTCGAAGAATGAATTGGTGAGAACTCTTGCTCAGTCGTTGCTTGCGTAAACGTACGATATAGACAGAAAAAAAATATATGTGGAATGCGACTTCCTTTCCCTCCTCGAAAGCAGGAAAAATCTCGGCGAATCTCTACATCCACGTGGCAGTGTAGTGTTATCCTCGGTACCTTTATGACCACACAAAATTGCCATCGGAATTAGAGCTTCTAATACTACAGGACGTAAAACGCTGAAGCTTTAAAACATTAAGTTCAGTACACGACCTTCACCAATACTCCTGTTAGCAGCCTGGCCACCATCAACCGTCCTCTTTATTCTACATGTCTCACTCTACAAACCATGGAATCATATTAATATGTGTGCATTTC
>NC_051404.1:46024638-46024876 GCF_015228065.2 Penaeus monodon
CCATAAATATTGCATATTAGAAAACAAATATTATACCACATTTACGAAACAAAGCTAATTGTTTATCATTTTACAACCAATGCACGTATTTATTTGTATATGAAGAGCATAAAGGCGTCGGCCCGGATCCGTTAATAAATTTAAGCTAAAACGCCACTTGCAGTCGACACGCGAAATATGACCGCGTATCAGTGTGCCTGTAGACCACTCAATCACAGGAACCCCGGTGTCCACGCAA
>NC_051404.1:46025472-46027055 GCF_015228065.2 Penaeus monodon
GGCTACTGCCGCTCCATACCTCAAGGCTGCATCATATACTTACCACGGTCATGCAGCACGGAGATCCGGTTATCGTAGGTGATGCTGCGGTCGGCGATGGTGAGGATCTTCTTCCTCTCACCGTTCTCGCGGCGACTCCACCAGACGGTGTGGTTGCCGAGGTTGGTCACCACACACGTGAGCAGGACGTCCTCGCCCTCGCGGAACTCCCGGGGCGCCGTGGTCGTCTTGCGGATGAACGGCTTGTCCTCGGCGGCGGCTGCGGGGGGAGAAGGGACGGGCTTAGCGACGGGGACCAGACTGAATGGGGGAGAGGCAGCAGGGGATTTAATGGTGACGAGCAGGGAGAGAGAGGAGAGGGAAGAGAGAGGGATTAATGATGACGAGCAGGGAGAGAGAGGAGAGGGAAGAGAGAGGGATTAATGATGATGAGCAGGGAGAGAGAAGAGAGGGAAGAGAGAGGGTTTAATGACGAGCAGGCTGAGAGAAGAGAGAGGGATTAATGATGATGAGCAGGCTGAGAGAAGAGAGGGAAGAGAGAGGGATTAATGACGAGCAGGCTGAGACAGGAGAGGGCAGGGAGAGAGATTAATGATGGTGAGCAGGCTGCAGGGGAAGAGGGGCTAGAAGGAGATTTGTGGTGAAACTGACTGAAAGGGGAAAGGAGAGAGGGGGTCTGCCACGGAGGAGCAGGTTGGAAAGGGAGTGGGGAGCGAGGGGGATTTGTGATGATAGCGGCGAAGGGGGAGCGAGGGGAGGCTAGTCATGGCAAGCAGGGAGCAAGGGGAGAGGGGAAATTTTTTGTGATTTGTGAGGGAGTCTAGGCTTGAGGGGAGAGGGAAGAGAGAGAGGCTATTGGTATGGAGGAGAATATAAGAGGAGGGGGGAGAGCAGTGATGAGGGGGATGTTTAAATAAAGAGAAGAAGAGACAAGCGATGGAGAACAGATCAGAAGGAGAGGCAGGATGGAGAGCGAGAATCAGGGGAGAAGGATAATAAGTGATGGAGAACAGGCTATAGGGTGTGAAGGAGGACTGGTGATGGAGAGCAGATCGTTCGGGCGAGGCTCTGTTGGCGGGACAATGGTGAAGAGCAAGAGCAATGGGATCGCGTCACATGTGGCAGATTAGAGAAACAACATTCATGGACAATAGCGATCAGTTTGTATTATCCATTTCACTCCACAATACAGGTTCGGGTCGCTGTGCGAAAACATCTGATGGATTTTCCTTTATAAGAAAGAAAAAAAGAGAATAAGAATAGTAAAAAATCAACCAGTAGTTTTGGTCTTTGGAACTTTAAAAGTATCCAGAAAAAGTAAAAGCAAGTAATGTAACTCAAGCGAGACATAGGGTTATAAAGAGTAGCGAACTTCCTCATGTCCCCAGGCTGAAGTCACAGAAGTTGGACAATATCGACCTAGGACGCTTATTAAAGGGGCCAGAAACCTTGCAGTGGGCACACATAAATAACAAACTTCTTGAAACCCTTGTTGCTGTGAGCGCTTTTGTCTGTACCCGATGGCGGGGTATGAGTTTGTTCCCGTGTTTGTTCTCTAGACTCACTCTGTTGACTTTGGCGTA
>NC_051404.1:46027259-46027574 GCF_015228065.2 Penaeus monodon
CGAATATCAAGACGCGCTTCTTGCAAACGCATTTCCTCTCCCTGGACGCCTTGACACGGCGCCGGCAAACACAGGGACTACACGCTGCCGCTGCCTCGCCGTATTGAAGTACGTAATGGAAAACTGTGCCTGGGGTTACATGTAAAGTTGCCCTCGTTTGCTCTACTACATCAAACATTCTTACAGAATTGAAACACGGCGAAAATACTTGATAATATCACTGGTCGGGAGAGGATAGCGGGGAGCAGCCTTCAAACGCAGGCGAATGCTGGCGAATTTATACAGACGTAATTGCTTGCATGCATGGATGCAGAG
>NC_051404.1:46029208-46029333 GCF_015228065.2 Penaeus monodon
CTCTGCTTTGCAATGCTGCTTACGCAACAGCCTTGACAATGCAATGATTCCGAAAGTCACTGAGATATTAAGGGAAAAACACAACTTTTAAAAAAGTCGAATATTTTTTTATGTAGCCTTTGTGG
>NC_051404.1:46030463-46030657 GCF_015228065.2 Penaeus monodon
TGGGGCCATACTCTCAATCTTTCGCCCAGTCCAGAGAAGACATGAAATGCGGCTTACCATGTCCGTAGAGTTCCAACAGATCGTGATCATTTGCGTTCATTTTTTGTAGAAGTGCGCCTTTACCTTCGCATGTCTTTCCATGGGATCGACAAATGTTTCCTTTTAATAGATGATTTTCTTCATCTTCAAAGATT
>NC_051404.1:46031140-46031319 GCF_015228065.2 Penaeus monodon
AATTATATTATTGTCGATCTTATTGCGTCACGATTGGGATCAAAACCATCGTCCTTAACACCATCTCGCGCCGCCGTTGCCGTCTTAATCACTCTAATTAGTTTCTTCAATGCCTTGGCCAGCGCCGAAATTAATCCCAATCTTCCATCAAGTTGGCATAAAGAACAAATTAAGGCCTC
>NC_051404.1:46031436-46031670 GCF_015228065.2 Penaeus monodon
CAGGAACTTGCCCTATTACATAATGCCACACTGAAATAAAGTTTGCCTATCAGTTTTATTCCCCGCCCGAGTTTTTCAATCTCAGGATGCGGGGCCAGAGTTGTGTGTTTGTTTTAATCTCAGCCACAAAGGCACGGCAGCTGACGCAAAGCCCGAGGCACAGTGCCAAGGTAACTTACTGGGTGCCTGCGTCTGTGAGACAGGGGAGAGTAACACGATGGGAATGGCGAATGG
>NC_051404.1:46031804-46032211 GCF_015228065.2 Penaeus monodon
GTAAGGTATGGTCGATAGAGCAAGTAGGGAAGAGAATCGGAGATAGGGAGCCGTTAGGTGGGGGGGGGGGGCAGAGGAGGTGAGGGATAAGGGAGGGATAAGTTATCTAGACCTACATTTCCTTCTCCTTTTCCAGGAATTTGGGCCGCGGAGGGAGGGAGGAAATACGGACATGCAGCGCGGGAAGAGAGGCTAATGGAGAATAAAACTATGGAAAGACGGAGAATAATGATGATGGCAGGAAATGAGGGGAGTGGGGGGGGGAGAAAAATGAATAAATGCTAACAAGGAGATAATAAAACGGGGCAGAAGAAAGGGGAAAACCGCACAAGCAATGGAAGACAAAGGACAAGATAAAGAAAATTAGGCATAAGGTAAGGGAAGGAACTGCTAGTATTACTTCTACC
>NC_051404.1:46032685-46032885 GCF_015228065.2 Penaeus monodon
GGAAAAGTTGCGTCCTGAATACACAATACATTACATATAAGTAGAAAATTAGTGGCAATTGAAAGCTCATGAAAAAGTCGGCATTTTCTTTGTGTTCCCTGGCGTGGGCCTTAATCAAGGAGCGCTCGTCTCGAAGAAAGTCCGTCGAACATTTCGGAGGAAAAAGACAGTAGTCACAGAAGCAACTGCTCGTCGCCCAA
>NC_051404.1:46034394-46035159 GCF_015228065.2 Penaeus monodon
AGGCCGGGTACTTGTGCCCGAGCGGTTGCGCTGCGCAGCGTGAGGAGCTGGTGGTGTGGCGAGTACTAGGCGGAAGATAAGATAAGCTTCTTGCGCTGCACGAGACGGTCTGGGACTATTTGCGTATCTTATAATGGCATTCAAGTAGGGCTCCGAACCAGCCTTTGATGCCGAGGGAAGATCTGATGAAAGTTGACGAGGAGGCATTCGTCTCATTAGGCTGCCTCGTTCCGCAGGGGACCGACGACCTACGAGCAGGCCTGGGGCAATGCTGGGGCGTGGCGGGCGACCTTCAGAGTTCATCGACCCCTTTTTTTTCTCTCATAGGTCTATAGTCTGACGTTATTACCATGCCGACTAGAAGATGTCTTTTTTTTTTGTTAATTTTGCTGCGCGGAATTTGCGGTTTTGACTCCTTTGATATGATAGGTCACTTTGGTTCGTGTGAAGACTTAGGAAAGAACGCGAGGCTCCGGTTCGGCAAAGGAGCAACGCGCAAAGCTACTACTTGTTAACCTTGACTTTTTTGTATATTTTGTGGCTCGACTTGATTCCAAGATTCACAGGTAATAGGGTTGTAGTTAATCTGAGCCCGAGGTCAGTGACTACATATTATACTTCGAGATATTTATTGTCCAACTTAGAAAAAAATGTAAATAAAAATAAATTTTATAGTTGTGATAAAAAAATAGAGAAAAAATTTGCATCGGTAGTTTCTGAAGGCTTCCACTGATTGACCGTGACCTTGGTAACCCGTCCACTAAT
>NC_051404.1:46035190-46035318 GCF_015228065.2 Penaeus monodon
GATTTGACCCTGACTCTACCCTCGGCGCATGGCCTTACCCCGTGACCTTGATCAGGCAGTCACGATCCAACCTCTACAACACCTACATCCTTCTTGAGCCTAAACATCTCTGACTCGACCCCAATAAC
>NC_051404.1:46035595-46035759 GCF_015228065.2 Penaeus monodon
TCCTCGAACCACAGTTTCCCCGCAGGAAATTCTTCCCGCATCCGCATGTCCATTCTAGTCTCCATGACAACAAATCGCGCATCCAAGACAATCCACTCTGGCGTCCCAAGAAAGAATGGTTCTCTACAAAACACCCAACGAAACTGAAATTAAGGATAATAATG
>NC_051404.1:46035798-46037397 GCF_015228065.2 Penaeus monodon
GGTATTCGAAGCTAAGAAGGTATGAGATCCAGCCACCTGGATGCCCAAGGTCACCGAGTCTAGCGCGCACGCCCACCTCCGTCACCTCGATCGCCGTACTGCCCACGTGAGGCTCAAGGGTGTGCATGACGATTGCCCTCGCTCGTCGGTCGAGAGACAAAGCAAACGAACGAAAAAGGAATGACACCATGCACTTCGATCCTCTCAGAAAGTTCTGCACGATGTGGCAAAATGATCGGGGTTTCGTGATCACTGCCTGTTCAGCTGTGTCTTTGGCCTCTCGTTATGGAAGTATTATGTTTTTGTTCCTTATCTAACCCCTCCCACGCTTTTTTATAGGTTTCTTGTGTCCTTTGAATGTTTCGAGGCCGCCCAGTTCCCCTGCCGACTGCCATGGACCCGAAGGCGGTTATGTCAGCACCTCGCTATAGAACAGAACCTTCCTCACGTGTCATGTCTTCAGATCGCGTGGGATAAGGTACCATGGCTAAGGACCCCAGAGTATATAGGATCTGAAAGCGAGATTGGAGCTTAGTACAGGGCCCAGTCGTGGCCAACTGTGGGTCACAAGCGAGTAAACTGGACCAGTGCAGTGGGGGACTGTGTTCAAGAACAGGTTATAATCCGGTGTTTGGGGACAGTGGAAGATGCTGGTCGGGATTATTTGGAAGAGTGGTTTATTAAGGTCACCGGAATGGATGCAATTAGAGATTATGGGATGCGGTAAGCTGATCAAGACATCAGTTTCATCAGCTTATGGAGTATAATTGCTTACCCGTATTGCAATGGAAAATCCGACTTGGGTAACTTGGAAGCTGGTGCATGCGACACGTCTCAACCAATCAATTATTCCGCGATGGACCAACTTTTACTCACCATGATCACACTGCGCCCCTTTTTTGTACAGAGTCTTTGTTCTCTGTCGATATTTTAACGACATCCTCCCTGTGTTTTTTTATTCGTAGTAATGGCAGAATAAACGGCTAGAACCATGGCATGACGCTGCTTAAACCTAATTTGTACGTGCGGATGTTAAACTATGGAGAGTGGTTTTAAGACATCTATTTCTGGGTATTTTTTTAATCTCCTTGAAATGATTACTTACCCTTTTTTCGTCAAGGTCAGCCAGTGTGCGAGATCTGGATGGCGCTGCATATGTGTACCCTGGTTCTCGTTCTCCATTAACGCCAGAACTATTACCATTTATCATCTCTATATTTTCTCATTCCTCTTATAAACCTAAAGGTATTTAGATATTTCACCACGTTCATTTGAAAAGATGCGCGTTCAAATTGTTATTTCAAAGTTAAAACAATATCATCTGAAACAATTAGCAAGGAAGTGCACTCTATGGTGAAGACAGACGTGCCTCGAGGGTCTAATATGTTCGAAGTTGTTCTGACAAGGGTTAAAACTTTTCTTGAGTGTCTAGCTAATGGGAAAACGTAAATTATTTCGTCATATATTCAGTTCAATTCTTATAGGGTCTTTTATTATGCTTATTTCTGTATTCATCTATATTTTCATTTCACTTTGTATTTATTTTTTATTGTATCTTTTAATTGATAAAATATTCTCTGTAGACCAAAGAATTTTAGT
>NC_051404.1:46037480-46037676 GCF_015228065.2 Penaeus monodon
GCGACCATATTCATTATTTCGACTATGCTATCACGCCCAATACCTCCGTTGACGACTATTCATCATGAATTCAACGGTTCGCCGCGATGGATCCGCCGATGAAACACTCATTAGCAAACAACTACATAACTCCTTACGCAGTTTCCCGCAGTATCTTGTGGTACATGTGTTGGAGGATGAGTAATGGGGAAGAAAT
>NC_051404.1:46038341-46038613 GCF_015228065.2 Penaeus monodon
GCAAGGAGGGCAGGCTAGTCACATAAAGAGAGACAGACGAGCAAGGAAATGGAGCAGCGGCAGTGTATATAGACTACGGATCAAAATGCAAAAATCTGATTACGATTTTTACTGCTGTTCCCTTGAAAAAAAAAAGAGAAGAAACTCGTAATTCACTTTACTGTATGTTTTGCTGTATTATCCAGCCATTCTTTCTTTTCCCGCGTGTATTTTTGAATGCAAATGCTTCCATTTCCTGTGCAATTTTCTTTTCTTTTCTCCATCCCCTTTAT
>NC_051404.1:46038829-46039101 GCF_015228065.2 Penaeus monodon
ATCAGGCCATGCGAAGTGATGCTGCGACGATGTGCTTGTTGCTCTGACGGGGATGTTAGGGAGAGGCACTCGCGGAGGAGCTCAGACCCGATGCGGGCGGGGAGGAGGGGGTGGAAGGGGGAGAGGAGGGAGAGGGGGAGAGGGGGTGAGGGGGTGAGGGGGGAGAGGGGAAGAGGAGGAGATGGAGGAGGAAAATTGCAAAAATGGGACGAACGGTGTCTGCTCGCAGGAGATGCAGTGGGAAATAAATATCTTGAGATCCTTGATCTGTT
>NC_051404.1:46039348-46039522 GCF_015228065.2 Penaeus monodon
CACACTTTTTTTTATTATTACTCCCCTTCCCTTTGAAACCAAGCACATCTCGGAGCAAAACATGTTATTTACGTATCCTCATTCCATGTGGGTGTGCTTCTTGGGGGCTTTCGGGGAGAGCCTGGTTTTCGAGGCATTCAAAAGACGCGCAGACGGGAGGAAGGGAGAGGGGAG
>NC_051404.1:46039787-46039876 GCF_015228065.2 Penaeus monodon
TGTGTCGCCAGACGCGCGTGCCGCCTGCGTGGCATCCCCCCCCCCACCCCCACGCCCAGCGCTCTCGTTCAAAGCCAGAGAAAGCAAAA
>NC_051404.1:46039908-46040536 GCF_015228065.2 Penaeus monodon
AGCACTCCGTCCACTGGTACTGGCAGCGGCAGGAGTTCATTAATTAACGAATAGGAGAGCGAAAGACAGAAGGCGCAGTAGGTGATCTCGTCCTTATATTAAGACTTGCACCAGGAAAACTCCTGCATATGTAGTGATACTTCAGAAAATAAATTATTTTATGTGCATCACACATTTTACTTACAGTGCGTCTCTACATCACAAAGAGTATCAAAGTATTGGATCTGAGACGCAGGGGCTTGGCTGGAGGACCGCATAATATAAAAATTCTTTCGATTTTCGATGACAAGTAAACAATACAAAATGTTGTTATCCAAACACTATCCCATAGCTATGCACATGAACATCGTTATGACGAGCCCAATTTACGTTTTCTACTAATAATGAAAAAGCAAATACACAACACAATTGCACAAAAGTAAGCCTTTTTAAGCCACCTGTATCATATCATAACTACAACGTATTTGTCGCGTATTCCCCCCCGATCCATCACGCTGTAACAATACAGTATTTTCCACGCTGTAGCCAAACTGTACCGCATGATCGGTGTTCATCCCACGTAACTATTTGTATCACAGTATCGGGTTTGAGAGCTCTGTGTCACGATCCGGTTTGAAGAGCAAATCCC
>NC_051404.1:46041788-46041886 GCF_015228065.2 Penaeus monodon
GAAAAGGGAGGCAGCGATTTCCGATTAAAGGGTAGAAGTTT
The DNA here is from genome assembly GCF_015228065.2 of Penaeus monodon. NCBI lineage: Eukaryota > Metazoa > Arthropoda > Malacostraca > Decapoda > Penaeidae > Penaeus > Penaeus monodon. The sequence continues at coordinate 46,041,830 of NC_051404.1, forward strand.
TAATCTGAGACTCAACTTTTTTCTTATACAAATTATTCATGTTCTTTCTGACCTGGT
>NC_051404.1:46042574-46043067 GCF_015228065.2 Penaeus monodon
CCCCGCTTTTTCCTAGGCCCGATTCTAATGAAGTGTGTGTGTCATAACGGCAAAGAGAGAAATATACTCTGACAGAAATTTACTAAGAACAAGCAGACACATCGCCTCCGGGTCTCTGAGATTGTCACGTTTATTACAACATAGGCCTAACACGAGCCGCTCCCTAGGCCACAGACAGCCGGCCAACGGCAGGGTTTGTTTTCATTAGTTTTCTGCTTTCTTCACTCCCACTTTTCCGAATATATTTTTCCGTTCGTGTGGTATATGTAACGGTTACATGACTGAGCCGTTCCTTACTTTACCTCGGCCACAACGTCCGTTCAATTGCGGATCGATGCGGTGGTCACTCGCCGTACGTTATGTAAACACGCACTCCCGTCCGGAAGGCACTGGCCGCAGGTGCCATGGAAGGCAGCACCCCCCGCGCCCGACGATCTGCTCGACCTGTTCCGATGGGTGTCGAGGCCTTTGACCTGGATTATTGATATTTTGT
>NC_051404.1:46043393-46043709 GCF_015228065.2 Penaeus monodon
CTCTTTTGTTTGTTTCTTTTCTGTTAGTGAAGGAGAAGAAGCAACAATGCCCAGGAAAGTTTTACAACGAACCGTTACGGGCGTGACTACAATAGGCTACGTTTCCAAGGAATACCCAAAGAGAGTAAGGTTTTCAAGGATTAAGCTTTTTGTGTTTATACACGAAGGAGCAAAGATACTCATTAATGCCCTTCCCGTGTCCCTACTCTTCGGGATGAGAGACCAAGCGTGTAGACAAGACACAGACGGACCACTCAGTGTGCTTCTGCGTCGTGTCTACAAGGACAGGCACGCCAGAACTGTGATAAACATCGAT
>NC_051404.1:46043745-46044267 GCF_015228065.2 Penaeus monodon
TACATGTGGCTAAGTTGTGCAGCTCCTCTCCTTAATGCCAGGCTTCAGTAAGCAAGGCAGCCTGAGGAGAGCACTTCAGCTGCAGCTTAGATCTGTTCCTTGCTTCTCGTGTTGTTCGTTATGTTCTGAAAAGTATCATCGCTCCACAGGCAATAGCGTTTCAAAATGAACGCTGACACTTGCTTTACATTTGATAGTGGTGTTTAGGAACCAGATCGGTTATCTTAACGGGGTGAAAGTACTTTATCGTAGAGTTGTAGAGACACGTAAAAAAATGTGTGACGAATTAAACGAAAAAAATAAAGAAATATAGTTGCATCTTGCAATTAATTTTCAACCAACCCAGAAACATGATTTCAGTGTAGCAAAAGAGGCAGTACGTGCCCGCTAAAACATAATGCATCTGGAAAATTCCTTTCACAGATTTTCCATCCCTGCGGTCAGACCAGAAACAAGATACTGAAAATGAGATTCTCACACGCACCCTCAAGGGATCTTGGCCTCCTCCCACCCACATTGGCG
>NC_051404.1:46044889-46045109 GCF_015228065.2 Penaeus monodon
ATGCATCTCAAAGCTCCCCAGAGACGATTCAAGTGATGCGCTCTCAAACTATGTATGATGTGACTGATGGAATTATCATGCGAACGGTATGCATTGAATTCCTAGTTAACAAACCGTAGCGTGTGTTTGTTCAAATGGCGGGTCAGCCTTGGCAGTGACTTTCATGTTGCATTTTCTTGTTGGGTGTTGCAGACCTTCAGATCTTGCAATGTATAGACAA
>NC_051404.1:46046133-46046603 GCF_015228065.2 Penaeus monodon
TAAGCGACAGGCATGTTCCTTTTCCGCGTGAGACTGAGACCCCATTATATTTTTTCACCTCTCCCGTTTCTGACGACTCGGGAAGCGCAGAGCCGATCCGTTATTCTTGAGCAACATGACTTTCGCCCATACCTACCCTGCCCTGAGACTCTGTACTTCCCCTTCAGATTTCCCAAGGGCTCAGGGCCGGCCTCTCCTCCCTAATGGATAAACACAACTTTTTTTTTTCTTCTAATCCCTTAATTCTACACGTCCTTACGCCTCCAGTGTTTATACAACATTAAAAAAAGATGCATTCATTATTTAACTCAGTCACGGCATCTCCTGTTGGGTACCCTGGCGTGTGTGTTTTTGATTTTGAGTTCTGCAAGATTTTTTTTTTTCCGTTTTCTCTTTTTCTTCTTCCTAACTTCTCTACTATCGGCATTTCCTTCTTTGTGTTGCCTTTTTCATAATATTATCAAAAGTAA
>NC_051404.1:46046922-46047683 GCF_015228065.2 Penaeus monodon
CTGTCCCAAAAGTACAATGAAATCTGAAACCCTACCTATAATAAATATATAACTTCTGTGCTCGTATATATCGCTACTCGACACCTTGTTGTTATTAAATCAGGAAATAGACCGACCTCTCGTGTGAGATGTATGGGTCATTCGTTATGATTTGATGCAACATTCAGTAGATACACAATGGCCACAGCGTTTAAGAAGTTCAAGTATATGGTCAGTGGGTTATTTGTCTCATAGAGGTCTTATAGTGTATTATTATTAATGATTGAGAGCATCAGATGAATAACTCGATCGATATTGTATATGGAGGGAAGTAGAGTGATCAGCTGATGATAGAAACGAATGTCTTCCATGTTGAACGCTGACCAGCGAACAAAGACGTCGCCAGAATAACACACATGAGCCTGGGTAGCAATGAAAATAAAAATAGGAACAGTTTGAAGAACATTGACATAGAGAGTCACAGCTGATTGAGATTATCTGTAGGTCACAGACACACCTCCAAGCAAGAAAGCCAACGAACAAATAAACGACCAGAAATCACACCAATAGATAAATAGATCCGTGTTCGATTCGATGCCTTCGCCTTCTCTCTCCGGGGACGTCTTATTCCATTACAAGTTAGGGATCGAAGATTCTTTACAACAGGAGGCGAAACGGAGCGGTGGCCTGGATGTCTTTTCTGTATTTGTTTTGGAGTTTTGTTGTTGTTCCTTTGGTAACGTAGTTTTATATTTGATCGAATGAATTGTGGTTCTGTAGCT
>NC_051404.1:46047755-46047953 GCF_015228065.2 Penaeus monodon
TTAGATTTCTATTATCAAACTGAGTGGATAAAAATATCAATACGACCATGTCTATGGATGAACAACAATAAAACAAGCGATGATAACAACCACAATAATAGTGACAATAATCATATCAACACATTAATTGGTCCATGCATACATTTCCATCAAAATCTATCCGTAACATTTCGCACGATAAATATTAATGAACCAGGC
>NC_051404.1:46048018-46048280 GCF_015228065.2 Penaeus monodon
CGAGCTGAAATATCTCTCCCCTCCCCCCCTTCGGTGATGATAATGATAACCATATTGTCCGCCATCTCTCGGCCAGCTCCGAGGCAGCCCATTCCGGGTGGAAATCTCACCCCTTTAAGTGTCCCCCGCGCCCACTCGTCGCAAAATGCACGCAACGCAAAATTTTAGACTTTATCATTCATCATTTTCCCGAAAGTGATGGGCGAATGCCACGCTGCACACACGCTCATTTGTGCCTTGATTTTATTAATGGGAGAGGCCG
>NC_051404.1:46048628-46048958 GCF_015228065.2 Penaeus monodon
CCCGAACACTCGGATCTGCCTGTCCGTCCCTAGCCCCCTCAGGAGGCGCCGGCGCCCGTCCATCCGCGTCCAACGGCCTCGCGCGAGATGGCTTTGGCCGCCGCCTGGGCCGCCAGGGAAATGTCGCAGCGGCTCAGCGTCTTCAGCGTCTCCCGAAAGCGCCTGGCTTGGGCGCCGCACACGCTCGCCTGGACGCGGGGGGACATTTTGCGACGGAGCAAATGTCTTCCTAAAGAGATGAAGGGCTCAAAAAGCATTCCGGGATATCAAGGGAATGGAAGTGCGTGCTTCTGCGGCATACGGACATAGCATAGATACTTACACACCAAC
>NC_051404.1:46049298-46049391 GCF_015228065.2 Penaeus monodon
CACACTGTAGATAAGCGCACGGTCCTCAGCCCGCAGAAGGCAGCCGCGAGGAAATCTCGAAACTGAGACTCAACTTCCTTCCGATCCTTGGAG
>NC_051404.1:46049710-46049874 GCF_015228065.2 Penaeus monodon
AGCGGTGTGCCTCGGAGGGTCACACTCCGTCCTCTCTCACGAAGTCGAACCGAAGTTATAAATGTGCTGCTTCTGCGGGTCGGAGCTTCCGCCGGGGCCTGCTCTGCTGAAAGAGGCTTTTAGCACCTTCCCTCGGCCTCTGCTCCTGATCTCCCTTTCTGCCC
>NC_051404.1:46050768-46051056 GCF_015228065.2 Penaeus monodon
CACACACACATATATATACACATCTTCCTATCTCCTGCGCCATTTTGCCTCCTTCCCCTTCCCCTCGCCTTCCACCTTTTCCCCCGCTCTCGCCCCTCTTCGTCCCCGCAAAAGAACAGAAGGGGATTAACTCGACCCAACCCGGTAATCTGCGACACCTGCCTCCCGCGCCCCGAGAGTCACTCGCTCCCCCTTCCTCATCTTGCTTTCTTATGACACAAACAAAGTAATGAAAGTCAAGTGCTCGTCGAGGTGACGATGACTCTCATCCGATTGCACCCTCGCCCT
>NC_051404.1:46051394-46051602 GCF_015228065.2 Penaeus monodon
CCCCAGGAAAAGAGGGGCTTGAGGCAGCTTTGTCTTTGTCTTCAGGAGATTACGGTAGGGTGCAGTCAGCGGGTCACGAGCTGCTGTCGACGGCGATCCTTGTTGAGGTCCTTGTCACTGCACCCTTCTCTGGGGTCTGAGTGGCAGGGGGCGTTAATTAGCAGCTGAGATGTCATCGCCGTAACATTCTTCCGTATTACTATTACTG
>NC_051404.1:46051648-46051848 GCF_015228065.2 Penaeus monodon
GTGTTATCGTGGTTATCAGTAGGATCCTCCTCATCCTTATCAAATATATCATTTCTAACACGGGCGTACAAATAAACATATACGCCTATGTTTGTATATTTTTCCCACTTCGCCACCCCTTTTTTCTGCCTCCTTTTACTTCGTCTGAAACTTTTTGCCCCACACAGCAACGCGTTTTTACAACCCTCTCCCCCGGTTCG
>NC_051404.1:46051945-46052448 GCF_015228065.2 Penaeus monodon
GGCTAGTTTGTTTTTTTTTTTGTATTTTGGGGGGGCAGAGAAAAAGACAGTAGTATAATAATAACAGTGAGCCTGCTATGTGCCTCTGTTCTGTACACTATCAGACACTATAAAGTTTAGAATCAAAAAATCATGGCCAAGAAAAATATATGAAGCGTTTAAAATATTTATGACATATGATAAAATAAAACGAATGGGCATTTCGGTGACCCAGACATGTTATTACACTTCCTATTTTAGAAATCTATAGATGTATAAGAAGCAACATGTAGAAAGAAAGATGGAGAAGCATACGTGAATGAAAGAAAAAAAAATACAAAGAAAACAAATACAGTGAAAATTCGTCATGTATTTTCTTAGCACAAAGCGTGTATCCAGAAGCTAAATAACGAAGTTGTGACACTTTCCTTTATAATGCATTTTGCAGCAAGAATAGCAGTTGACTTATTCTTGTCTAAATTTTGCATAAGTTTACATAACCATGACAGCTGTGCTACAGACAT
>NC_051404.1:46052818-46053024 GCF_015228065.2 Penaeus monodon
TATTCATCTACAGACACATATGCACAGATAAAAGAGACCTTTGGAAAAAGACTAAGGGAGGCCCAAAACAGACTCGCAACGTCACTCTCTCGAACTCGAGGACTCATAACTTATCCTCGTCCTCTTCTTTATGGCTTTAGGCCTGTGCTATCGCCCCCTCCCTCTCTTCCTTATCTAAAATGAAGAGATTTGCCCCCTTTTCTCGG
>NC_051404.1:46053567-46053749 GCF_015228065.2 Penaeus monodon
CTTCTTTTTGCTCCATCCTTCTCTCTCTCCCTGTCGCCTGATTCAGAAAATCGGAAGTTGTTCGCAAATGAGCTTCCGGAAAAGGAAGAAAATTCGGGTAAGAGGGAGGTCGGATCTTGAGGCATTTCCTGTATCGAACTGGAGAGCCTCCGAGTTGGATTCACTGCAGTTTCCCAACTCGA
>NC_051404.1:46053968-46054257 GCF_015228065.2 Penaeus monodon
GACTTCATAACCCCCCAATGTCTTATTCCAACGTCTCTGTCTTCCCCTTTATCAAGCATCAAGCTGATCCTAATAACCCCAATATCGATCACGGACGACTCAACCAGTGATATCGGAGCAATCTCCCTGTTAACCAGCTTCTCTCTTTTAAATCTCACGAAGGGCTCGAAACCAGGAGATTGTGAGGGCAATTCTTACCCTGTGATTGATAGAAAAAAAAGGGGGACTGGCTTTTATACGCGTCGAGATTAAGGATATTGAAGGGGAAGCTGGTGGCATCATCATCAGC
>NC_051404.1:46054922-46055722 GCF_015228065.2 Penaeus monodon
TTACATCAGAAGTAATTATACAATACGTTTTCGGTGAAAATCTTTAAACATGTCTATATCATTTCACCAATCAGCTATTTTTTCCACGTTGTTGAACAATCTTCATGATCACATAACTCTCAGTTCAGTCCAGTTCAAAAATACGTTTTGATCCAAAGAATTAACCTGTTTGAATAAAATATAACTAAGTAGCATTCTCTCTCTTTGCTCTTGTGTTTCCTCTTCTGTCCTTCGTATTCTTTTCATTAAATCGTTGCTTTAATTATATTTATTTTCCTTTCTTCATATCTCCCCTTCTTTCTCTTCTTCTTTCACCTCTTTTCTTATGCGTTGTAACCATTTTTCTTAGTCTTTGTCATCGATTTATGTATGCAATCCATAAAATAATTTTTAGTATACTGTATTTTTTTACAGTTTACCGCTAAGCTAAGCAATCAAGACAGAGTTTACGACCAGTCCACTGTAAACCCCTTTTTGTTATTTTTTTCTTATTCTTTCTCTTCCTCTAGGTTTATCACACATAAAAATTTTCTTTTCTTCTTTTCAAAGTTCCATATTTTTTCCTTCCTTCTGTCTTTGTTTCCATCCTGTTCTTTCTCTTTTCTTCTGTTGTTTTCTTCAGCTTCCTATCAACTTCTTTTAACCTTCTATTCCTTAAATATCTCATTCATTTCTCTCTCTATTACCATCTTATTCTTCTCAAGACAAACCTAACACCATCTGCATAAGAATATGTATTACACGAAAACTTTTACACATACCAATATGCTGACGACGCGCCTTTGCAGATTTCTACATTC
>NC_051404.1:46055756-46056072 GCF_015228065.2 Penaeus monodon
CAGAATAAGTAAACAAAGAGAAGAAAACACGAGGAAGGGAAAGGAATAAATGAAGAGAAAATGACAGGAGGCATGTCCCTGGACGAGAGACAGGTTTTGCTCGTCATATAATTTTCCTTCTGCCTCGGGATGATGGAAGAGTTGCGCTGAAAGGAATTTTCTTCTACCCGATGTTGCGAGCGGACTTTTCTTGTCAGTGCATCCGAATGAAAAATTTCGGTTTTCTTTTCCCTTTCCTTTTCTGTCAGATGGGATTCGGTAAACTTATCTGGAATACGTAAATCTCTGCAAGTTTGTCGTGTTTGTTATGCTCCTG
>NC_051404.1:46056316-46056451 GCF_015228065.2 Penaeus monodon
GATATCGGATCTTTTGGATCAAAGATTCAATCGCCATGTAAGACCCATCACTGCCATACCTGCAGCAAGGGAGGAAAAGAGAGAGAGAAAAAAAATGAATTTCGAATTACACGAGCTCTGTAATGGAACATAGTG
>NC_051404.1:46056479-46056719 GCF_015228065.2 Penaeus monodon
TACCATTGTGATCAACTGTGATTTGCTGATACCCCATCAAATTCACCTTGGATGTTGCAATATCTCTGTCGGTCGTTTTGTGCACTAGTTTGATATGCTCTTAAATTCGAATACATTTTAGCCCATTCATTTTAACGGAGTATCGTTCATTTAACTTGCTAAACCAGGGAACACATTTCACCCGCGAACAGAAGCATAATCTGCCATTCATACAGCACAAAGTGAATGGATTCCCAGATA
>NC_051404.1:46057335-46057460 GCF_015228065.2 Penaeus monodon
CAATGAACATTGTACAGATAACATCCAAAGAAATCAGAAACAGTCGACTCACCCCTTACTCCCTAAATTGTGTGCCCTTTCCCTGGTTTACCTCTTTCCCTTTTTACACTTCTCATTTTTCCCAT
>NC_051404.1:46057549-46057818 GCF_015228065.2 Penaeus monodon
CTCATTTTTCTTCCTCTTTCCATCTCTTTCTTTTATCTTCGTGCTCCTCCCTCACTTATATATTCCCCACACCCCCGTCTCTCTTCTGCTTTCTCTTCTTTTCTGTTATACGTTATTCCTTTCCTCAAAGTCACTTCCTCCGTTCTCCCTCCTGCCGCTCTTGCCAACTTTCCTTTTCCTCTCCTCCCTGTCTCCCCTTCCCCTCCTTCTATTCTTCCTCTTCCCCCGTTCTCCAAGTCGTCTATCTTCCCCGTCCTCCTAAAATCTAT
>NC_051404.1:46058059-46058205 GCF_015228065.2 Penaeus monodon
GCCCATGTGAACCTGAAGGCTGTCCCCGAGCCGCTCCCTTATCATCCCCCCGCGAGTTGTGGGTCGAAATCGGCTTAACTCCTGTTTAGCGATTCTTAGTCGTCGCAGCGCAGAGGGATTTCAACCGCCCGAGACTCGAGACCTGC
>NC_051404.1:46058227-46059278 GCF_015228065.2 Penaeus monodon
CGTCTCGGCGCTGACCCTATGGAACTGCAAAATGGGAGGATTATGTGGTTCTCACTGATGGACCTTTATCCATTTGTTCTGCTGATGTGGTGTGGTTTATCTGGCCTTTTTTTAATCAAAAATATCTTATTTTTTTATTTTTTTGAGGGGGTTGGATGTGGTATGGAAAACGTTACCGTCCGATTTTTTTCTCTCTAGTGATATAGTAAACATTTTTCCTATTATAAGGAATCTTAAGTAAATGATATGCGATATGGAAGACATTTCAATTTCAGTTTCACAACTATTTTTCTTTCCTTATTTCTTATGACATAGTAACGTTCGTCCTATCGAAAGAAAAAAAAACTTTTGAATAAACGTTTCCAGATTTGGGATAAGGAAGACTTACTTTTATCTTGTTTTCCTAACTATTTCTTTATGATATAGTAGCGTTTCGACTCTCAGAAAGACTCTCATATCTAAACGTTTTCCGGTGGAGTGTTTGTATTTCCATCCTCTTATAAGTGGAGAGCAAAATTCATAAATCTCTAGTGTAACCGATGTAAACACACCCTCAGCTTTATTAACTCCTTCCCCCACTGTGTACACAATTATACGAGTGGAAAATATACACAAAGATCAGAGAGTACACTCTGAGAATCCCTTCAACCATACACTCTTTGCCTGCATTTCTAAGCTCACTGAATAAACACAAATATAAACACGTGAGGCAGAAAATCGAAATGCTAAGGTCGAACGAGAAACAAAGGAACGGAGTTTTACGGGACATTCGTATGAACAAACGAACGAAAAACTGAGCTATTTTTGGATCCGATGCGGCTCCGTTTAGAAAATGCCGGACCATCAAAAACATCGGAATAATTAACATTGATTCCTTTTTTCATAAAGCTTTTAAAGGTCTTATTTAACCCATGAATTTGCGGCTTAACTCAAATCGTGTTATAAAGTGCAGTCATAATCTACGGTTTTATGCTTTAATATGTTCGAATTAGTAAATTATATTTTCACGTTTTAATTTCAGATGTGCTGTTCGACAGCGTCTAATATTCGT
>NC_051404.1:46059372-46059459 GCF_015228065.2 Penaeus monodon
CAAAATCTGTATCTGTGCATATTTTCGCGAGTGTTTACATGAACGACTGCCCTCTTCTCGCGCAAACAGCATACACAAAACAAAACG
>NC_051404.1:46059520-46060287 GCF_015228065.2 Penaeus monodon
ACAAAATAAAGTCGACCTCGCAGCGCTCATCTCTCTCGCCGCTCACGACCTCCTCTAACGACCGTGCATTCTTGCAGAAAATCGCGCCGTCTGCTTGCTCTTTCCGAGGTGGGGGGGTGGATGGAGGGGATGGAGTGTTGATCATTAGACGCGTAATCAAGATCTTGAATCGTGCACGCGTAAATACCTCTTGTGCGCAACGTGGGTAAAGATTTTCGGAAGAGTACTCATACCCTTACTCATACTCACGTGACTTCGAACGGATCCTCGTGGTATTAAATCCTCAATAAAAAATTCGGTACCAGCGGGTAAGCATGACTCGTGTATTCATCTGAGTGACATTGATCTTTTATATGCCTTTGCTGTGTTAATTTCGTTCACTGCGTGTAATCCCCACTAGCTGTTTGATAACAGATAGATAAATAAACAACAGGAAGCATAGCATAAAGATAACGAAAACAAAAAAACTATAACTACATCATCAAAGATATAATTATATATATAAAAAACTCCGAAGCATAAAAACAAGGGCCCCGAATAATGTCATGTCAGTGAATATTTTTACCGCAATTTCCTCCTACTTTGCATATTCCCCTGTTCGTCGTCAGCACGGCGCGAGGACCTGACTCACCTGCGCAGGACTGGAGGAGCAGCAGGCACGCCACCAGGAGAAGCGGGAGGCGTGGAAGTGCGGTCTCCAGGTGGCCCATCCTGAACCTGGAAGAGGGGAGGAAAAAACATGTTTTGAAAGCTGCAGTATACGTGTC
>NC_051404.1:46060336-46061039 GCF_015228065.2 Penaeus monodon
ATGCTGAATACATCTTATTGAAAATATCACATTCCCTTTTTTTCTCCTTATTTTGTATCTGACGTATTTTCGTCACAAATTATTATCTCCTTTATACACGTTTATATCTATGCAAGCGTGTTCTTGTGTTAATGCGTTGCGACTATATTCAATTTCGATGATGTTTTCCCCAGGGTCCCACAGCTCACAGAAAAAAATCTATCGCACTCTTTTGTTATCCACCTCTTATTGCACGTTCTTTGTATGTGAGCAGCGCTCTTTTATCCAAAGGCATTTTATTTCCATAGACCTAGCTTTTATCTTCCGGGTCGATACAGCGAGTCTTTGATCGGATCGAGCAAGGCACACGAACCTTTGTCTTAAGGTCTATTATTTTCTCTCCTTTGTTGGCGAATATTTTAATGGCATCTCCTTGTTGCTATGTTGAGTACTCGGTGGGGGATTTTTTTTTATTCTCTATGTCAACAGGATTATTTCTTGGTTATTATTCAGTGGCGTGATAAGAAGTCTTTCGCACTTAATTTGCTTATCTCTTTCGCTAGGTATATTAGGGGAGGGGGTTAATGTCGTATCATATCACAAATGAACGTTGAATCAGAAAAAAAAGTGAAACGCAGTCTGAATCCCGTTAGTGAATATGCGAGGGATTAACAATTAAACACATACAGAAAAAAAATTGAGCGGAGAAAAGGTTAGGTCTGGA
>NC_051404.1:46061346-46061535 GCF_015228065.2 Penaeus monodon
AAATAATGTTTCGTCAGACTTAAGTGTAATGACGTGTCCCCGAGATTTAAAATCATCACGTAAATTGAAAATCCCAGGGACTTGAATCTGCCACTTCGGTAGTAATTATGAACTGCTTATCCTTGACGCTGCAGGTTTTTGTCCCGCTCGGCAAAGAAAAAAAAATCTAAAATAAGGAAAAATTGAGAA
>NC_051404.1:46061860-46062037 GCF_015228065.2 Penaeus monodon
AAACAAGCAATTACCATTACCTAACTTCATTTTATGCTAAATTCTTGATGCTGAATTTTGTTTACATGTTCAGGCAAGATTAAAGAGTGGAGCTCTGCGGCTTTGGTTTTCAATTAATTACGTAGATTCTTCTTTTATCTAACCCTTTTTCTAAGACTTATTCATCATTACGTCCTT
>NC_051404.1:46062081-46062671 GCF_015228065.2 Penaeus monodon
ACCCATTTCCTCAACTACCTTTCTTCCTCTACCCTTTTCCCTTTTTTTTTTTCTTCTCCATCCTTTCTCCTCCGCTCCTCTCCCTACTATCTCCTTTCCCCTCCGCCTTCCTCCTCCTCTCCCTTTCCCCTCCCCTCCACCCTCCCTCCCTTTCCCATCCACCCTCCTCTCCCTTTCACCCTCCCCTCCACCCTCCTCTCCCTTTCCCCTCTCCTCCACCCTCCATCCCTTTCTTTCACCCTCCCTCCCCTTCACCCCCTCCTCCTCCCCTGCTCTTTTCTTGCGTGTGGTGTGACACGGCGATCGATTATCGATTGACTTGAGACCTGATGAGGAGAGACATGAGGGAATATTCTCATCTTGAGAATAAGCTTCTGTAAAGAACGTTCCCTGGTAATCACAGATGTTTACAGCCGAGGGAAACTTTTGCAGATGGAAAGGAAAATATGCCAAGATTCGCGAAGAAATAAAAAGCAGGCGGGGAAGGGATATGAAAAGTCTCGTAGAATAAATGTAAAATGGGATATCTCTTTTCTTGAATAGGTGGAGAGAGAGATAAAGTATAGATAGATATGTAGATGGCGACAGCA
>NC_051404.1:46062808-46063280 GCF_015228065.2 Penaeus monodon
AACAGAGTGATGAACAGACAGATAAGCAGACAGAGTCAGAGATAAAGACAGAACCAAAGAAAGAAAGAAAGAGAGCATAGGCACACAAACAAACAGAACCACACATACATTTTCCAACATGAAATAAAGAATCGTTATCACCGCCCGAGGCACATCCAATCTTGCAAGCGACCTCCCCATCCCTACCCACGTTATTCAGGGAACTCTACGTGACACAGGTACGACAAAATTATGCTCGAAGTCGAGATTTACGAACCGCTCTTAACCGCCTATCTGTGAGATTAAGGAATTGTTTTATTGTTGCCCAGTCAGCTAAAGTTTTCGCATTTCTCTCATGCAGGGAACGTAAATTTATTGTAAATATGTGTGGATAGCAGAAAGTAAATAGATTTAGCTTGCTTTTATTTAATGTGCAAGTGCATGTCTATAACCTGACAGAAGAACAGTGAGGATACTCTTGGTACATTCTCGA
>NC_051404.1:46063662-46063752 GCF_015228065.2 Penaeus monodon
AAAAAGATATAGATAACAAATTAAATAACAAATCGTAATTATAAAAATCTATTTCCACAGAAAAGACAACTCAAGGTCGAATGTGTCACG
>NC_051404.1:46063862-46064079 GCF_015228065.2 Penaeus monodon
TGTGAATCAATTTGCAACTGAAAGTCTGATTTGATTTCATGGGAACTGATTTGCATTGCAGTCTCAGCAATCCGTAATGCTTTGATGACGCCAAATGTCTAATTCATATTCAGGTCGACGTGGTCGGCATTGTCCCTTCAGCGATTCTTCTGGGCGGAGATTCGTCGCGGAATCAAAAGCTGAAATACTGAAGGATTTTTCGAAGTCTTCACTGCTT
>NC_051404.1:46064692-46064827 GCF_015228065.2 Penaeus monodon
GTATTATCATTTTCCTCTTAAGCGAAATTAGACTTTCATTTCCCGTTTTTTTCCTCGAGCCAAAATTTCACGCTAAAGTCACCTTTGCTCATAATTCTCCGAGGTACGCGCTACTAATAAAAGTTTCCCCGCGCG
>NC_051404.1:46065879-46066309 GCF_015228065.2 Penaeus monodon
GGAAGAAAAAAACAGATTTGCGGGAGAAATGCACGCATAAAACACCCCTCCGGCCGCGAGTGAGCTGTCCTGATCCCCGGCGGCTACGCTGGCGGGGCAGGACTTAAAACCAGAGCAGATCCTGACAGATGGCTCAAAGCAAGGGAAGTTACCGGTGACTTACAGCGCAGGTTTGGTATGCTGGCGGTTGGTGAAGATAAATGCGGGCTTGGGTGTGATCTGTGGCGCGAGATGACGGTGTGAGGAAATTGATATGATTTGTCTTGGGAGCAGATTGGCGTTGGTGATCGGAGGGATTTGGTCGTCGGTTGAAATCTCGTGATTCGTGGTTTCTGTTGGGTTGCAATCACCGTTTCCGATTTGCTTTTCACTTATTCTTCCTTACAGATGTGATAATGGGTGTCGGAATCGAATAAAGATGCTGTGTGTG
>NC_051404.1:46066398-46066711 GCF_015228065.2 Penaeus monodon
TTATCTTCATAATATTATACGAGTACCACTTTCTAAACAGCGAATATAAAGGTAGTACAGCGACAACAAGTTTCAATCAAGCGTCTTGACATTCTTTTTTCCGCCTACAATTATAATTCCATTTTTTTCTCTCCCTCGTCCTCATTTTCGGCCTTCGACTACTTCGGACCTTGTCATAAAAGTTCGGCGCAAAGTTGCCTGTTATGTTAGTCATCAGCCCCCAAGACGGGCCTTTTTCATTAGTCCTTCGTCGGAGTTTGTTGATAACGCCCGAACTTTGCGTCGCAGCAGCGGAATCCGGAGGAAGCGACAC
>NC_051404.1:46067072-46067328 GCF_015228065.2 Penaeus monodon
TTCTTCTATTACAGTGCGTTTCTTTATTCATGTTACCTTTCAATCCCTCCATCTAAGTTATCTCTAACCGGTTGTATTAAAACAACAATGATAACTTAAAAAAAAAAATCGATCTCACAACTTAGTAACATCTTTAACCCCCCCTACACCCCCACCCACACCCATAATCTCCCCAGCCCTTCCCCACCGTCTCCATGCCCCCCCCCCCACTCCCTATCATATAGTCCTACCCCATCCTCTCCGCCCCCTCCCTCCC
>NC_051404.1:46067622-46067713 GCF_015228065.2 Penaeus monodon
AACCCTAACCTCCTCTTATCCGTCTCTCGCCCCTCGGACTAAACCCTATCCACCCAATAACCAATTTCTTTCTTTTTCTTACACGTAAGAA
>NC_051404.1:46067780-46067869 GCF_015228065.2 Penaeus monodon
CGGGAAAAACGGGGAAAATCGTGACAAAAAAGGCGATAAACGTGAGAAAAAAAATGCGAAAGACGTGATTTTTTTTTATATAAAATGAA
>NC_051404.1:46068200-46068504 GCF_015228065.2 Penaeus monodon
ACGCAGGAGACAATTACAAGGACCATCTAATTCGTCTTTTCCGCGATGAGCTTCTTCAGCCGTTTGCGCCGCCAAGTTCACGCCAAATGCCGTCCGAATTTTGACTTGAACTTCCGGCATTAGCGTCAGGAAAGTTACAAATGAAAATGGCATCGCAACCTGAAACGGCTTACGTAAGATTCACGAGCGGCGCGGAATTATCTCCTGCGTGTCTCCTGCGATTCGGCATCAGCAGGATCGCGGAAGTCATTATAAGGATTATGATTCGATTGCGGTTTCTTATCTTTTCTGGGTGTATTTCGGG
>NC_051404.1:46068872-46068970 GCF_015228065.2 Penaeus monodon
CTTCTCTTTCTCGTTTTCCTTCACGTTTGCTTACTCTTCTTCATATACCATTAGTACTAATAAACCATGTCGAATCGCTTGGATAAAACATATAGACA
>NC_051404.1:46069100-46069574 GCF_015228065.2 Penaeus monodon
CCAGTGTCAGTGTATTTGATTGCCGTATGCGTCCATGTATTCGATTCACATCTACACATGAATATACATGCAAACTCGTAAATGCAGCAGACGTCAATATCATTCCACTCGTTCCCCTCACATCCTGACAACGGGGCATTTCCATTTTATCATAAAATACGAGTTAATATGGCGGTCCCTTAAACCATTATCTACGCGAGAGTGGACTGTGACAGCTACGTATAAGCTCATATTTATCCCTGTATTGTTATGCTGAATATATCGGGACTGGGGAGAAATAGCAATATTAATACTATTACGGACATGAAACGGTTGACTGTCGATATATAGTACTCTGGCGGCGGCGCCTGAATGTAGCGCTGTTGCCAAGGTAACGAACGCGTTTACGGGAATTCCAACTGGTCATTTCTTTTCAGTATCAGTAGGAAATATCGCTGATAAAGGGACGTGAACTGCATGAAACTTTTTTTTTTA
>NC_051404.1:46070141-46070618 GCF_015228065.2 Penaeus monodon
GGCAAAAAATGAGCAATTACACACAATAAAACGATAGTTACAAATATTACATCATCTGATCAAGAAGCAAATTTCCGGAACCATAACCTTGTACGCAAATCAGATACTCTGTTTTTCATCCCATCCGCAGACCCAACAAAACTCCAACACTCCGGAGTTTCAGCTTGACACAGTAACAGTATGGAGGCAGGGTTTGCTCCACTAGTTCTCTGCCTCACCCCTACACGACGTCATCTTGCCTGTGTTACACTTCATATCCCTAGACTAAAGTAAAATCTCGGTAAACTAAGTTTTGACTTTACACAGTATTTCTATTAAAAGTTTTACTTCATAAGAAGGCAGGTTTTGCTTCACCCTCTCTCTGCCACACACTCTACTCGATGCCACCCTATTTATGGTATTCTTGATGTCAGGTTACCTCACTGGTCCAGCGAATAGCGTACTTTATTTCTGTGTGTGCGTGCACGCACGCACGCG
>NC_051404.1:46070778-46071064 GCF_015228065.2 Penaeus monodon
TTATGTGTGTGTTTGTAGCATAGACGCCCAAATTCCCCAGTGGCAATCTGCCGTGCTTCAGCTGTAATATGCTTATAAAGAGCACGAGAGGGCATGCCTCGGCCGTGACGCGAGCACTGTGGCTGAAGGGTCGCGCCGGCCAGAGTGTGTCGAGATGAATAGATAAGATGCCGGAGTCTACAGAAGAGAAGGTGAGTGGGATGCTGCCAGGGGGGGGGGGCGGGGGTGAGGATGGAGGAAACGACTGAAGAGGAAGGAAAATATAAACATTTGACTGCGCTGGTAC
>NC_051404.1:46071334-46071629 GCF_015228065.2 Penaeus monodon
CAGACAGACAGAAGGAAATAAAAGAAAGAAAGAAAGAAAGGAAGAGAAAGACATCAAACAAAACAAACAAGCAAACAACATATCTAGACAGGCAGGGGCAGAGACTCGAGGTATGAATACGAGAGAGCCGCCATCGAAAGAAGTTTCCAGATTCTATATTCTTGTTACGATCTCATTTCTTCCCTTCATCTGACACTTCCAATTTGCTTCCCGAGCGGCGTCGCCTCGTGGCTAGAGCGACTGACCCGCCTCGGTGCGCGCCGCTGAAAAGTTTATTTGCTGTGCCCGGGGCGAT
>NC_051404.1:46071860-46071995 GCF_015228065.2 Penaeus monodon
TTATAGAAGGTTTTGGGACAGCCGTTATTATTGTTCCCTGTTGCTTGATACAAGGTGAAGTCTCAGGTCCTTTAAAAAAAAAATCGTGGAGTAAAAATCAGGGACAGTAGTAAGGAGAACAGCAGATAACAGCAG
>NC_051404.1:46072284-46072447 GCF_015228065.2 Penaeus monodon
GGTGATAAATCATTCACAAAGAGCCAAAGTTAGCTTCCAACTTCATGTAATGTGTTTGTCGTACGAAATATTACCAATAAGCGAAAGAATAATTGTGCAGAGAAGCCAACTTTATTCAAGTGATAACTCATCAGACCGCTTTATAAAAGCAATATTGCAAGGG
>NC_051404.1:46072768-46072989 GCF_015228065.2 Penaeus monodon
ATCTGCATTTTTGAGGTCAGGTTTACTCTTCTCAATCTCACTTCTTTTATTGCATTTATGCCGTTTTCACTTGACTCGCCCCGAGCGTCCGTGCAAAGGCCAGCCAATGAACTAACGGTATTTATCAACAGTTGCTCATTTCTGGATGCACGGATGCAAGGTGCATTATAACCGTGACGTTATCTTTACGTTGCTCAAGAGATCGTAACTTCAACAGATTC
>NC_051404.1:46073261-46073371 GCF_015228065.2 Penaeus monodon
AGAGACGGAGACCAGAGACTTCCCAATGAAAAACCACCTCTGTTTCCCAGCCGATAATTGGTCCACCGTCGCCCCCCCCCCCCCCGAGCACCCGGAATTCACCCAGTGAT
>NC_051404.1:46073400-46073682 GCF_015228065.2 Penaeus monodon
CGCAGCGACGGCCCTCCCAAGACCATGAATTTTTCACTGTTCCCTCGTAAATACATCCCCGTGTTTTACACCTTTAAAGGCGCACGGTCCGCCGAGACTAATATTCCCCCCGGACACAAAAACCTTACAGTGTTTATCTAGAAGCAATTCCCAGCCAGCCTTGCATCCAGGCCGGAGGCAGGAATCACGGACCGCCATAAATTTCCCTTCAATCTACGCACCGTTCTTGTTCCCGATTTCTGCTTAAGAAAGTGGTCGTCCACCAAGAGAACGCGGCCAAGA
>NC_051404.1:46074940-46075102 GCF_015228065.2 Penaeus monodon
CATCGTCTTGGAAACATGGACTTCATTTCCCCCCACGAAGATTATCTGCTGAGAAAGTTGTGCCAGCGGCTATTCTAGGATTACACGGGGCGCTGCTGAATGGAAACTGTACATTACTGTGGCAGAGTGTTCACCGACTCTGCGCTACTTCGATTTGCAAGG
>NC_051404.1:46075358-46075553 GCF_015228065.2 Penaeus monodon
GGCGGTGAGAAGTCATCTGTAAGCGACGCTTAGAAGGAAAAAGAGAGAGAGAAGGAGTGCGTATGGCTTTGCTCTCTCCCCCTTTGGGCAGAGTGCGTTTCAAAGCAAAGGAGGGAATGCGAGGTGCGTGAGTGCGAACGGTTTCCTTTTTTCTTTCTGAGGATGTGGGTGTATGGGGGATGGGTAAGGGGTAGT
>NC_051404.1:46075862-46076241 GCF_015228065.2 Penaeus monodon
TAAAATCGTTATATGAGTGACAGAAAAGGAAAAAAATAGGAATAGGAGAAAGTCGAAGAAGAAAATAAGGACTTGTAAATAGAGAGAAAAAAAAAGCATAAGACGTTAAAAGCTTCCCTCCCGTGCCCCCTTCCCCCCTCCCTCCCCCTGAAGCACCCCTCCCTCCCTCCCCCCCGACGCCTCGCCCCCTTCCTCCACGGCGTCGAGAGGCGGAGGTCCCCGAGGAAGCCGTTCAGTCGGGTTTCGAGGCCGAGTCGGCACTAATTGCACTTCGAAGGGACGCCTCGCCGCTTCCCTCCCCCGCCTTCGCCTGCGCCTTCGCTTCTCCTCAGCTTCTCTTCTTAACCCTTTACAACAGAGAAGTATTTTCTTATCATCT
>NC_051404.1:46076302-46077830 GCF_015228065.2 Penaeus monodon
GATAATGATGGCACGATTATATGCCGTACACTAGCTTCTGTTGTTCGTAATACTGGCAAGATTCATGAAAGGCCAGGTAATGTTAGTCAAAAGCATTAATTATAGCACGTGTGCAACCCACACTAATGCGAATGTTTTACAAAATGTCAAACCACGCTTTCTGATCTATAATGCATGGTCTACCGTCAGTGCTGAGTGACTAATAAACATTGCAAAAGCGTAAATTGCATATGTACGCATACGCATGTTAGAATACATCCTGTGCTAGATTTGTGATACTTGAGTAAGCTGAGGATGAATAAACACAAAGCTTTGTGAGTATCTTTGAAAATCAGGAGTATGATAATGCATGCAGGAACCAAATGCCTAAACAGCAGAGCTCGCGGCTTCACTCATTTGGCATCAGTCATTCAGATATACAACAACGACCTCGTGCCCAGGAGGGGTATCCACTCGCGCTTCGCAAAGGAAAGGAAGATAACGCTCTCCCTCTGCTACTGTAACGGCATCGCCCGCTCCCTGTGAATCCACGATCTAGAGGGCTATTTTGGCGCCCTTGAAAGCGGGACGGTGTTTAAGTGTGAGAGACAATGAGCACCAAGATGGAACGTAGCCAGGGCGCTCCAGGAGCTCTCTGCAGTTCTAATTCCGATCACTGTCGAACTTGAACAATTATACTGTCTCGAGGAGAGACGTTTCTCTCAATGAGGATCTTAACTTGCTGTGAATTAGGTTACAATTTGGAGCTAACTTTACCCTGATGCGGAGGAAGATAGTACACGTGGGGCCTTCAGCTCAAAGGAGATGGGAAGAAACGCATGGAATAATTAAGTGATGCGGCTTTGTGGTATGTCATTCTTTATTGATTATTTATGTGGCAATAATGAAAATGGCTGAATTAGGAGAACAAGAAGAATATCCCGATACGTATATATTGTATGAGTATATTCTCATATTCTCTCTACCCATTTTTCCATTTATTAACCAAAGTTCTTACTTAAGGCAGACGTTTTTTTTCCCTAGTTTTGCGCTTCATATTAACGCAGACTTATATACTGCACAACATGACTATATCCCCACACTTTTATGCATGTAGGTCAACTGCATGTGCATATATACAAAAACACTTACATACACATAGAATACCAACCACTCACAAATAGATGCTTCCATGCACACAAGCAGAAATGTATACATATAGCAGGCATAACACAGCAAATAAAGGGCAGAGGTATTCCTCTCCCACTCATAACTCCACGTCCACGTTATCTTCTTGACACGAAGACAGACACACGCGCAGAAAGGCATGCAAATAAACTGGGTCAGCCGAGAGTCACCAAGGTCTAATGTGGTGGAAAGTTGCAACAGGCAAAGACAGTCTCACAAGCCAGCGATCACGCGGCGCAAGGCTGTGGCTCTTAATTGCAAGCGAAAGCTGAGTCTGCGCCTTATGGCTGTCTCATTCTGGATGATTTTGTTTCCTCCGCAACCTGCGCCTGATTCTCGCATCCCCACGATGAGGGATCTA
>NC_051404.1:46077857-46078485 GCF_015228065.2 Penaeus monodon
CAGTTCCCTGGGTAAGATGGGCACGGAACTAACCCTAATGACTTTTATAAAGGAATGTACCATGGTATTGACGAATATCGCTGTCATCAAACAAAACATGCCAAAAAAATATCATGTATGTTTTTTCTCTCTATCTTTTTACATACTCACACACGCACGGACCACAAAAGCATTTGTAACAATTCCTCTGTAATTTGATACCATTCCTCCCCTCATCATCTGATATCTCAATTAGATTCCTTTTCAATTCATAACCATAATTACGAAATTACTCTGCCTTATTAAAGGTCAGGCTTTCTAGCAGTGGTATGGAGCATCAGACAAAGAGTATTCCCAAAAGGACCCGACATTTTCTTTTCTTCTAGAGTTGTTCTCACCCCTTGTCTCTGCGGCTCCATTATTCAGGGGGATTTCATGCTACTCTGCTTCTAATGTCAGATTTTGTATGGGAGGAAGGATCTGATGTTAAACTTTCCTGATATTTTCTTTCTCTTACGGCGGGCACAGCTTTGTTCGAGATAGGTAGGAGGAGTTGCCTGGAGCACTAAATGTTTGCAATGTGATTTTTGAAAATAGCAGGTAGCTTTTTATTTGCAAAGTTTGTGGGATTTTTTTATTCTCTTTTTCC
>NC_051404.1:46078772-46079020 GCF_015228065.2 Penaeus monodon
AACAACCCTCAGCTTTTTTCTCTGGTATCTCGCATAATTATTTCCCCTTTCCCGCCCTCTATCTTCCTGATTATCAATCCTTTTCTTTCAAACATTTTTTGGGGAGGTTTCATCTCTATCCCTCTTTTCTATATTCCTATCCCATATCCATCCTCGTTACCCTACCCTTATTATCCATTTATCAAGTGTTCTCTCGACGTCTCGCATCCGTCGGCTCGAAATCCTCAGAGCCATCAATCTTGATCTCT
>NC_051404.1:46079053-46079222 GCF_015228065.2 Penaeus monodon
TTCGCATTCGAAATACACAATCGCGGATTATTGTACGCGGGCCATTGTCTACATTAGCATAAAGCTCTTATTTGCATGAGGGCCCTTCATTGTGCTAGTTGCCTAATTGCTTCGGGTTATGGCATTCATCGATGGACGTTTGAAGGCAGGCGTGTCCAATTCCCTCGTC
>NC_051404.1:46079263-46079341 GCF_015228065.2 Penaeus monodon
GATATGTCAATCGGATACGTAATGTTTAATGGAAGGGATGGTAGATACTTGGTTTCCAGCAACAAGGTGTGACGAGAG
>NC_051404.1:46079797-46079873 GCF_015228065.2 Penaeus monodon
TATTATTACCATTCTTTAATAATGTTTCGTTCGATTTCCACGCATTTCCTCACCCTCGATCACAGTGACATTCCGT
>NC_051404.1:46079914-46080122 GCF_015228065.2 Penaeus monodon
GAGGACATCTTAAACCCAAGATCTCGAATTCTCTCCCCAAGGGGCTTCTCTTCCAGTTGCTTCATCCACAGCATTTATCGGCGGCTTTGGCTTATTCCCCTTTCTTATTCTTTGTCCTTAGCATCCCCGTCGGCGGCCGGTCACTGGAAACCTGACTTCATACGCTTGTTAAGAGAGGTGAGACAGAGGGATTCGTGGCGCAGCGTGA
>NC_051404.1:46080229-46080314 GCF_015228065.2 Penaeus monodon
GTAATTAGGAGAAGAGCAGAAAAAAGAGCAGGAAAGATAACGACGGGGGAGGGGGTGGGGGAGGTTGGCGGAAGGACACAAAGAT
>NC_051404.1:46080478-46080697 GCF_015228065.2 Penaeus monodon
TCTTCTACCATACTACCAATCAAATATTTAGGAACTAAATGCATATACGTAAAAGAAAAGACCTTGTACGCTACCTTATAAGGGCGGTGTTGCGTTGGATTTTAGTATCAAACTTCGTTCTTTATTTCATCATCTGGATATTCACACCTGGAAGAGTTGCAGCATACCATTAGTAAAATATAACTAATAAGAAAATACATAGCTAAATATTTAGCTAAA
>NC_051404.1:46080783-46081100 GCF_015228065.2 Penaeus monodon
GTGCTAAAACGTCAAAGTTCGGAAACTACATAAATACAGAGAGTAAGAAATGTATTTAACAAATGAGTCTAATCTCTAGACTGGAAATCATAAATTGATCATATTTATTAAACAACATTCAATTTCGAATTTCATATACAAGCCTTCATTTCCTTTTCGACTTAATATGAAGGAATATCCGAATAAAAAAATGGTGTCACTCATTGTTCTATGAGGGTTCAGATAATAGAATTGTTTTTATCATTTCCAAGATCAGCGCATTGTTCCTGTTGTTGACGTGCGTAAGAGAAAAATAAGGGGGAAATAATAGCAAGAAA
>NC_051404.1:46081315-46081403 GCF_015228065.2 Penaeus monodon
CAATTGATTTCTGATAACATGCAAGATCTTTCAATATCAGAAACTGAATCCATCGCTATCACACAAATATATGAATTACAGAGTCGCG
>NC_051404.1:46081483-46081569 GCF_015228065.2 Penaeus monodon
ATCCTACCCCCTCCCCTCCCCAAGTAATCACATTTCCCCCCTCCCCCCCTCCGTAAATACACCCCCCCCTTTAGCCCTCTTATATA
>NC_051404.1:46081629-46081842 GCF_015228065.2 Penaeus monodon
TCTTCACAAGGTCAAATTTCCCCATACTCCACCCACCTCGCGGGGAAGGGTGGAGTGGGGTGGAGGGGGTGGAGGGGGGTGGAGGGCAGGAGGGAGGGGGCAATAAGGGCATTAGGGCGGGTGGGGAGGGCAATGATCTCCCACCTCACGTCGCTAGAGGTGATATAATGAGGCTATAACGCGGTGACCCAGCTTTACGGGGAAAATGGTTTG
>NC_051404.1:46081973-46082043 GCF_015228065.2 Penaeus monodon
CCCTTCCTGTTAATAAAGCAGCGGCAAAAATTATGGCTAAGGATAAACTAGATGATGATGATGGTGTGGT
>NC_051404.1:46082354-46082924 GCF_015228065.2 Penaeus monodon
ATGATAAAAAAGAAAGGAAAGTGATGGAGAGAGAATGATATAATGAGCGTGAAAAACAAGAATGGGGTGGGGGAGAGGAGGGGGAGAGGGTGAAGAACAGCAATTTATTTAGATCTGTAGCCCCATTGCCACTGAAGTCCGTAGTGATGATGTCTATATGTATTTTTTTTTTTCCTGGAAGCCTCTGAAAGCTGCTTATGGTATGAAACACTTCATTATGACAAGATAAAAGAGCCAGTTTTCTTTTCCTTTTGATACCCATAATGAAACCGAATAAAAGAGGAAAAAAAATCTGAATTGGAATACACAAAAAAGAACATGTTGGAAAGCAATTGAATTAAAAAGCAGAAATAATAGAGAGCCTCGCGAATTATACAGCCATAAAGCTATATAGGTGAAAAATGCCCTTAGAATTTTCTGCCAGGGTTAATGAGTCTGCGAAAAAAGGCAAGTTTTCCCTTAATACAGAAGGGGGAAAACTCGCTTCTAATTTCCTGTTGTGATTCCCACCTTTTGTTCGCCTTTTTCTAAGAGCTAAAATAATTACTTATATTACAGTTGTTCAGTGAT
>NC_051404.1:46083031-46083419 GCF_015228065.2 Penaeus monodon
ATCTTCATAATCTGAATTTTCATAGCCTATATCTCGTATATTTTATTGCACTTTCTTTAATTATTTTGTACATTTTATAAAACTTGCTGATATACATGTTACAGATTTCCTCTAGGTATATATTGCGTAGTTTATTTTATTTCAATGCGTTGTTTTATTTCCCAGCACGTGTGTTATTCGTAATATATTTTATACTTCATAATGAAACTGTTGAATCAAATGAAAAAGAAAGACTTTTGAATCGCTTCTCTTTTTATTTATCCATTATCAATACTATTTTTGTTATTGTATAGGCTTTGGACTGATATGCGTTAAACAGTTAACGATAAAATCAACCATTAAATAAATTGTTTACATATAGCTCGAATAGGAGGAGCAGAGTGATCCT
>NC_051404.1:46083493-46083897 GCF_015228065.2 Penaeus monodon
ACAAGCGGATGTGTAAATATTCTCCCGCATTCAGTCAAATGTCACATATGAATCGCCAGTGAGCAGAAACCGCCATCGGATTAAACCCAACGTACAAATAACACCCCGATAAAGAATTACTCCGAAACGTGATTAATTAGCGTCGACGTGCGTATCATAAATACGGCACTTATGCTGATTGTCTCTTTCCGCTTCCGGCCGAAGCGCGACGGGTCTTCCTCCGCTCTCTGTGCGCCCGTGTGGCAGTCCTTTGGCACTCACGCCTCGCCTTCCCTGCCTGCGTCATGACACCTGAGAGACACTCATTCTTGCGTCTTGCCTCCCTTCCCCTTTTTCTTTAATAAGAGTTTCTCCTCCTCTTCTTCCGGCATCTTTATTGCATCCCTGGAGATCGCATTTTGTTC
>NC_051404.1:46084197-46085873 GCF_015228065.2 Penaeus monodon
TCTGCTCCTTCTCACCTTCGCATACCTCCTTCTCGTCCCCTCCCCGCCTCTTGCTATGGCGCGCCCCCTCAGGCCTCCATCCAGAGAGCGAACAAGACTCGTTTCCCCTAAGCTCTTCCTCGCAGCCTCCGGACCCTTGCTGCGTCCTGATCCTTCCCTCTCACATCCTTATCCTTCCTGGTAGCATCCCAGCCGCGCTTCCTTTGTGCTCTTTTTTCACCCGGATCGACATCATGTAGTTCTGCTATCACTCTGTTCTAATTGCTTCGTTACCGCCGCCATTGTGAGATATGGGTGGGGGAGGGAGGCGAGTACCTGCAGCGCCTCCCTCAATCTCGCCGCAGTGACCATGAAACCGAGCTGACGAAGGGGAAAGCGCGATCGGGAGATAACGCAATCCCACTCGTTTATTTGTCACTCGTAGAGAGTTTCCTCGTCTGCCACATCTTGAAATTGATTCGAGAAGCTGTGTTCTTTTTCTCGTGTTTGTGAATCATCATTTCTATTGTTGTTGTCGTTGTTTTCTTTCTTCTTCGTTCTCGTTTTAATGGAATATTTTTTTTCGTAAGGAGAAATATAAAAGATATTATTGTTTGGGGGATAATCGTTAATCGTGTGTGTATGTGTGTCGGAATGTATCCCATTACTAACCATACAAAGACTGCAATTTCGTTCTAAAACCATCAGAACTCTTTGACATGAAACGACGAAAACTAAAATATGAAGTAAAACAAATGCATTCAGTGTTTTACGGAAGCCCGCGCCGCCACGCCGGTTCTCCAAGCCACTCTGGAGCTTCTAAGAGCCTCTCTCCGGCCTCTCACTTGTATTTTAATCCGGAGCGCTCTTGTAAAATCTACAGACCACGAGAGGGAACGTAAAGCAGCCTGCCCATTTGAGGTCACTAGGTTCTCTGAATCGCTTGAATACTTGAATGTTTATTCACAGACACATATGATGGAGGGGCGATGGTGCGATGCGTGCTTTGGGGTGTGTATATATAAAGCATAGATTCTGTGCACTCCTTTTCTCATAGATGTTATGCCACTGTTGGCCCAAGCGGTAACCCCAGATCACGGCATTTCCAGAGACGGATAACAACAGTTTGTGAATCGGAGGCTAAAAGTTACACAAGAAGTCTTTTAACGCTTGGACGTTGCGGACATAATGGCCCTCGCCCCTCTGTTGTTGTGTGCAACGCTCGCAACATGAATATCGCATTACTGCAATCTGGCGCACATGGCAGATGGAAACAGAGGAATGGGAGCATCAGAAACACTGTCAACCTGTGAGATTATTAGCATTCCCGCTGCGACACACATACACGCGAGCTTCCACGTATTGAGTGGGCCATGTACGTGCTCGGGGGCATACGCACACGAATACTTATTAATGTTATACACTTGCAAACTGTTGTGCAAATAAACACACCTTAGCGCTCGCAGTCGCTTTAGAGTGTAGTCATGAGCTTATTACATCCAAGTGAATCTATTACAGGAAAAATATAGAGGCGGATTATCTGCTGGATGTAGTTTACAAGGCAGAATTTAGCCTTTTATTGTATTTCACATAAAAAAGATGATAATAGCTACAAATGAAAAAGAGAAAAAAAGCATATAATAAATCCAGAGCTAATCATGTTTATCTCATTGCAGAACAAATGCAATACCAGGCAC
>NC_051404.1:46086607-46086731 GCF_015228065.2 Penaeus monodon
GGAAGGCAAACAACTATCAGCATGCGATATAGTGTACCACGCCTGAATACATAATGAGGGAAAGGGATGAACCTTTGTACTGTCTTCAAAATATAGTTAATTAGTTGCGCGCATGAATGTGCGC
>NC_051404.1:46086768-46086880 GCF_015228065.2 Penaeus monodon
TTAACTTGTGTTTTGCTGTGCTGTGTTGCGTGTATGTGTTGCATTACGATTAAAAGGATATGTATTCGAAGAGAAAATGGCATTAAACCCCTTTATCCTTCAGCTAAATCTC
>NC_051404.1:46086912-46087006 GCF_015228065.2 Penaeus monodon
ACACACACGCCCATCACAGTAAAACATCTTCCCTCGCGCCTCACATCACCCGTGTACAGGTGAGTTCGTTCACCAGGAAAAGCAGAAAAAAAGG
>NC_051404.1:46087038-46087130 GCF_015228065.2 Penaeus monodon
GACAGGCGGCCTCCTGGTGAGGATTCGTCTTGCATAAATTTATCCAGACTGTTCCACGTCCGCCGGAAGGAGGAACAAAGGAGATGGGAAGG
>NC_051404.1:46088709-46088789 GCF_015228065.2 Penaeus monodon
ATCGACGGCTGATAAGAAATATGCTCATCTCTTTGCCTTGCATTCAAAAAGAAAATGAGAAGGAAAATGAAAGGAGCGAC
>NC_051404.1:46089038-46089294 GCF_015228065.2 Penaeus monodon
GACGGGGACTGAAACGAGCATCGCCGCGCCGCCCCTACGCGCAGTCACTTTAGACTCTGCGTCCGAATTCGCTGGCGTCCGTTGCACGGTCCTGAGCCAAGTACCCGGATGAGCGGACGAGCACTGCGGGCTAATGGCTAATCAATGAGAAGACTCGAATTTGGTGGCTTCTGCTCTCATAATGATTTGCCGATACTGCTACCTGATGCTGCTCGGTCCCGACCTCTCGCACTTTCTCTTGCGCTCTCTCTGTGTC
>NC_051404.1:46090534-46090918 GCF_015228065.2 Penaeus monodon
GCGAACCGGAGAATCCTCCCCCTTTCCTCCGCACACTTTTATCCGGCGAGTCCATTTAACCGGAAGCAGGTCCGGGTCTCGGATCCGAGCTTAACAAATGGCCGCAACAAATAGGCTGCGTCCAGCAGATAGCTTCGTAACTTTTATCTCCCGGCCTCTCTACCTTGTAAACATTCCGCGATAAGCTCCGAATGTTGAACAATAATCGACAGAGCAACTTCTGCGTCCGCTGCGCGTCGTAAGTCGCGCGGAACGAGCGGGCGCCAAGGAACGGCTTCATCCGATGGGCTGCGCTTGGCTTCGTTTGGCTCCCTTTCGCTCTTTGCTCTCTCGTGGGGGGGGATTCGTACACTCCTGTTTTTTTCACACATGCGCGCGCGCACG
>NC_051404.1:46091170-46091243 GCF_015228065.2 Penaeus monodon
TTAACCTTACGGGGAAAAAAAACTTTCACGCTGTCTGCACGAATATCAAATTTCAAAATCATCCTCCAACCGC
>NC_051404.1:46091368-46091471 GCF_015228065.2 Penaeus monodon
ATGACTCGTTCCGGGAATCTGTGTTTCTCGTCGGCTCGTTGTATCAATAGAGATTTTCGAGATAAGGATGTGTCTTTTGTCGAGGGACGTGTCCTTCGCGTCC
>NC_051404.1:46092061-46092209 GCF_015228065.2 Penaeus monodon
ACTCATGCGACATAAGCCGATATCCATCTAATTAATTCCCTGCAGCGTCCAAATGAGGCAAAGTTCTTCCGTCCGTAGAGATCAATGGGCCTCTGTCTCGCAAGGGATTTCCCCAGTAAATATTTTCTAAAATATTGTCATGCTGAAG
>NC_051404.1:46092525-46093051 GCF_015228065.2 Penaeus monodon
GATCAAACACAAAGACACAATGCACAAAAAGCAGGAGCGCCAATTCCACATGTAAAAACTGTTATGCACCAGCATACCTTCTCCGTTACACAGACCCATACGGGCTCACTGGCATGCATGGAGACTGGTGCCTTGATCCAGTACAGAGGAACGAGAATGAAATACTAAAACAAATTATACACATACCCTTATGAAATCCTACTAAGGACCACAGGAATCTTGCGTAGCATAAGGATAATGAGTAGGAGGAACACCTCGAGAGGCTTGTAATTGCCCTAATCCCGTTCCCCAGAGATTCCGAAATCATTAAAAGACACTTCAGTTCCGTATTCCTTGTTTCCCGTGTTAATAAAAGGTGGGCAATTCGGGCAGATACGATACGGCTACAGTGTGAGGCTGTCTCGCCCAAATGGGTTAGGAAAGGATTAATAAAAACCCAGAAATCTCGTTACATGCAGAAGGGTCTCGGGCGGATGCTAGCGGGAAAGGTAACAAGCCACAAAAGAAATACATAGGTTACAGGCAA
>NC_051404.1:46093235-46093324 GCF_015228065.2 Penaeus monodon
TTAAGCACTTGACTTTATGCACTCCTTGCGACGCAGGTGTAGTGAAATATTGATAAAAGTTAAGGTACCAGTAAATGACCAGACAACAG
>NC_051404.1:46093372-46093836 GCF_015228065.2 Penaeus monodon
TCGACGGCTGGTGCGCAGGAGAGCTAAAACAAATGGCGGTGATCGAGCGTATTTTACAGCAGAGGTTAAGATTGGCGTAATTTATAACACACAAAAAAAGGAAAAAAACATCTAAATTAAAGTTCTAAGACCATTCGAAGAGGTCACACGACGTTTTATAAAAGCAAAGGTAATGCTGCAAGGCCTAGATTGAGCGGATGGGGTTAAGTACACGAAAAGAGGTCAGAGTTCAGGAGAAACAAAGAGGGCTCGAGATGACATTCTTAAGCTACTTTAAGGTCAGAGATTCGTGTTTTAATTAAATGCCTTTGCGGTGCCGGGTGGATTAAAGCGGCCCCTTTCGATGGAATACGAAGGCTCTGGTTTTTGGTATAGAGCGAATTTTAAGAAAGGACTTGATTCTTCGTGTTTTCACAATGCAAGATACAATATGTGTTTCTTCACTCAAGTTGAGTGTGTGCTGC
>NC_051404.1:46094021-46094500 GCF_015228065.2 Penaeus monodon
CGAGCTGTGTGACACGCCAGAAGTCGGCACAGACGGTCAAGCATCGAGACGGAAGGGAGAGACCAGGGGCCGCGATCGCCTTGTCCTGGCATGCCGTGTAACTCATATCTCCAGAGCGAAGCGACTTCAAAAAGAATCGCTCTCGAGTATTACCTTTTTCATCAGCATGCAAACTTGGACGAATATATGAGCGTCCTCTTGAACTTTTAATTAGATGTCTCCCAGCATATCACAGATGAAAATATTTAATCGAGCTATCATATGCATACACACGCGCTCGTATACAAATAAATAACGTAT
Organism: Penaeus monodon; assembly: GCF_015228065.2. Taxonomy (NCBI): domain Eukaryota; kingdom Metazoa; phylum Arthropoda; class Malacostraca; order Decapoda; family Penaeidae; genus Penaeus; species Penaeus monodon. Next base: position 46,094,322 of record NC_051404.1, read on the forward strand.
TCATGAACCAGCTTCATGTTTTCCAGAGCAACATTAAAGATGTGTTCCGCTTAAATCAGTAATGGACTGTTGATCAAGCAGAAACTAAAACATACAGACTGTCGTATTCTTCGGTCTGGTTGCAAGCAATCATTGAGGAGTGGGGCATTAATTTGTGTATATACAAGTTCGTATATGTG
>NC_051404.1:46094782-46096586 GCF_015228065.2 Penaeus monodon
ATGAATAAATGACTGCACGAAAGACACAAGGAGAGAGCGCGAGTGACAGCCGTTTCTTCCCAACCGCAAACGACTAATTTCGTCCAAACATTCCCCCGGAGTCAATGTCAAGCTTAACTACAGCCTTTCTGCATGACAGGGAGAATAATGATCCACTAACAACTGGGTCGGGAATGTAAACAGCTCAATCAAAATTAAAGGACAAAAAGAGCAAAACTATTGTTAACCAAAAGAGAAATGTGTCACTGCCAATATTTCTAATGGACAGGTAGGGGGTACGTATGTAAATTTTTTTTATTCTGTAACTTTCGTATTTTTGTTTACAGGATTTTCGGCATCAGTCAGTGGTTTGGCAATCTTTGTGGGGCTCTTGTTAGAACCATTATGAGATACTGTGCTGAAACACAAAGATTAATTTTATGCGTTATAAACTTGGAATTTAACCCTATTCTATCATGCCTTCCACTGAGTATTAAAATGATGCAAATGAACAGTTTCTAAGAAATCTACAAATATGGTTTTATTTTTTTTCCAACCACTCGCACCACTACCTCAGAGCACTCGTACGTTTCCCCCTTTGCCGTGTGGCTGCTCGGAGCTCTGTACCTCCATTCATGAACTGGGAAGGAGCCACTTCACGGACTACGAGTTCTACTTCAGCAGCTGAACTTGCACAGATGCCATTCATTCGCTGTTGTCTCACATTCACCCTCGAGCGCTTGCTTGGAAATTCACATCTGACCATTCATGTCTTGCTCACCGGCGGCGTACGAGACACAGCATCATCTTCATTTGGCAAAATATGGTTCTTCATCGTTGTCGTAATCAAGTCAATGGTACTTCGATGCTTCCATATCTTCACCCCTGCTGTGGCCTCAAAACGACGACGGAATACGGAGAAAGGGCGCTCCTCGCCATCATGAAAAGACCTTGGAGCGTTATCTATTATGCAACTTCCCCGCGAAATTTGTACACCGCTCTTAGTCAGCAATAACTGGCAGCCGACATCAACTTTGCCGCAATGCATCTGTCTGCCCAGTACCACAAATTGCCGGCCTCTGCCCCTGCATCCGCATCTCTCCTCTCCAGCCGTACCTAAAGCTTCCCCTCGCCATAACAGGTATTTGCTCTTGACGAGCAATATAGCACCACACACTCAAAGCAAACATTTTTCATAAACTTTCAATTTTCGTGCAAACAGTTGTGTTGCGGCGCTCGGGAAATTCTAAAGCATCCGAGTCCCGTCTGCATTTATCGTCAGGAGAGACCAGAGCTTCCGCCGACGGGTCTCTCGAGAGGCACGGGTCCCTCACTCGAGGCCGGGCGCTGTGAAGCCCGAGACCTGTCAGGCTCAGCCACGATCGCGAATGCCAGATAGCTGCACGAGTAATGCTGACAGTACCTTATGACAAAACACAGGGAGGGAAATGTGTGGCTGGTAGTTATTCATACAGGAGCAAGTACGCCATTGCGAGGGAAGGTATATTAGAGAACCGAACCCTTTTCATCAGGTATCGACCCAGAGCCTCCTCCCCGCACCACCTGCCGACCCGCCACCATACTCGCCCCATCCAGCTCTTCCCTGATCCAACTTTCGTAGTTTTAATCACTCTTATCGACATTTATAATCACCACCAAGAAGATCTTTAAAGCTTTGCACCTCAGACCTTTTTTGCCATCAAGGGGCGAAATTAATTAGTTCGACACGAGGAAAGCAATATGTATATCACAGAGAGTTGTTCTAAATCAGTATTTACTGACAATTGTAGCCACTACTCTAAATACATATGTTTGTATGTATATT
>NC_051404.1:46096693-46096965 GCF_015228065.2 Penaeus monodon
CAAGATATCAGTTTATGTAGACAATTATGGCCGTCACTCTAGGCACATGTGTGTGTATGTACGTGTGAATGTGGTATTTGCTTCCTGTGCTGGAAAATATTACTCGGGCCGTATCGACCGTTGGCAGAGGAGACACTTTATGTAAACTTTATTTCAGGTTCGTATAAAATAGAGGGTCCGTACCCGTTATTGGTTTTCATTTTAGATTCGTTCCTGTCAGCTGTTTCATTTTATTATAATTTTACGACCAGATAGATGCTGATATGGAAACA
>NC_051404.1:46097248-46097537 GCF_015228065.2 Penaeus monodon
GCAAGTAAATAGAAGTCCACAGACATAAAGAGAACTTCACATGCAAAAAAAAGGGGGGGGGGGGGTCAGAAAAAAGAGACGAAAAGACTTAGATAAAGAGAAAAGGATACAGACAGGAAAGGGGGAAAGAAACACAGCGAGAATAAACAGGACGGGGAGCATTTCATAATGATTTTGGGGTTGTCGTTCGGCCGTGAAATGGGGACGGAAGGACTATGCGTGTTTAAATGACTACATCATTTTTTTTCCTCCTCCCATTGCCGAAAAAATATATTGATCTGGGACCCCT
>NC_051404.1:46097816-46098084 GCF_015228065.2 Penaeus monodon
AAGAAACTAAATAATTTTCCTTTCTCCTACTTCACATGGAAACAGAGTAAAAAATAGAATGTCTTCGAGAAAATTCAACTATTCCTTGAGACGTGAACAAAAGTGTGATTATATTCCGTGTCTTTACGAGCACTATCATCACCACCACCATTGTTATCACTCGCACTCTTTCATCATCACTGTCTCTAGTGTATCTGCAGCTCTCACCATCTTTATAATCACTTTGATTTGATTTTTTTTTCACTTTATTATCTTGCTGTACGTCTGT
>NC_051404.1:46098109-46098256 GCF_015228065.2 Penaeus monodon
TTTTATCAACTTTTACCATTCTAGATTCATTCTGTATTATCATTATCGCTTTCTCTTTATCAGTAACAATGGTAATCCTCGTATCAGAATTCGAAATATATTATTTTATCCCTAAACGTTGTCACTAAACGTTGGTAATTCACTGCT
>NC_051404.1:46098346-46098869 GCF_015228065.2 Penaeus monodon
CAATGCCCCTTTCAACCTCTTCACCTTTTTCCTTCAACTAATCATGACTGCATGACGAAGCAGCTCCCATAGGGCACAATAAGGAGCCATGCTGGAATAATTGCATGATAAACGTGGGAAGAGACGTTGTTAGAGACTCATTCGAGGAGGAGGTCGTGACCTGCGTTTATCCCCCCCCCTTTTTTTCCTCTTCCACCCCCCCCCCTCCGTCCCCCAACCTCCTAACCCCGCCCACAATACCTTCCATCCTCCGCCTTCCCTTCCATCCCCCAACTTCCTACCCCCCCTCTTTCCCCCTCCCCCAACTTCCTACCCCTCCCACCCCCTCTCTCCCCCTCCCCCCAACTTCCTACCCCTCCCACCCCCTCTCTCCCCCTCCCCCCAACTTCCTACCCCTCCCACCTCCTCTTTCCCCCTCCCCCCAACTTCCTGACCCCCCCCCCCTCTTATCCCCCTTACCCACACATGCAAATCCGATTTGCGACTTGTCATTCCCACCCATTTCAAAACGCCCTCAAATACT
>NC_051404.1:46099839-46100471 GCF_015228065.2 Penaeus monodon
ACTGATATGTTTATACACGGGAATTTATTAACATATATAAACAAACAGGCAATTAGAGAGAAACATCTACCAGCGTGCAGTTTATGTTGTGTTTTACATCATTATCACTATATCTGACAGATGCCAGACAATGAAGTCACCAGCATGAAACAACGAAATGACATCAGTACCATTACCATTGTCATTATTACTTACAGCTGTTACTGCAGTGAAGGGAAACCGAATCATTATTAGAATTTAACCATTACCCCATTTCTATCATTATCATCTTTATCACTTTCATTTTCACCCTTTCCTTTTTTTTCTTTTCCCTGAGTCATGTTCCTCCCATTATCCCGGACTTCATCTACGTCCGCTTATGCATTTCTTTTTATATGAGCAACTCTATTAAAGTATGTAAATAATATATCACTCAAGAGAGCAGGGAAGTTGACTCCACGGGCGGGACTTCCCATTAACTCTTAATAAACTGATAATGGATTAGATAGGATAATCTAGTAAACTCATTAAAATCACCCTTTCATAAGCAAGCTCACTCTTTTGCTGCAGATCATACACGAGCACGCAACCTCTATCCCATAGGAAAGAACAAGCAGATAAGAGGAGATAGAAGAGGGTATGCAAAGGCGACA
>NC_051404.1:46100494-46101406 GCF_015228065.2 Penaeus monodon
GCGCGTACATCCAACAGACCCCAAATTGAAGGTACATAATAATACATAATGGTCTTTTCTCCATCGTTCGTCCGCTGTCAGACCACAAGGACATTCCCTAACTAGCACGCCATTGAAAACCCTTTTGTGATGGGAACCTGTTGTGCGGTATCAATGGCGAAATTTGCGGGCGTACGGAGCTGAACGGGGACGCCCATCCCTCAGCCACGATATCATGTTCATTAATATGTTAATTCGGTGTTCAAAAGACATGACTCAGCCGCTACGCTGACCAGGAGTGTTTCGATCGGGTCCCCTTGCTTCTCATCCGATCACACGTCAGTCATCCCATCTCTCGCTCTACCCCCGCCCCTTCCCGGTAGCAATGCCCTCCCCTCTCTTATTCCCCTCTCTTATTCCCCTCTCTCTTCTGCCTACAGACCTATCTCTCTCCTCTCCCTCCTTTTTCGCCCTACCCACACCCCTGCCTGCCTTTCCTCCCCTTTCCCTTCTCCTCTCTGCCTCCTCTATCCACACCCATACCCCTCCTCTATCCCTTTCCCCTCTCTCTTCCCTCGACCCTTTCTCCTCTCTCTCTCCTCGTCCCCTTCCCCTCCCCTGCCCCTCACTGACCTCTTCCCTTTGCCCTCTACAGCCCACCACTTGCCCACTCCCTTCCCCTCTGACTCAGCCTACATTCACGCCAACTCACTTCTAGTCTTTCTTTCTTTCGGTCGCACGTTGCTTTCGGTGTGCAGGGGGCCTTGGAGCCTACTCTTTGCAGCGTCTTGGTCCTCGTTACTCAGCGGGACTTTCGTGGCAAACTCTCCTCTCTTTTCTGTCTCTGCCTCTTACTCCGGATTCCCTTCCCACCCTTGTGTGGGAACTTCTCTCTCCCCGATCCCACTATCAACTTTGAAAATAACGATAAGG
>NC_051404.1:46101573-46101686 GCF_015228065.2 Penaeus monodon
AAATATTACTACAATGTATAGAATATATGGACTTGTATGAAGAATGGTGGCCATAAACCTTCTTTCCACCTTTCATTCCCTTCATTTTTCCTTAACATTTCAATAAATAAACA
>NC_051404.1:46101929-46102129 GCF_015228065.2 Penaeus monodon
AGTTTTCACTTCCTTTCTTGCTCTCCCTCCATCTTGCGTTATTCACTGCGCGACAGGGAGTGCGACGCAACGCTCTCTCCGTCTCCCGCGCCGACAGCCCCCAATGCATAATAATCACACCTCACCGGTAACATGCTCACCATCGATATTCGGCGCTCTAGGCACTCCCCTCACCCTACCCCCTCTCTCCTTGCCATTAC
>NC_051404.1:46102231-46102477 GCF_015228065.2 Penaeus monodon
CTCTTGGCAACCTCCTCTCCTCTCTTCCCTTTTCTCACCTTTCTCTCCCTTGGTTTTCTCCTCCTTTCCTTTCATCTATTTGTTATGCCCTCTCCTCTTTCTCCTCTTATCTTACCTTCCAGCCTCTCTTCTTAGCATTTCCCTTCCCATCTCACCTCTTCTGGTATCCTTCTCTCTCCTTTGGTACCTCCTCTCCTCTCTTTCCTTCTCCTTTGTTCTCTCTCCTCCTGGCATCCCCCCCCTTCC
>NC_051404.1:46102523-46102917 GCF_015228065.2 Penaeus monodon
TCTAACCCCTCCTCTCTTTCCTCTCCTCACCCCCTCACCCCTCCCCAACCCCTATCCTTCCTCTTCCGTTTCCCCAATTTTATCTCCCGCGATGTACTCACTCACGCCGAAATTTTACGAGGCTGAGGTAAAGCTACAGTTTCTACAGCATCTTGCCTTCGTGAACCCCGAGCGTTGAACCCGAGCGCTGAACTCCTTCCTCTCGCTTCCTTGGTTTGCCTTTTGTCTCCGGCCACGATTCCCTCTCTCCTCCCTCTCTGTCCACTCACTTATTCATTTATTCATCCGCCTGTCCATTTCCACCTCCGTTGCAATTCTGCACTTTGGGGGCGTCACTTGCTCCTCTCCTTTAGTTCGCTTTCTCTTCCTGCCATCTTTTCCTTTTATTGACGGC
>NC_051404.1:46103110-46103198 GCF_015228065.2 Penaeus monodon
TGTAACGTTCTAGTTTACTTGAGGTTTCTTTTATTTTCTGGTGTTATCTTTTCTCATCTTTAGCTTATTTGTTTGCTTATCCATCCCA
>NC_051404.1:46103289-46103496 GCF_015228065.2 Penaeus monodon
CGCCTTTCTTACACATTCATTCACAATAATGCAAATTCGCTTCACAATAGCCATGATCAGCAGTAAGAGTCAAGGCTTCACTTTCATTTTCCAGCAAAATTATTTGTAGTATTAGGTCACGTGATATCCATCTTACTCATCGAAATTTATTTTTACACAACGAAATCACGGAAGTTATTTTGTTTACAAACCATATCGAAAACGTTG
>NC_051404.1:46103526-46103702 GCF_015228065.2 Penaeus monodon
TGTATTTAGACTCATTCGAGGCGGAGGGAAGACCAAAAACTTAAGTAATACTGATATTGATCATGCAACATAAGCCGATATGTGACTAATTAATCCTTGCAACGTACAGATGATCCGAATTCCTCCCATTCTTCGAAGATCACTGGACCTTTGTCTCGTTGCGAATTTCCTTTGCA
>NC_051404.1:46104413-46104737 GCF_015228065.2 Penaeus monodon
CTACCCCTACTGCTAATATAGGGACAACGACCACAACCATTAACCGTACAGGTACGTTTCCCTCCCTTATCGCTATCATCCATTAACAATTTCCTTGTGGCATCCAGGAGGGCGCATATTTACACAAGAGGTCATTCCCCTTTCGCTCCTTTTCCTAGTCTTTGCTGTATCTCTTATTCCCTCTTTCACCTTCTGGTTTTATTTGCTTAATTCATTTCTATTTCAGTCTCCTCCAGATCTTCGTCTCGTGTTTCCCTGCTCCGATTTTCGGTCTGTTTCTGTGTCTTTTTTTCGTTAAGTTTATTTCCAGGTGTCCTTAGTCGC
>NC_051404.1:46105533-46105823 GCF_015228065.2 Penaeus monodon
CTTCTCGTCTTTCGTTATTCATATTAATTTCATTTCCTCGGCGCATCTATCTCATCTATCAAGACGGAAACCCAAAATTGCAATCCATTGCACCAATATATTTGTGGCGACACTTTTCCCGGCGCATCAAAGCTGTCCGCGTCTCTCTCGCCGACACACGTCCTGACATGACGCCGTAACCAAATTACCCGGCCTGGAAAGTTGCATGCATCTTGCACGATTGCAAGTTCACGGGGAGTGAAGGCGACAATGACAGGACGGATATAATTGGCCAAAATTAGTAGGTTAGA
>NC_051404.1:46105852-46106072 GCF_015228065.2 Penaeus monodon
TTATTGCAACTGTTGCAGAAACGCGTAGACTTTGCATTTGATTCGGTTGCTTTAAAGGCGCCTTGCTGCGAGAGTCGAGAAATGTAATTCCAGTTATGAACGACCATCTTGCACCTCCTAATCTAATCTGTGCAGAGATGGAGAGGAGGAGGGGGACGTCGAGAGAGGAAGTGTGTAAGGAGAGTGACGAAGAGGTCGATGAAAACATGTACAGATGTAT
>NC_051404.1:46106119-46106458 GCF_015228065.2 Penaeus monodon
TATTGACTAAATTAAAGGGAAAATGAAAGAGTGGGCGCACATTCAAAAACTGCAACCAACAGTACCGTGGTTTATGAGACAAATATTCTTTGTTTTTCGAGTGGGAGAAAAATAATCCGAAATCAAAAGTTTCCACGAACAGCCCTGACCCTGCGTCCGTGACCCTGGCCACCCTCGCTTGCACCTGAACCCCAAGGCTGACCTAACATCGTTCCTAAGGGTGTGGCGTATAACCTGTATGTTGCTGCGGTCTTACAAGAGGCAGTGAGAAGGATAGATAGTTATCATTCGGAACAATGCAATCGTTTAGCTAGAATCACCGAAAATATGGTGTAATCT